>NW_017387310.1:637729-942005 GCF_001636725.1 Cordyceps fumosorosea ARSEF 2679
GGGGGGGGAGGGAGAGCGGGAGGCAGTGAGAATCGGTGAGTTGATCTCACCCCAAAAGAAGAAGCTTGTTCGTTTTTTTTTCCTTCTTGCTGCTCTCGTCCGCCTTCGCCTCGTCGTGGTGGGAAGCTGATACAGTGTGACCTGGTGGTCATTCGGCACTGTAGCGCCGCAGGTGTTTGATACATTAGTACGCCCACGCCCCCAGGCCCAAGTGAGGCGGGAGAGGAGGAGGGGGGGGAGGGAGCAAGCCTTATTAACCACTTCAGCCACACCTGGATACAAAAGGTCTTGGGGGGAGAGTACCGCGCTACAGTTACGGGAGAGAGACGCAAGCTTGTGCTCAGCAATCAAGCGGAACTTGAGCAAGGGAAATCAAGGGGCCGGCGCGATTTGCATCGTCAAGTGTGATGATGAGTCTAACCGTAGGCAAACAAACTGTCTGTAGATTTTACCAGGAGACCAGAGAGAAGGGGCCCGGCTGCTTCGGCATGACTGACTGATACTTGGCTGTCTATGTATACGGATTATCTTTCCAGCATACATAGTCAGAGCGTGCGACTGCCGCCATCTAGTTCCGTTCCAGAGAGGGGGGGGAGGGGAGCGGGCTCATTGGGGCGAGTTACATCGTGGATCCTTTCCGTATCATCATTCCAGGCAGCCACTTATTTATCGACCACAGCAAGACAAGGGCCAAGACCAGACAGACAGACTTTGCTTTTTGGTTCTTTGTACCGATGCAATGTGCATGCGTCGGTACTTGTAATGGAGGGCGGGGGTGTTTTTGTCTTGCCTTGCGCGCACAGAGCTGAGGCTACCTGGGATGTTTTATTACGCCGAGATGGAAGGAAAGTCAGAGTTGCACTGGTCCGGGTAAAGAAACGTGGCATTTTTTGTTTCTTTTTTTTTTTTCGTTCTTTTTCTGATTCCGTATAACTAGACAAGGGACGGCGTTTTGACGGGGGCTTCAGCATCGGCTGATTCAAACAACCAGTCTGGCAAGACGAATTGATACAAACTGCCAAGGTGCAAGAAAAGGCAATGTGAATAAGAACGAAACCATTTATTACTGGCAAACATTCATGGTATATTACAGAGTATATTAGTGCTATAGTTGCTGCATCATGCTCGCTGCAAAAGAAAGCCCCCCGAGCTGGCAGCCCTGCTTGTTTATAGGGGCGTGCATTAGCTGACTCGCTAACCTGCTGAAGCGCAGAGCCTGGACTTGGCAGTTGTGCTCTTTACAAGGCTAAATTAATTAATCGTCCTATGAATTTACCATTGCTCTCTCTCATTTATGCGGGGGAGGGCCTCTATTATTAATGTTTTGATCACTTCAAGTACCGAAGAGAAGCCTAAAGTCCATCCATCACTCTCTTAAAACGCAGCGGTCTGTCATCAGGGGAACAATAACTCCTTCATCTAGATAGGGCTGCCGTTTCTTCACCAGTCGAACTGTTTCTTAGCATAGTCGCTGCGGCGTCATGTATGTATGGAACTACACGGATTCATTGATAGTATCCGTACAAGACATGACTGCGGCAAGGGGAGGAACGGAGGGTCGGCGGAACACCAGTTGTCCTCCTTCACCTCCCCTGCCTGTCTCCGTCTCGCCCTCCCGCTTTGGGCGCCTCTGCCCGTTTGTGGTCGCAGGCCTCGAGGGCGAGCCCGCCGGCGATGCAACCAAGGACAGGGTGATGTGAGACGCTAATGTAGGCGAGTGCAAGCACCCACGAGCACATGAGGGACGGGGTGGCGACGCGAGCGATGCTGGCCGCTCCTGGGAGATAAGTTGATGAGAGAGTTCGCGGTGGCAGGGTAACTAGGAGATGCCGATGGCTCGAATCCATCCATGCTTGACCAAGGAGGGGCTGTCAAAACGGCTGATAGTCATTGATAGCTTGACAAGCAAAGCCGATCAGCTGTCATCGCTCAAAAGGTCGATTGCCTCGTAGGGCTTGCATGCTGCAGCCAAGTGTCGTCCATCAAGGTTCTCTCATGGAGCGCAGACCAATGCAATGCTCATTCTGTCTCTGTTTTGCGTTTGGATACTCGGCATCTGCCATTGTTGACTGGCTGCCTTGGGCCGTTTCACACACCCCTCGAAGCTCCCATGACGACAGCTAGTAATACCAGCACCAGACCAGGTCAATCAATGCCAGCCTCGCATCCACACGGCGTCTCTGGCTGCCACAGCCATAGTGGAAAAAGTGCCAAATCGCCGTCCAAGGCTGGCCCAGCTGAGGTACATCGCCGGCTGTATCTAGCCCTATCGGCCGCCCGTCCTGACTTCTCCTCGAGGAACATGATGACAAGTGTGGCGAGCGAGTCTCGATTCACGAATGTCCAAATCGAGGCACTTTCTCCTCCGCCCTGCTGAGGCTGTGTCGGCCGAACTGAGCTACATCGCTCCTCGGCCGAAAACGACGAGGTCAGCGAGCGCCACAGCGCGTGGGGTTCATAAGTACGGGCGCTGTATATTGTAATGATGCATATCTGTACTCCCGTCGTTATACCAAGGAGCAAAAGACTAAGTACTTTCTATATCAGGGTGTAGCATTATACAGTAATGGATAGTACTGTATTCGATCGAGGTGTCAGTCAGGCGAGGCCTGCAAGACAAGACTCTGTTTGAAAACTCGTCGAGTCGTGCCACGGCAGACCATTTTACTTTTGCACAGCAGCTATGCAACTGAACGGTTAGAAAGCATCCCGCTGGGCGCAATTTGTCCAGTCCGCGTCGTAGTGCATAATCAGGAATGGGAGGGCGTCTTGGTGGCGGCGTACTTGTCAGGCGAGGCTCTCGCTGCCCACTCACAGCGCTCACAGCCCAGCTGGATCGCCTTGGATCCCAAACCTACGTGCCACCTAGGACCACCTTGCCGTGTAGCACGCGAAACTGTCTGTGACGAAAGCGAGGCGACGACGAGGCGAGGCTGCGCACATGGTCAGAACGGTTGGGGAGACGAAAGTATGTAGCACAGCCAGCACAGCAACACGCACGGGGTGGGAACATTTGCGGTTGGTGTGTCCGACAGATGGAGGGAGGTGTAATTTGCAAAATAGACACCCCAACCCCGTTGCGCGACGCGATTTGCCCCTAGTTTGTAGTTTGCGAGGGCCGCTGCCATTTTCCTTTGCAATGCAATGCACCAATGCAAAATCAGGTCATTCAGCCAGGCTGGGCTGTGATCGGCCGACGGATGCTGTTGATGGTCGTTGTAGTGGATGGGTGCCATTGGGTGATTATTGGCACTTGCTAGTAAGTAACTAGGTAGAAATAGGTAGTGCCTCTGCCTCATCGCCTTGTTCGGCATTGGAAGGCAGGCAGCGTTGAAGGACTCCTCATTTTTTACCCGTTTCGGCGATAAAAGCCCTGGTATATGCTTACCAGTACTGATACATGTTGTTTCTGTTCCCCAGCCAGTTAGAATCGCCCCCAAGCTGGAGAATTAGAGATGCGAGAGCGACAATGCAGCATGTGGGGAGCAGCAAACAGGCAGCTTGTTACAGCCATAGTATCTACTTTGCAGGAAGTCGGCGAGTCAGAACCAAAGGGCCAACCAAAGGGCCAACCAAAGGGCCAAGTAGGGTGCTTTCTTACCTTGCCAGTCTTGCCTGCGAGCATCGCGAGCTAGATACTTAGCTGGTCTGATGGCTGGTGGTAATCCAGATTAGCCCCAACATTGGACCCAGAAGCTGGAAAAGCCCGACCGACATGGCGCTGACAGAGCTGCGATGTGCCTGGCCCAGTGGCCCAGATGGCGAGGGATGACTTACAGGTGGCGCGGCCGATGTTGGCTAGCGGCAAGATATGTGCTGATGCTGAGACAGCGCAATACTGTTTTGATATTGTTCGGTTGTTTTTTGTGTTTAATTTCGTTGTACTTCGGTTTCTCCTTTGGTTTCGCGAGTAATGCTCGGTGCTAGACGACAACTGTATGACGGACGGACGGGCAGATAGATGAGGACGCCTCGTTAACAAGACGCCCCTGTACGTACCAGTACAGCTGGCTGGCTGCCCCCAAATGCAGAAGGCCAAAGGTGGAAGGCAAGCCCAAACTCGCTCAGCTAAGGCGCCATAGATGCCGACAGCAAGCAACATGCCCCATGCCCAGCCAGGGCTGACGGTGGAGCCCCTATTACATGACCGGGCTCCTTGGTAGACCTTCTTGCGCCAAGGGCCTCCTAAATTAGTCCCGGTAGTGGCATTGCTGGTTGCTGCTTTGGCCAGTGGCAGGTCGAGGCTCTCCTCCAGTCAGTCTTCTGTCCAATCCCAGGCGAGGCCGCAGATGCCGGTCCCAGGCGGGCCAAGCCCAAGCACATCTTCTGGGCCAGGTTCTGGCGTCCCTGCACGGTCGCAGCCTCCTAGTTACCTACCTGGGCCGTAAAGTTAGTGTCCTGAAAAAGCCATGCATGCCAGCCCGTGTCAGCAGGTGCTGGACGACCACCGCTCCTGCGTGTTGAGACGAATCTGGCGCAACACTTGGTTATCAATCAGGAGTAGGAGGACAGGAGGAGGATGAGGGGTCGTACCCCGTGCGCGGATGACAAGATTGTGTGTGCGCACCCGTGGGAACGACACGTCCCGGCACTGACGGACTGACCTACCATCCGAGTCAACGCTGAGTGACTATCCGTAAAGCCGAGGGAGGCGAGCATTCACCTGGGCATGTCATCACTCGCCGCTGCGCTGGAACTGAGCCCTCCTCCCCAGCCAGGGCTACCAACCGCTCCGCTCCCCTCGACTAGGTTGTTCCCACCAAGGAGGGCCTTGTGCATTCGCTCGTTCGCTCGTCGGTCTGGCGCCGAGACGGACCTGCCCACAGCGCTGCTGTGGTGCTGGGGCTGGCTGGGGCTGGCTTGGCGAGAAGCGAGCAGCAAAGCAAGCATTACACAAGATATGCTAGCTGCATTCTGCTCCTGGTTTCCGAATGGGGGTCAGTTTATCCGTAATGCTGCCCGTGCCATGGTACCAGTACCAGTATGATACGATGTTGCCTATTAGGGCATTGTAATTACTGCGCAGCCCCTAGCTGTTGTTGCGTATTTTCAACTTGCCATTTTTCTTTGATTTCTTCTCAACTTGCCTTGAATCCCAAGTAGTCTGTTTTCTTGTTCCGATCCGTTGATGGCAGATGGGCAAAGATTGCGTGGTGTAGGCTATAGATTAGTCGAACCTACATAAATACATACATACATACATACATACATACATACATAGGTACGTAGTCGAGATGACTTCCCGCACTGTACGGAGCGACTTGTTTTTAGCCAGCTCCTCCTTCTTCTTCAGCGTAGGTACAGGCACCTTCTAGCGTGGAATACCTACCCGTACCTGCCTAGCACCGGCTACAGCGTCGGCTCCAGCGCCCCCGGGCACCCTGTCCCCTGTGACTGCCTCCCCCTTCCGCTAAGTCTCTCGTCCCACCCCGGCTTTCCCGCACCCAAGACCCAACGCGCTTATGCACACCCCCAGACCCCCCCTCCCAACTAGGGTCCTTCCATTCTCGCAGCGGCTCTTCCAATTGTGAACATCTCACGACCTCATTCTCTTCCTTTACTCCAACTTGCCTCCAACTGACTGACTGCGTCTACTGCCGGCATCACTCGATCCCCGGTTCCCCTGCTCGGCGTACCATCCTGCAATTGCAACCCCTACCTCTATCGCAATTCGTCCTCAAGCACCTGCACCATCTTGTTCTACCATCGCAAAACGGCACCCGCTGGCCGGCTCCCACTCCAGAGCCGCTGAGCCTCGTTTCTTGATTCGTCACGGAAGCTGTACGCCAACAGAGCCCTCCTGCAACAGACGGCGCACTCTCACCGTCCGTCGACAGCCTTGATGGTCGCTTAATACTGCCCCGTACCACGAAAGGATGCTCCTGCTTCTCTCCTGCATCAACCTCGTGAGACGATGAATACCGTGACCGCCGGTCTGCGCAGCTTCTCGCCGCCGTTCAAACCCCGTTTCGCAGATGCTCCTGCCGGCGGCGAGTGGACCTCCTACAAACATCACTCCGATTACCGCTCAAGTTATCTCAACGGCCACCGCCCAGACAGAGACATGGAGCCGCCCCAAAAGCCGGTCGGCAAGATGCCTACCTACGACACCAGCAACGGCTCGTCTCGCAGTCTCGGCCTCTCCAAGCTCTTTGAAAACGTCCCCATGAGCCACAAATCTTTTCTCGACCCGGAATACGAGGTTGAGATGCTCAGACATAAACGTGACGTCTTGCAATCCGTCGTCGACTCGCACGGTACTTGGTCTCCGCATCCAATTCGACCTGCTCTCTTCTAACTCGCCTCTAGATATCTCCCGCGGCGTCCCCGTTCTCTCCCATTTAGACGAGTGCCGCATGCTGCAATACATGTGCGAATGTCTCGAAGCCGCCTGCATGCTCAAAGGTGCGCCAATTCTCTTGCCGCGCATTTCACCTCTAACGTTGCCTAGGCATCGATGCCAACCAGCAGCTCCGAGCTTCTTCGGGCAGTGCTCCTGCCAGCTTCAGACCTTGGCTTTCACGTAACCTCACCAAGCAGGACCCCGTCTTTGCAAGCATCATCGCCGGAGCCAAGAACCTAGACGATCTCCCGCGTACTCTCAAGTGTCCCGTCCGCGGCTGTCGCCATTACGTTTATGGTTTCGCTACTAAGGAAGAGCTGGAGGCACACACGCGCACTCACTTGGTCGCTGGTGAGGAGCTTCTCCAAGACCAAGACGAAATCAATGCCCGCCGTACCACACAGTACCCCGGCAGACCCGAGATGGATCCCGTACAGCAACCTCGCACACCACCTGAGCAGCGCGAGCCCATCGACAGAGACTACGCTCGCGCCGATGGCATGGATGGCATTCAACCTCACGCCTTTATGCGCCCCAAGTCACCTACCTTGACTGGCACCACCCTCTCGCCCAATCCCGATGCGACCTATGGCGAAGCCCATCATCGCCACTTGCCCTCGGAACCTCACTTCTCCCCCCGGATGCGTCCGTCGGAACCAGAGTATCGACGCGAATCTATGCACCTGGATTCTCGTCGTGAGTCACAGCACGAGACATTACCACCTATAAGACAACTTGATCTGCCCTCCGAACAGGGCTCCCAGCAACACAGCTACATGTCGGCATCGCAGTCCCAGGCCCTCCCGACCCAACCCGGCCACCTACCGCGTATCGATTCGTTCGCCGGCTCCCTTCGCTCCGAAGCCCCCTCGTCTCCCCGGGTTCGTGCCCGAACTGATCGCGGCGCCGATGCTCAAACCTCGTTTAGTGGCCAGGATTCCTTACCCCCATTTTCCGCTCTGGACCCTGCCAGAAACACGAATCCTGCTCGCCTCGACCCAATTCGGCAGCAAGTCAAGACTGAATCTGTACAGATCAAGCCAGAGCCGAAACAACACCCCGAAGAGCCTTGCCCTCGTTGCACGGGCCAAGAAGCCGGCCCCTGCAGGTGCATCGTTCCCCTGAGAGACGACGACTCGCACTGGTACCGCGTCGACACATATCGAGGTACGATTGCCTCTGTCGCCAAGAGCCTGGTGCCCGGTTCCTCTATCGGCGAGCGGACTGCCCGACAAGGGAATCTGTTGGCCGGCCCCATTCGTCAAAATGCTGTGCGTAAGCTCCGCCGTGATGTCGACGAACACCTTCGATCTGTTCTGCGTTTCCCTGATAACATCCGTGGTGGTATCCGTGACACGACTGATTTTAACGACTCCTTCTGGCGCATGGGCGATCTGAGCCACGAGAAGAATATTATCGAGCAGATCGTTGCCACCAAAGACTGGAACATCTTCACGCCGCCGCCTGCCATTCTCTCCACCCTTCTCTACACCAACCTCAGAACACAGCAACCGTACGACATTATCCATGTTATTGGCACAACCGGCAAACTCTCTTCCAGTCGACGCGATGAGGAATTCACCAACCCGGCCCTCTTCCACGCCAAGCACTTGCTCCGCGAGGTCGCCTTTTACGGCCTCTCTGGCAGCAACCCCTTCATTAGCGCGCCTTTTGCAGAGAGACGCGGGCCACCCTTCCCGGAGGAGGCTCTTCGAGTCGATCAAGCCGAGGTCGTTGAAGCCTGCATGGCTACCTTCCTTCGCGCCTTTGAGGCCAGCTGCAGAGACGGCAAGGAGAAGACGCCAAAGCAGTGGATCGCCCTATTCTCGTCCCTTGTTATCTTTCATCTGTCTGGTGTCATGCTCGGCGGAGCTGCAAAGGCCTCCCTGGAACATCCAGTCAATGCTGATGACCACGCATTTGCCCTCGCGTTCTGGGACACCATCCGCAGCAGCTTTGATGTGCTGCTTGATCTTTTCTTTGATCTTGGCCCTATGCTTTTCGACAGAGTTTCTCAAGATTGGAATGAAGGCGACATTAGGGCATATGACATGACGGCCAAAGCTCTTCTGTATGGCGATTGGAAGAGCAAGGGCATTAACAATTCAGAAGAGTTTTTGTTGGCCCTCTCCTCCTTCACCTTTGAGGAGTCTATCGATTCCATGAGACAGGTGTCTAGGACACAGAGCCTGCACGGCGGGGCAAGAGGTCCTCGATCGGAAACCTCTCGATCGCATTATGAGCCTGTACCAAGAGCTTACACCGATCGAGGCGAGCCTGTGCCGAAAGCATACACTGATCGCGGAGCTCGAGTCTCTCGCCTGCAGACTGACTATAGAACTGGCAGCGCTGATTACAAGTCGCGGGACTATGGGTCAGTGTCAGCTCGCAGCGACTATGCTCACTCCGAGGCTGGTTCATCTAGGGTCCACGATTATCTCCGTGACGGACGGATAAACGATCGCACATGGAACCACTCTGTCCCCTCGCGCCGTTCATCACCAGGACCCACAGAAGCTGACTCGTTGTCCCCTACCGGCATCGTCTCCCCTGATGGACGGTCGCCAATGTCGATGGCTAATCTGATAGGCAAGGCTCTTCATGCACCGAGGCCACTAAGCCCGAGAAGCGAGGCGAGAAGCGAAGTGAGAAGTGAGGTGGGATACGGATATTCGAGACGTCATGATAACCGCATGGCTTCCCACGGCGTTGCATCTTTGGATCGCCGCCCGATGACCGGCTCATCTCACTCCGTCACTCCATCCCGCCGTGACAGCAGCGCGCCCGTTGCCATTCCCTCGGGACCGCCGAACATCAAGCCAACCTACCAACGGCCCCCACTGCGCCGCGTGTACTGCACTCATTGCAATGACTACCCCGAGGGTTTCCGTGGCGAGCACGAGCTGCGCCGTCACACACATGCGCGTCATGCGGCTCTGGTTCGCCGTTGGGTATGCCGAGAGCCTCCCAGGAGACATCCAAACCAACCTTGGACGTCGGTTCCCCTCAACACTTGCAAGTCGTGCATGGCTCAAAAGAGTTACGGAGCCTACTACAACGCCGCGGCGCACCTGCGTCGAGCGCACTTTCCGCCCACACGTAATGGAAAGTCTGCGAGTGACTGGCCCTCCATGTCTGTCCTCAAGGAATGGATGCAGGAAGTTTGCGTTGCTCCCGACTCGGCGAGCGAGGCCAAGGGCAAGGGGAAAGGCCGGGCCACTTCTGACGGGCAAATCGTCGACCTGGACAGTGATGACGAGATGGAGGATGTGAATGGGCAGGAGAGCGTGGAACCCGCCAACCACGCGAATACCGAAACTTCTCCCACAAACACCAGAACGAGCGACTCCCCAGACGAACCGGCAGGCGGGCAAAAGTGCCCGTACCCAGAGTGTGGAAGGGTGCTACGTGACCTTGCCGCGCACATGCTGACGCACCAGGCTGAGCGACCGGAAAAGTGTCCCGTCCCTTCGTGCGTGTACCACACCAAAGGCTTCGCGCGCAAGTATGACAAGAACCGCCATGCACTGACGCATTACCGCGGCACTCTGATCTGCCCTCTGTGCCCGACCAAGGGCGACAGTGTCGAGAGCGTCTTTAGCCGCGCCGACGTATTCAAGAGGCATCTCGCGTCGGTGCACAGCGTCGAAACCAGCACTGGCCCGCAGACGAACGGCGAAGAAGCCCCTGCCACCGCCGAGCTGTCGGCGTCCATGATGTCGCGTCCCGTAGCGGACCCCAAGACGCTGCAAAATGAGGGCCGCTGTTCCATCTGCGACGGGTACTACCCCTACGCCCAGGAATTCTACGAGCACCTGGATGAGTGCGTGCTGGCGGCGCTCGTGGCTCCCGAGTCGCTAGCGAACGCACAGCCTGGCCGAGCTTATGCCTCGATGCCGCCACCACCTCCTCCACGCACAGGCTCTCCGACATACTCGGTCGGCTCGGGCCGCTCGCAGACAACCCAGGGCAGCCGCCTGCAGCCCCCGGGGACTGCCATGTCGGTGCCATACGGCTACCGCCAGTACTCGGACCACGGCTCGCGGCCAGGCAGCGCGGCGTCAGCCCGCAGCTTCGACTCTGGGCGCCGGTCGGGCTTGATTCACGTGCATGCACACACGCAACTGCACGCTCCGCGGCCGATGGGTGTACCTCTGCCACCGCCATCCACGTGTGGCTCGTTTGACTCGGATTTGAATTAGGCACATTCTGAGTCGGTCTAAGCGACCGTGGGCTTGAGGGGATTGGCAATAGTAGTAGAGATCCCCTCTCAGCCATGCAGACTTGGGTTATTATTCCCAGCCACGTAAGCTGAGGGTATTATTTGTATATAGCTATGTGGAGGGAGGCGTTTGGAATTTGGGATTTCTGGGTGTTTTTGGATATTTTGGGATATACTCTATTTGTTCGGGTCTAGGAATCGAGGCGACGATTCTGTACATTTGGATAATAAATTTCTGCAAGACAAGTCATGCCACGAACATGTTGGGCGAATGTCTTGCGTACTAGTCACGTTCTTGCAAAGCAGCCATGTGGTCAGGTTACGTCTAAACTTTATCAAATTATGCCTATGTAGCAACCAACTAACTCCATTCCAAAAATGCACCGTAGATACAAGCCATGACCGTCAATGATGTAGCAAAAGAAATCAAGTAAAGGGGGTCAAAAGAACACTCGAAAGTCGTCGTCTCTATTTCTCAGACTCGTGAGCAATCTTTTCACCGAGGACTCCACGGTTATGGAGGCCGGGAGGGGCAGAGCGCTTGAAGTACTCGTGAATCTCTTGGGAAAACTCGCCGTCATCGCCCATGCCGTGGTCAGCGGCGTTGTTTTCCGTCTCCTTGGGACCGCGGGCCGCCTGGACATCCTCCCACTCCTTGCGCATGTCGGCAACCTTGGCCTTCCAGTCCTTTTCGGGGTCATACGACTTGGCGAGACCCATGAGGCGCTCCCAGACGGAAAGATGCTGGGGGTTGACGGCAACACCGTGGTACTCGTGGCCGCGGTTCTCGCGGATGTAGCGCCAGCGACGCTCCTGCTCCTTGAGATCGAGACCAGTGGTATCGGGAAGGAAGAGGTACGTCAGCAGCATACCGGCGAGACCGAACCAGGGCACGACGAGGAACTTGGTCTTGGTGTCGATGTAGTTGTAGAGGACCGAGGCCAGCAGGGCGCCAGCCTTGCCCATGCAGGCGGAGAAACCGTGGGCGGTGGCACGGATGGGGGTGGGAAAGACCTCGCCGGCGACGAGGAAAGTGACCGAGTTGGGACCGAACTGGTTGAAGAAGGAGGAGAGAAAGTACATGGCCTGGAAAGAGTGGATGCCGGCAGGGCTGGTATAGTAATCGTACTTGAAGGCGGGAATGACAAACATGAGGAAGCACATGAAGAAGCCAACCTGCTGCATCATCTTGCGACCATACATTTTGTTGTCAATGAGGAAAGAGGCCATGTAGTAACCGGCGAGAGAGACGACAATGTTGACCAAATTCCAGCTCCAAGAGGTGAGGAGGTTGGAGGGGTTGTGGGAGATGACGCTGATGAACTGACCCTGGAACAGCTTGTTTCCGTAGAAGAATACGTCATTGCAGAACCAGGCACCGGCGGTGGCGATGAGACGGCCACCGAAGTGGGTGAAGCAGTACTTGAGCGCCGTCACATCGTAGCCGGTGACTGCGGTGCGAGCCTTGGCAGCGGCGAGCTGCTTTGAGGGATTGGGCATCTTCCAGGTTCTGTAGTAGACAAGCCAGAGGGTACCGATGGCGGGGAAGGCAAAGGACAGGCGGAAAGCGTACTGGGCGGCGCTGTGGCTGTAAGGGGGGGAGCCGGAGCCAGAGTTGAAGATGACGAGAAGGACGATGAGCAGGACCTGGTTGACGAACTGGCCCCAACCCTGCATGAGGAAGGCCATGGTGACGCGGCGACCACGGTGCAGTCTGTCCTCCTTGGTGGAGAGGCGGCCGGCGGAGGAGACGTTTTCGAGGGACGAGGTGGCGGTGATGGGGTACTCACCACCAACGCCGAGGGAGTAGAAGAAGAGGGACCAGGCGTAGCAGATGACCCAGCCTTGGAGAGTCAGACCCCAAGAGGCAGTGAGCATGAGAAGGCCGATGAACATGATGATGGCGTCTTGGATGAGACCCCAACGACGACCAATCCAATCACCGATGACCTAGAATTCGTTAGCAATGCGTGGGATACGGGATACGCGCGAGTGTGCGTGGGTGAGGGTGAGGAGGGACGTACGCCGACAAAAACCTGACCAACCATGATACCGATAATCTCAAGGTAGGTGACGGCGGCGAGCCAGTTTTGGCTGCAGACTTGGTGCTTGCCCCAGCACTCGGGCCAGACCTGCTTGAAGAGAGGCTCGAGGTTACCAATGGAGAAGAGGACGTAGCCCTCAAGACCAAGGCCAGCACCGGGAATGACGGCATGGCGAAAGTACCAGCCAAGAGGGGAGAGAGGATCCTTCTTGACCATGGCGCCAATGGTGGCGAGCTCCTCCTTGGCAGCTTTTCGGTCGACGGCGTTGACGAACTTGAAGCGCTGGGCTAGAGGCAGATCGGCCCAGTAGACACCTTCGGGGGTGTACGAGTCGTCTGGGCGGGTGACATGGCTAAAGATGCGACGTTCTTCGGGGGTAGTACCAAGCATGGAATCGTCACCGCTGTCGCTGGCAGGAGGGCCATGGGGAACGGGGACCTCGCCGGCGATGGGATGGTGATGCTCGTGATGAGCGGGCTCGACCAGGTCGTGGGCCATGGCCTGCGGTGGTGGCGATGTAGATTGATTGACTGCAAGGAGAAGGTGAAGAAACGAAGAAAGATATGGATGGAAGAGATGGAGGATCAAGAGATCAAGGAAGCAAGAGCACTGGGTGCAATTGGTTGGTAGGAAAGACGAGGACGCAAACGGACGGTTGGTGGAAGGAATGAAGAAAGAGGATGAGAGACGAGAGGGCACTGTTATAACTACGGATAGGCGGACGTGGACCCTGGCTTTCTGGGAAGGAGAATCCACACGGAAATATGGAACTAGATAGGTAGGAAGCTAGGTACTGCCTAGGTTGTTGTTAAAAAAGAACTCCAAACTTTGCTGGAGTACTTTTACGAAACTAGAATGAAGAGTATAAGACTAGGTACAGTAGAGAGAATCTGTATGCAAGCAATATTTTCGGCCGCGCCGCTTTTAGAGGTGGCGCTAATCCCGGTCGCGGCAGGGGAGGTCTTGCAGGGGTGTGGCTGAGGGGAAGGGAGATGCACACAAACAAAGGAAGAAATGTTTCTGCAAGATTTGTAAAAAAAGATTCGTGGCGCAGCACAGTAAACCGGCAAAAAATCACCACCAAACAAACACAAAACAACGACCAAACAGACACAAGAAATCACCATTTCGCTATTCTTAGAACCTGACTTATTGACCGTCCCGGCAAAAAAAAACAAAAACAAAAAAAGAATAGAGTGCAGACTCTGACCTATCCAAAGTCTGCCGCATCGTGGCTCGCGACCGCCCGAACGGCTTAGAAGAGAGTGGCCAATCATAGGCCGCAAATCGACCACGCTCTCGATCTCTTCATCATGACAGGTCGCCAATGCCGACCCCACCTGGGTCGCTCCATCCTCCACCCTCCACACTTTTTTCGTGCAGATTCATGTATGCGGATAGCCGCAGACAAGTTGCTGCACACGACAGAATCTTTTCCACGCAGTGCAGCCACGAAACAGTTACGAATACCGAGAGTGCGAGTCAAGCAAGCCCTCGTCAGCCAGGCGGCCAGATCATCATCACCCTGGCTGCACGCACTGCAAACGCACATCACCGTCCACACATCCGTACTCTCGCATGCGATTTCTGCTCGGCCCTTTTCAATCGTAAAAGCAATATCAACTTGAAGAGCAGCGTCCTCGCAATTACTAACCAGTACTGTCCATACGAATGATTGATGCATGGCAACATCCGCCAGTAACACGTTCTCGTGTCTTGCCCACGACATCTCATTGGGCACCTGGCACTTACTTCTCAGACAATGAATTGTCAGCGCTGGCCGGCTAGGGCGGCGAATCTTGCAAGTCACTCACCCTGCCGATCCTCAGCGCCAGCATTGCGCTCGCCTCTACTCTATGCTTAATTCAGTCACCGAACCGGCCCGGCTGCGCAGCTGCCTGTTGCTGTTGCCCGTTGTTTCCGACCAGCGTCGTCTTTTCCATGCTCTCCTTGGTCCGACCGAATGGCCAGCTTGCTGCACTCCGGGAATGCTGACCGGACAAAAATACCTCGCAAAGGAAACTGCTCGCGTGACTGCAGCGCCACGTCGCAGTTATTCCATCCACTTGCCCATCTCTCGGCGGGCTTGGTTGCACTTGGCGGGCGGGCTGCAGCTGCAAGCATCATCGTGCCTCGACTGTGATGAGGCCGTCCCGGAGACCCCAGTCAGCGCAGTGGGCGAGGGGCGCCAAGGCTACCGACTCCCAACGTGGCGACATCCAGCGCCGCTTTATCACTTCACCCCATCTCGTACAAGGCCAAGCCCCAGAAAGTCGTACGCTTCCAGAACAGCGTCAACCTCTCTCTCCCTCCCACACCCTTCGCTCACTAGGTAGTTCAACTACACCATCAGTACCCTGCCCTACTTGCCTACCTACCTCAGCTCAGCCGCATCGTCATCTCTTTACCTCTATATCCCTACTTCACATCTCTTTCTTGTACTATAGCCCGTCTCATCTTTACGCCACCCGCACTTGCCACATCTATCTACCGACCCGTCGGCCATCCTCGCTGCATCACGGCAATCCGGCAACATGCATCGTAGAATATTGCATCATGCGTTACCGTACGGAGCACACACCAGCAACAGTCTCACGCATCCATCCACTTCAGCCTTTGTCTCACTGTCTATTTTTCCACCACATGCACTATGCATGCCTTCGCGCTGCGAACATGAAAGGGACCCTTCCACTGACTGATGCAACCTTCCCCAACTCCGCATCACCCCGCGCCTCTTCCCCAACCGCCAGAAACCCAAAACTCTGCCGGCCACTGACGAGACGCTGCATGCGCTAGTAAACCTTCTGACATGTGGCCTCGACGCTCATCTTGACAGGACAGCCACAAAAGCCAACTTACGATGACCATTCCGCAGCTGCCTAAGGTTCAGCCGACAAGGCTTCGCACAACTTCAACCGGGTATCGTACTATGTAACGTGCTATGTAACTGGACTCATGACCTGAATCCTGAATGTTACACCGCGTCTCGGCCGAGCCTTCCAGAGCGCGCCCCATCAGTATCGGTAAGCTTTGAGTGTTGCATGCAGGCTTGCAACGAAGGCTTTAGACAAGCAAAGAAAAAGTTGTAAACGTAACGTGCTATTCTAATTTCGCATGCTGACACACAAGGCTACACCACGGATTCTGCTGGTCATCTACACCGATGGGCACATAAGCCGCAGATAGCATCCAAATCTCAGTCTTTGTAGTGTTCACCACCGCAACCGACATGGTACCTCCATCCGCATAACGTGCCTTCATAACCACTCCCCACGTTTAATCTTGCGGCTGAATCTCCAAGATGTTGCCGTCCGGGTCCTGCACGTAGATGAACCGCCTGTTGATCTCGTTGAGCACCGCCTCGATCCCTCGCCGCTCCGCCTCCGGCAGCTGCGCGTACACCTCCGGCGCGAACCCCTGCGAAACCGCCAGCGGCCCCGTCGTCGGCGTGTCCTCCCCGACCCTCTTCAACATCCTCGCGCCGCCTCCTAGAACCCCCTCCAGCCGCCGCTGCGCCGCCTCCACGTCCGGCACCACCACCCCGAGGTGCCCGACCCCGTTGGCGCGCTCGCTCGGCGACACCACGTCCCGCCGCGGCACGTCCAGCCACAGCATCTCCAGCAGCCCCTGCGCGTTGTTCTTGTCGCGCAGCAGCTCCGCGGTGCTCTGGTAGCCGGTGCCGTTGCGCCCGCCCTGCGCGTGGCCGAGGTACGCGATGGACAGGCGCGGGCTGGCGCGCACGGTGAAGACGTGCCGCATGCCGAGCGCGGCGGTGTAGAAGGCGATGCTGGCGCTTAGGTTGCGCACGTTGAGGGAGACGTGGTTGAGGAAGTAGCCGGTCGTCGCGGGATCGGAGGGGGCGTCGCTGCCCAGGTCGATGGGCGGGAGGCCGGAGGCTTGCCGGACGTGCGTGGCGCAGCCGAGGACGAGGGACAGGTTGGCGAGGACGATGCTGAGCTTCATGCTGTAGGAGTGTTTGAGACTGCTTGAAGGATTGTGATTGTGATCTGGCGGAGTCATCTCACGAATGATCCGGGTAACCGCTTGATTTTATACCCATGCCGTGATGGCGAATTTACATCCTTGCCATGAGCAATGTCACGGTCAGGATCAGTCACAGCCCAACCTCGTCACTCGCGCTGCCTTGCTCGCGCGAGAAGCTGTCACCGCGCCATCGGCCTGTCCCCTGAACAAGACGCTGTCTACGCCGATCGCGTCTTGGAAGAGCCGGCGCTTGCCAGACTCGGCGAGACATGTTGGCGAGTCCAACGTCGACAGTGGTGCGGCGCTGCAGCCTCGTTTGGCGGCCGAGCTATCCATTGGCCAAAGTCCGACCGCCAAGGAGCCTAGTTGGGGACTCGTCACCGCTCTTCGCGCATTCCTCGCCCAAGCGCGAGGCGAGATGGGAAGTGGCGAGAGCGCTCTTCATGCTAATAATGAGAGAAGCGAGCTGACAGCGGTTTCCAACAAAAGTGTCGCTTCATGCTTACATCATGGAGACGGGCCGCGTACAGTAGAGAATGCAAATGCAACTAAAACCCCATTCATATTATTAAACAAGCGCGCTAAATAGCAGCATGTGACAAGACAGATAGACAAACAATTCAACAGCAACGTTGAGCGGCTGTTAGTAGAGTTGGTACAAAGAGCCTGCTGGGTATCCATGACTCGGAGCAATTGCGCGAAAATCCAAGAAAAGAAAAAGCCACCCCCGATGAAACGTGTTTACGCCGCAGCGGCTGGCACGGGGCTCGGCAACGCCTCCTGTGGCTGCTGCTGCTCCGACTGTTGCTCCGGCTGCTGCTCCGGCTCCGGCACAGGTAGCGGCCGCAGGGTCTTCCGCCCATTCGTCTTGTAGTAGAGCACAATGTCGTTGCCGCCCTTCCAGATGTGCGTGCGCAGCGTGGCCAGTGTCAGCGTGGGTTCCAGAAGCTGCTCGTTGCAATACAGCTCCAGGTACGCCTCGGGCTCCATCTGCGCGTCCGCGTCGTCGTCGTCGGGGCCAGGTGGCGGCTCGATGCGCTCTGCCACGTAACCCAGGATCTTCTTCACGCGCAGCATCCGGTTGGCATTGAGGCGGCTGCTGCCATCGGTCGCGACGGGCGGGAGGCCGTCAAGAGGGTGCAAGACAAAGGAGATCTTGACGGGCTCCTTGAAGGGTACCTGGTTCTGCAGGAGGAGATCGCCCAACCACATGGGAGCCTTTTGCTCAATGATGTCGGCGTCGCGACCGACGCTCTCGACGGTGCCTTGGTACACGTTGGAGCTTCCTCCTGACGTCTCCTCCTGGATGATGACCTTGGTGCCGGGTGGAAGCTTTAGCACTGGCGTATCGGCTGGGAGACTAGGCGTGACGCGCGTCTCAACTAGCTTGTCTGGCGACTCGGTGAGCTGTCTATCATAATCGTGGCGGATCTTCTGAATTATGCCATAGAAGCTATCATCCACTTCCTTTTCGTGGCTCGAAGATGATTCTGATTCCACGGCCTTTTCATCCACAACGACAGGCTTCTCCTGAATTGCTTGCGAGGCCGAGCGCCCCAACTTCTTGGAGCTAAAGGACATGCGGAACTTCTTGCCGAACGGTGTGCTGGGAGACTTAGGACCATCTGCTGGCTTCTCCTTTTCCTTTTCCTTGGGCTTCTCTGTATTGTCGGTTGAAGTCTTGCCCTCGGCAGTGTCCGGGGCTGGGGTCTTGACAGCTGCCGTGTTGTCAACAGGGGCAATACCGGCGGTGAAGTAATCGCCTTTGTCGGCAGATGGGCGGCCAGCCTGCGAAGCGCAGCTTGACTCAACGGCTACAGCAGGGGTGCCAGCTATGCCGATACCGGGCGTCACGGCAGGCTGTAGGCCGTCGGCGCGAGGAGTGGCCGCGTTGTCTGTTACTGCAAGATTAGCTAGCCCAGGGATAAGCGTCGGCGCACTCGAGGCGGCTGCAGCTATCTTCTTTTCCACCTCTTCATTAATCTTGTGGCGGTAGGCCTCATCTCGCTTGATTTCTTCATCAATGAGGTTGGCAAACAGATAACGCAGAATCCAGCGTCCAAGGCTGATTCGCTGATCTTCCCGGAATTCAATCTTCTCCCCCAGATCTAGCTCGTCGGCATAAACTTCTGCATCAAAGCAATTGTAGGGCTCCAAAATTACAGTAAGATTGCCCGAGCTCAGATCGACGGAGCACCACGGAGCGACGGCCGCTCTTGTGTTGAGGAGATCGGCAACATCCTCTAAATGCTGCTTTCCAAAGCTTTGGATGGGTTTGCACTAACACAATCAGTCAATTGGTCAGGAAAATACACCGTACAAAAAATACCTGTATGAGATCCCACAATAGCACGTCGCCAGCAGTGTCCAAAGTGAGCACCCGTTTTCTGTCGTTCAGAAGCTTGTGTTTCAAAAGACCAAATCGACCTTCAAGGGTCTCCTCCGGTACAGAGAAGATGGGCTTAATCTCAGACTCTGGCTCTGGCGGTGGGACAACGGAGGCTCTGCGGGAAGGGCCGTCATTGACAGTCTCTCCATCGGCGTGTGACCTTGGCAGAAACATGCCCATGGTGGATAATTTGAGAATAGAGTGCGGGTCAATTTCTTGTTTCGCGCCGTTGGTGTTGGGATGCGACGTTTGACGTGACTTGGCTGAAATGGCTGAAACGGATCGTCTGTGACGGTGGTCCTGTGGCAAATGTAGCTCTTGGTCTAGATCAAAATCGCGCCAGCGGTTAATGGACGACCTGTTTGTGGCTGTCCAGAAATAGCCATGGGAGGCCACAACCTTGGACACACCGATGTGCTCGTGAGCGAGAGCCAAGCTCAGCCCATTGTCGACCTCGTCAAAGCTGCCGCGGATGTCGGTCTTGGCCACCATGCCGTTTCGGTCCGAGCTGTAAAAGATGCCCAGCCGAGGGTCGTTTGAGAAGAGGGACCAGATACTCTCGTCATGCATGGTAAAGGTGTACATGCAACGGCCACCACGCACGCTCCAGAGCTTGATGGTCTTGTCTGCACTGGAGCTGAGGATGGTGTCGTCGGCATCGTCGATGAGGAGGGATCGAATGTTGCCGACATGTCCCATGAGCTTGGAAACCTCGGCACCGGAACGTGGGTCGTGAAGACGAATCGTCTTTTCTGGACCGCCACTGGCGACGATGCTGCGGCCGAGAGCGAGGGAATAGACAGAGCCTTTTTCGGGAATTTCTTCACCTTTGACGTCGATTTCCAGAGATTTACCCTTGCCGTTAAGATCCCACCAGCAAATCTTGCGGTCCAAACCCGCGGCAACAATCGTGTTGGAGGTGACGTCGGTGGTAGATGCAACGACACACTTGACGTAGTCGGCATGCTCGCCAATGATGTGCGCGACGCTGCTTTCTTCTGAGTGCGGGCGCCAGACCTTGACGGAAAGGTCAGAGGAGCCAGAGACGACGGCTGCGTTATTCTGTGCGAGGGCGATGGCGTTGATCCAGTGCATATGTGCCTGAGTCTGGGCGCGAAACTTGGAGGCATTGGTGGTGGTGGTGGAGGAGGAGGAGGAGGAGGAGGAGGAGGGTTTGGTCGACAGATCGAGGTCCCAGGCACAGACGATGCCGTCGCGGCCTCCGGAGTAGCTGTAATCGAGGTCAGAAAGGGTTCGTGGTGGGTCGATAGGGTATCCGAGATTCGTGTGCGTACAGGATGCCGTTGCTGGCGTCTACAGCCAGGCCGTTGACGCCGAGTCGGTGTCCGCCGGCCGAGGACTTGCCATTTTCCAGAACTGCGTGCGGGGAGGTTGGTTAGCAAAATACGAGGACGACGCGGCACAACACGCCTCCGTGACCGGGACGAACTCGGACTGTTGAGTGCGGAGGGCACGAGACGCGGGGCCGGGTCCGGGCTTACCATAGCTAATTCTCTGACGGGCCTTCTTGGCCATGGCCATGATGACGTGGTTGCGATGTGTTGTGAGCGGTTCGCTTCGCGGGGGGCGGGCACGAGGAGAGACAACGAGCAACCGGGATGTCAAATCATGGAGAGTCGAGGAGCTGGGATGCTGTGGGCAAGAGGCAGGCGACTGAAAGGAAGCGCAGAGCGTGGAGAGAAGCGCCCGCGTGGCATGGCTTGGCTGGAGAAGTTGGCTGGATGGCCTGGAGGAGTGAATGAAAGGGCTGGACTAACTAATGTTTGTGTTGAGGCGTGAGCGGAGTTGCAGGCCAAGCCACGATGGGCCTGAATTGGGGGGGGTATGGGAGGGTTTTTGGAGGACGGACTAGAGACTTGGAGGCTGGGGAACAGTAGCGGAGGCGCGGGGTTTGTTTTAGGGGCATTTAAAGCCTTAGCTATAGCACTTTAGGGCACTTTAGGTATCCGATTTCAGCCGACACCCGCTGTAGCTCCCTACAGTACAGCGCTAATTCCTTCCAAGACGGCCCTGACAGCCGCTAATTCACCCCCCCAACGTGGCTCATCCTCACCAGGCTGCCGGCTGGCTGACGCCTGCAGGAGTTAGTGACGTCGCAAAACGGATAACGTCCAACCATTTCCGACTGATTCTACGTCGCATAATTGATGGGTACCTATTCAGGTAGAATCGGGTTTGGTTTCGCTAATGATTTCCCTCGCATCCAGCTTAGCTATCCAAGTTTCGGTCCCCCCATCATAATTTATTATGCGCCAGCCACCCAGCCTGGTCCCCCCGCTGGCACGACTCGCTTGCCCTGGCTGGACGGACACCACTGCTCATGAACTACTGGGGTAGAGGCGTCAACACTTGGCCCTCACAACATCGACGCATACTGTCCTGACAAATCATCGCTTTTATTAATCGCCATGTATGAGAAACAAACACAAGCATACCCAACAAAACAAGCCCTGGCTGCCTCATTGCCGGTTGCCGTCCCTCAGCTCCAGCACCCCCGCCGTGGCTGTCGTGATAGACCACTAGCCACCAAGTGGCGTTGTTGACCTTGCTTGCAGTATCCGGTACCTGAACTTACTTTGCCAGATACCTTGTCGGTAAATGCCGTTTGGGAACTTGCGCCGTTCTATTTCTAGGCAGTCCAGTTCTCGCGTTTGCGGTGCGTACTTGCAGAAGAGCTTGCAGCGTCCAATCACCACCGCTGTTGCTCATCCATCGCTTTGTCGTCGTTCCTCTCGCTAAAAGCGCCATGTTTCGAAAGAGTAAAAACTATAGGAAAGAAGACTGTCGTAAAAATCCGCTTCTTTGGGGGTATATTATTCGTAGAGGTATGGTTTCCCAGCTGTTGAATCCGAGAGTCAACTTCCTTCCTCACCCCATGACAGTCTCACTCACCAGGCTGGTCGCATTACATGATAACGCAGCAGCAGCAGCAACACCCGTCAGCGCAGCATCCTTCCTCACACCATCGCGCTGATTTCCACTTCTTCTTGTCTTCGCACTGGGGGCAAATCTCCATGCTCTGCAGTCTGTCTTCGTCGCGTTTCTTACAGTTCTTGACGCTACACTTGGTGCTTCCCCGTGAGATTTCGTGCTTGCACTTGTACTCGAGAACTATGTGAGTACACATGACAGCGGTTGTCACGTATGGCACAGCGTCGTGTAAGAGGGAGCAGTAGATACGAAAGAACAGAAAGCCCGGAACGGATTCGAAAAGGACGGGGTGGAGGAGTAGGTTGGCAGAGGATGGTGTCGTAGGTAAGGGCTATTGAGGCGGCGATGAGAGCGGTTTCGGGTTCAAAGGATAATCGTATCTAGGACTGGAGGAAGAAGTGATGAAGCAGGAAAACCGCAAGAGGTGGCGAAATACAAGATGCCCCTTACAATGTTCAACAGCGCGACTGTCAATCGCGACCCTGCTGTCGCACTACGGCCATTCTTGCTCTCACGGGCCGGGCAGGAGCCACTTATTGGCTGTTGTCGAGGGAAGGCAGCCATACCAGGCTGGCTTGCATTTGTCAATCGCACGTCTCAACTCTTACTTGATGTGTACACTACAGTGACATATCGTGCTTACCATCATCCCCTGGTACCGAGACTGCCGCCCCCGGATTTTGGCAAGCGGCCAACATGGCACGGCTGCTTTCATGCTTTCCAAGTGAGGGCCGGAGAGAAAAGTTAAACGTGATATTGAAAGCGACAGAGGCCACCGATGACTGGCTATTCTCTGCCTCAAGTCGCTTCTCGTGCTGAACCCGCATGTCGCAGTGATTGGCTCAGAGGCCACGAGAGACGCTTGTACTGCTCAAAACGGCAAGACTCGCTGTACGCTGTGTACTATGTAGCTGCTGCATTAAAAAGGCAGATCTGAGGATTTATAGGTGCATGGCGAGGAGCTGTACTTGATTCTCATGTGAAAAGGCATATGCGAATTCGAGATTCGACTTTTCAGCTGCTGGGTGTCTATGTTGTACCTTTTTGCAAGTGTTTGCTCTCAGTCACGTACAACTTGAGTGGTGGTTGACTGGGACTCAATTAGACATTGATTTCCCTCCACTGGACTGCACAAGCGAATTTAAGAAGAAGAAAAAAACTAGGCTTCCGAAAATAAAGAATAAAGAATCACTCTCTGAAACAACAAGAATCAGATGATAGGCAGGTACTATGTAGACGCTTCCCGCAACCAATGATGCATATACCCGTTACCTACAGTAGCTACCCCACAAAAAGATACATCCAACCCAGAATCAGGCTATCAGCCAACCGAACCCGGCCGGCACATTATTTTTCCGACAGGCGGTCACATTGCCATTATCTGCAGGCGCAGGAAAAAAAATCTCCATCTCACCCACCCCACAGCAAACAGCCCACTCCCCCAGTCACTGCCCTCACCTTTTGCTTTTCGCAACTTTCATCATCACACGACGACGACCGATAATCCCCCCTCCCCCCCCGGCATCGCGAGACGCCTCTCCTCCGAATCGCCGACCTCATCCCTGACGGTTTTAAGCTTGCCTTTATCACAGTCACACTCGCATCCCACCCCGCAGCCATTAAACACAGTGCCTTCCTAATAGGTACCACCTGCTTTTGGACCTGGGCTGCTTTTGGTTGCAAGTCGCTGTTTGGCAAACCGACCCCTTCCCCTGTTGTTCGGGACATATATGACTAGAACTTATCGCGTGCTCCAAAGATTTTCGTCTCAATTCGTTTGTTTCGCCAATCTCGCTGTATACTCTATGGTGACCAGTGCTCGCGGACAGTTCCTCTGAACATCTTACTGCTGTGTGATCTTTTGTTTGCATGACATCCTCCTCAGTCGTACGACTATAGTTTTGCCGCTCAATTTTTATTCTTCGTCTTCCTGTCGCCCACAATATCCTCAATCGTACCCGTCTTTTCCGTCTTCGCACCCCTTGATTCGCCTCGTCCTTGCATCGCAATAATGGCCGAACCACAGCCAGACATTCAGAGTATCCTCGCGGCCCTTGGTGAGACCTACCGATGCCATCAAAGTACCTTGTGCTCATGCTGACCCGTGATTCTTTCTTTCTCTTTTCCTTCAGCCTCTCAACGACCTGCCGGTGCTACGCCTACACAGACACCTCCGGGCGCGCCTAGCCAATCGTACGCGCCCCCCCCAGGCGCCGCTCAACCCGCTGCTGCCGCCGGCTACGGCCCCCCCTCGCAGCAGGGCCTGCCTGCGCCCTCGGGCTCAGGCAGCGTCGACCTGAGCGCCATCCGTCCTGTTAACTCGGGCACCATGAGCTTCGACGACGTGCTATCCAAGGCCCGCGCCTTTGCCGCAGCCAAGGGCGTCGCCTCCTACGACCAGCCCCTCGTCTACGGCGCCGAGTCCAGAACCTCGGACCGATCATACAGACGCTCGCGATCGCGGTCGCCCCAGCGCAACCACCACAGCGATCGCCGTACTGGCCACCAAGGTCGCGAGTACGGCGGCCGCGACCGCTCCTGGTCCCCTCCTTCGCGCGGCAGACACTCCCCCCGAGGTGGCGGCAAGGGCCGCGACCGATCGCCCCTCCGCTCCGGAGGTGCTGGCGCCGACGAAAACTCTGAGACGATTCAGATCGAGTCGAGCCTGGTCGGCCTCATCATTGGCCGCAACGGCGAGAACCTGCGCAGGATCGAAGGCGAGTCCGGCTGTCGCGTGCAGTTCCTCTCGCCCACCGACGGCGGCCCCTTCCGCCAGTGCCGCATCACCGGCCCCGCGCCGCGTCGTGCCGAGGTCAAGGACGCCATCAACCGCATCATCGAGGACAGTGGCATGGGCGCGCTGAACCGCGCCGAGGAGAAGCCCAACGCAGGCGCCGGTGCTGGCGCACCCGGAGCCGGCGGCGCCCTGCGCGACGGCGAGGACCACATGCAGATCATGGTCCCCGACCGCACCGTCGGTCTCATCATCGGTCGCGGCGGTGAGACCATCCGCGACCTGCAGGAGCGCTCCGGGTGCCACATCAACATCGTGCACGAGTCCAAAAGCGTTAACGGTCTCCGCCCCGTCAACCTGATTGGCACCCCGTCGGCCACCGCACGAGCCAAGGATTTCATCCTCGAAATCGTCGACAGCGACAGCCGCACCGATGCACCACCTCCAAGCGCTCCTGGCGGCGGCGGCGGCGGCGGCGGCCCTCCTGGCGGCAGCAAACCTCCCCCCATGTCGCGCGGCGGCGGCGGCCAGTCCCGCGACTACAACCAGCACAGCAACCCGTATGACGGGCCGGGCAAGGTCACCGAGGCCATCTACGTGCCCTCCGACGCGGTCGGCATGATCATCGGCAAGGGCGGCGAGACGATCCGCGAGATCCAGGCCCAGGCCGAGTGCAAGATCAACGTCGCGCCGTCATCGGGCCCCGGGGAGGTGCAGCGCGAGATCTCGCTCATCGGCGCCCCCGACAGCATCGAGCGCGCCAAGCAACTAATTGACGAAAAGGTCGAGGCAATGGTATGTGACTGACTCGTCTCTTTTGTCTCCCGAAGTGTCATGTGGCCATTGCTAACAAACCGATTCTGTAGAAGCAAAAGAATGCCGGAGGCGGCGGCCGAGGCGGTCGTGATCGCCACGACGGCGGAGGTCGCGGCGGCCACCACGAGCGCGGACACGGCGGGGACCGCGGCGGAAACAACAGCTACGGACAGGCATCGTCTACAAACGCACCACCGCCGCAAGGCGCTTCAGAGGACGCCTCGGATCCATACGCACAGTGTAAGTCAAGAAACCCTGCGTGCTCTTCCACGGCAAGGCTTCTGGCATGGCAATACTAACCCGAGAATCGCAGATGGCGGCTATCAAAACTATGTGGCCCTCTGGTACCAGTCCTTGATGTACCAGCAACAACAGCAAGGCGGAGGAGCAGCGGAAGACGGCGCAGCGCCGAAATGAGCGTTGCCCGTGCCAACACTTTTCTTTTTTTTTTTTTTTTGCCGTTGCTGACCTTTGCCTCCGTACATGATTTGAATCCCGTTCGCCCAGCTTGCATCTAGAGGGACAACTTTCCTTGCCGAACCAGTTGTGTCCCGCCCGGGAGCTGGAACCAAAAGCCTCTGCTCTGACCTTGATTGATACCACTCCAATACGTTTGCTGCTTGCATTCTAGGACCCGCCGGACGTACTATTTTCTTTATATACCTCCTGGGATGTTGTACATCAAAACCCTCGTTTCGGCGCATCTCCATTCAATCCCGTTTCTCCGACGGGCTTGCCATGCAGAGAGTGCTGCGCTTGGCCGCCTTCCTCTTTTACCAGCCGGAGCTGGAGCCGGCGCGCTCGCTTCGTCCATCGTCGATATTGCATTTACCGTACGTCCTTGACGTTTTGTTTGATGTCGATTTTTCCTCCAGCTGTTTGGGGTGCGCCATCGACGATGTTCCCCGTCATGGCATGATCGCTGCATCTACTCTCCCTGCCTCGCTGCATCCGGGGTAATCCTTGTTTTGGAGCCTGACTTATTGTCACCTCCGTGTGGCGTTTGACTTTTCTTTCTTTTTGCATCCCGGGGAAAGTGACGTACACTAGCACAGATGATTGTGCAGTTTTTGACTGGTGCTGTGACCTCGCAAAGGTTGTCGAGTTACGCGCGTATATGACCTCTACCTGGGAAATCGCTCGCGACACGGAGAGTGCGTGGCTAACAAGATTTCTTGTCTACCTCCGTTTCTTATAGTCCCCGTATGCCTCTTCCCGACTTCTTATATGTGTTTGAGTTGTTGCTGGATGAAAAGGAGGGGGAAAAGGGGCGAGGAAGAATTCGCTTAGGGGGTGAAGACTTGAAATGCATGAATGCATCAGAAGGTCAAGAAGAATAAGAAGAAAAGCAAATAATACAACCAAACGTCTGTAATACCCAACCCCGCATTGAAATTGTTGATTGATATGCGCAAATCGCCACAACCCCTGCTTCCCCAATTGCCGTGACTCGCGCCTGATGCGACTGAGGTTGGCATCCTCCGCTGGACCCTTGCTGGCCACACACCACGACACGTCCTGGTAGAATAACTATTCGTATTTTCTAAGCCTTCCTTGTCGGCGGCTCTGGTATCCCGGCGTTCCGCTGCATGGGTTAGTAGAAGGACACGCCACGAAGGAGCCTTGCAGACTGCCGGCATGAAAGAAGTGCATGCATGCATGCGCATTCATCCCACCCCGCCACAGGCCACCTCCTCTAGTGCATACTGTATGTACTTCGTAATAATAATAACAACTCAAACACATATTTCCTCATCGAACAAGGAAGGAAAAAAAGCCGTTGAGGCTTGCAGCGACGGTGGTGGCCGGAGTGGGTTGCTGTCAGCGGGGGCGAAGCAGGCGGTTGCTGCTCAATAAAACCGTTTTCTCCAATTCCATGTAGCAAAAGCAGGGCAAAAGACTACACGCCACGAGACAATCCGGCGTGAATTTCAAGCTGTTATGCTTTGTAGGGCTTCCATTGGCCCATTCATCGTCTTCCGCGGGCGTTGTCGGCCAAAAAGCATGGGACAAGTTCTCCCCTTGCCAAAGACAGATAACCAGGAGCAAGGATAGTATCCCGTGATGCTTTGATTCGGTAGTTGCGGATAAAACATCATGCTCTGAGCAAGCCATCCTCGTAAGAAGATGTGCTTCCACCTATCATGGTCGTCGTCATCTATATTTCCAGCGCTTGATCAGGCACTCGCCGCACTTCCATTTCAAAACGGCGTGGGGTGGCGCGTTCGAAGGTTTATTCGGATGGATACCATCTCTCCTCTACTAGCTGTGCATGGCGGACCTTAACTCTGCTCAGCACTAATTGAGGCAGAGGTCCGTCCCGTCCCAGCCATGTTCCCTTTGTGTTGGCTGTTCGCAAAAGCAGTTGATTGACTGTGCAGGTGTACACGAAGGCGAACACCTCATATTCAGCCATGGCGCCGAGCTCTCATGAACGTATTTCTGGAGATTGCCGTAGCTGAATGGCGTCACGCTATCCAGGGCTTCATCTTGCAGGCCACATTGGCTTCGGACAAGTCCCGCGAGCCGCCACGAGAGGCTTGTTCTTGACCGTGGTGTCTAGCTCATAGGATCAGAGGAATACATCTTCTCCTGGTGAGGTTAGTCGATGCGCCTAGCTTCAGCCACCCATACTCGAGAATCGACGAATCGCTTGCTATAGTTCGGGGGCCGTCAGTTGACATCCTGACCTGGTGGCGTTACTAACAACAATAAGCGATGCTCAGAGCTGTAGCTTTCTTCCTGCTGTTTATCCCCATGCGTAGCATCAGATACCCGCTCACTTCGAACAGCTTCTTTGACCTCGTAAATCGTGCCAACCAGCGTTCGTATATTTCCTAGTGTAAGAGACTCAACCCTTCGGTTCTTGTCTTCAGCTTGTACTTACCCATGAGCCGCAAGTAAGCTCCAGACTAGCATCGACTAGGGAAGCGAAAGCCCAAAGTCGTGTCGTGCGGTTATACTCAGGAACTTAGTGTATTACTGACCTGCTCACGAGCCAGTTGCGAATGCTGCTGTGATGACTACTTTCGTAAAAAATCGACCATCATGGCCAATCGCGATGGCTTGCTGAAGCCGGCTGCGTTTGGTGACATGGACCAAGGCTCGGGCGCCACCACGCTTTCAATAATGACAGGTCGCGTCGCACAACCAAGACCTGTGTGGCATCGCCGTTGCTGGTAGCACGACAGGCCCTGTCGGGTAGGGGCCAGAGGAGAAGAAATCTCATGCAGAACGCATATGCACGAGGCAATGGACTGTATTTTTTAGGGAGTCAGCGAGAAGCCGTAGGAGTACAGAGTACAGAATCTCGTTTAGCTGGAAGGTAACGAATATGCGCCCTGTTGAATTTTGGCTTGATAACGTCTGCAAAGCGCGGCATGAAACGAAGCAAGCAGCGACAGGCCCGGCCAACGGTGTCGGCGATTGCACTGATTGGAAGTTCGAAATCCACCACGTTGCAGCACGCCAGCTTCTGTGGCCTCTACATAAACGCATGCGACGTATCTTATTCTAGCAGTGGCGGTGGCCTATGAGAGATGCTGAAAAAACCGGCAACGAATCCGCGGTGGTCATGGTGGAGGGCGACAGTGGTTCTGCAAGCCGCTGGTGGCTTGTCCGCCTGTATGATGTAGTGTAATTCATTATCCAACAGGACACATGGGACATGCACAGGTTGAACTTCTGCCGCCTATCATGGTGAAGACGCCGGGTGTCGCCGAATTGACACCAGCCTCGGGGAGCAAAGATGGCTCAGTCAGGGTTTTCGTATTTTTGTAGGAATAGCGAAACCCTTTGCGTGGTGTAGTGCGCCAACAACCGGTACACAAGACCAAGGCGAGTGCAGCAAAAGAAGGCGGCTGAGACATGGATACCATGTGGGCAGAAGGTTGGAGAAGAACAGGTAAGGAGTCAACGGTAGCAAAGAAAAAATGTACTTCCACAAGGCCGCTGCTGATAATACTTGTTTTTCTTCCTTCGCGAGGGTGTGGCCGTCCGCAGTATCACTGCCAGCATGTACGGAGATACATGCATGGGGTGACGATGGACAAATGGGCAAATTGGCGTGCTGGTAGGGTGGCGCGCACCCCTCTCGTCTCTTTTCTCCACGAACGATCAACTGCAGTCTGCGTGTCTCATCGACAAGTGGGCAGGCAGAACAGGTGCGAGCCTTGCTGATGAAAAATGGTCTGATTGTTCGACATTCGAAAGCGGCAGCTTAATTGGTAGACTGGTAAAGGATGTCGCAAGACGCCAGCATGCGACTCGGTAACTAATTTGCTGTGTTTGCCAGAGTGTGTAAGCCCATCGTAAAAGGCATCAATGAATGGCAAGGGCGGGCAGTCGGGCAGGAAATTGTGCGCCTTTGTGCGTCGTAATAATAAAGGCTAGGGCACAAAGTCAGCAGGCCAACGTGTGGACGTGTACAATGGCATCGGTGGCACGCGATGCACAGCAGCAAGCTGGCGGAGAGCGGCAGCAGGAGTAGATTTTCGTCCCGAGTCGTTCACCGGGCAAGCAAAAGGCCGTGGGACAACCCTTGTAGGCCAAGAAGTGGCCGCTGTTGTGGATGGGCCGGGATAGGAAGCCAACGTGGGCTTGGTGGCGGCCGTGTAGGAGCGGCCCAGAGTGATATTAGGATATTATTAGTGTCGACGGCGGCGTGATGTCGACTTGCCAAGTGAGTTGCGAGGCACAAATCGCGGGCAAGGTGAGCTGGAAGCGTAGAAGTACCCATCAGGACGACCCATAGTTTGAAAACGGCCAGAAGTCGAGCTGCGCGTGCGGGAGGGATACGAGCGTTCGTGGATGTGCAACGGCGGACAAGCAACCAGGGTAGCGTATAATGTAGTGAGAGTTGTTGGCTGACGGGTTGATTGATGTGGATTTTCCCTTTCTAAAGCGAGACGCCCATCGACACTGGATGATATCCAGGATGGTGCGGAAGGCGTGAGTAAGGTGACACTGTCAGTATATACTTGGCAACGGAGCAGCAGCCTCTTTGCATGCAGACTTGTCAACGGTCAACGGCAGGATATGACAAGAGACGCTGTCTTGTTGTCGCCACGGCGGCTGCTGTGCGGCTTTGGTCGTGACACAAACGGGGGAGGCTTGCTGCAGCATCATGTAAGCGGGAATGCAGGCGGCCGAAGGAGGTGCTAGACAAACGAGACACGGTACACGGCAGCACGAAGCACAAAGCGGTTCGAGTTGTTTGAGAGGCGTGCGGCCGGGGACGAGGAGTTGGCAGATGACAACGGCGAAGGAATGACGGGGCGAGGATGAGGCGAGGCATAGTTAGACAAGGAGGAGAATGCGTGATGCTGGTATAAGGTACATGCAGTGTGGTGATGCTGGAAGTAGAGGTGGGCATGCGTGCTGATGTACAGGAATTTGGTGCGATTTTGAATTGCAAAGGTTACTGGTCAGAGAATGCTGGCCTTGGTAGGATCAGTGGGCTCGGTAGACTTCAGTGGGCCCCTGAGCGGGAAGGTCAGCGGGCGGTGCCACCGGGGCCTGGAAGGTGAAGCTGCCAGAACCAGACCACAAGCAGCATGGAACAGAGTTTTAGTACCTCATACCAAGGTACCCTGGCGTTGGCGTACCTATTTTAGCGTCGTCGACGTTGGAGACGACCTGCAATTACAGGCACCCTAGTGCTAAAGTCCCCTAAAGGATGCGAGTACGGGTACCTCCTTCCATACCACCCCCTTCTTGTCCACTCTTCTGTCTCTCCTCCTGTTGTGCATCGCCACGCCCTCTCTCAGGTAAGGTAGCTTTACCTGCCGTCCTACCTCGTGCCTCCCTCCTCTTCCCGTCTCCATCATCACCACGTCCCTCAGATTCATTTTCCTTCTGAGTTTCTATCGTCCCCTATTCGCCATTGACACGACCCGTTTTCCACCGTTCTCGAATCGCCGCCCAGCCCATGCTCGTGTGACCCTGGTCGGCCTTATAAAACCCTTGCCTACTACTAAGTTACAAGACATCCAAGTCTGAGCAGTCACTCCTCATCAGCGACACCACCAGCGTTCATCATTACCTACCATTCGCCTTGGGCCATCTCCCCCACCAACAATTTAAACATTCCATCCTCCTCTGGTCCTCTCGCTCTTCTCGCTCTCGCAGACACTTCAGACACACATGATTCTCGCCGGCTCTGGTCTCTGCCAAGGTTGACACTGCCCTGTCTATTCTCTTGGAATCCCTCCGCCCTCCACGCCGCACTTCATTCCGTCGACTGTTATCTCCAACCGCCATCGGACTCGGGGACCTTTTACCCCCTCATCGCCTCCTTCAACCTTTTTTCAATCACTCTCCGTTTCGCCATCCTGCCATTGGAAACTCAATCATACCAGCATCTCGCCCCCACCGACTGAATCCTATCCTCGGCCCTGTCGCACGGTTCAACCCGAAACTGACTACTGCTGTATCCCGTCAAAATCCTAAACCCGGTACATGTGTCTCGCGCCTGTCGAGCCGTCTTGCACAAAACTCGATTAAATTCGCCATCCCCGACAGCACCCTCGGTGGCAATCACATCTCGCCATCATGTGTCGAATGGTGGTATTTGCAGGCACTTGTACCAAATGTGGTGAAGCTCAAACCTGGGAGGAACTCTCACAGGCCCTGTCCTGCCTGGAAGCGAAGAACAACGGCGGCATGGGCGACTGTTCAACGGGCGTCGACATTGAGCAACATAAATTCGATCAGGAATGCGATCGCTGCACCCAAGAAGACGAGGGCCTCGGCGGCGTCGGCCTCTACGAATCACCTCAAAGAACAGAGACCAAGCGAAGCGCCACACAAGATACGACTTCATCAAATTCGTCCAAAAGACAACGAACGTGAGCCGAACCACGCATTGTAGCGATACTGCCGTCCATCCTCAAAATATACAAGCAATAAACCCGCATGGCTTGGGGCACAAAGCCCGCTAAGCTGTGCGCGTGAGCGGACCTCTACCATTTCAACGACTTTAATGACTCTTTTGTACCTCGGAAAAAACAAGCATTGGTGTCTGTGATGCATTATTTTGGATTTCACGAATTTTCTTCTGCCTCCTCTCGGACGCAGCCTATGGACAATGTCAGATAGGCACGGCGGAGTTTTGCGTCTTTTTTCTATTTGCATTGTTTGGGCTGCTTTTTGCTGCGATTTGGGCGACGCATCCAGGATGACCTTCGTTTTCATTAGTGTTTGTTTCTTAACTGGCATTTTCAATCGGCTTAGTACTCGTTTGAGAAGTGGCCACCAAGAGGATTCATCACGAATTTTACATGGGATTGTGATTCTGCTTGTTAGAGAACAGGTTGCTATTCTGGGACATGCGCTGTGGCGTAAGCCAATTCACAATATCTCACTGTATATTTACCTTAATTCACGGGCATTTGTTCTCCTACAGAGTCTTCCACCTAGAAACCGGATGTGCGAGTCACTGTTTCCGTTTCCCCGCAGGGTCTAGGACTGTTAATCAACACCGCAAGGACTTGATGTATGTTTCAAATGGTGATATATTTCATCATGTCAAAAACATGGACTCTTCCGTTGTGCCACTATTTTACAACGACCCCTGCCGTCTATGCATGTGCTGGGCAAATAAGTACTGATCTATCCATCTTGTGGTGCGCTACCTTCCCCCCCCATCGCGACCAGCCATGTGTGTTGCGTGTTCGCCCCTCACTACACAGTCATGCAAATATACAAATCGTCATACAGTATTTACTTCTTCCCGTTCTTCTTTGATTTTTTCGACTTGCTGCCGGAGGAGGCGGCGGTTGTCGGCTTCGGCTGCTCTGCCTTTGGCCGCTCAGCTTTCGCCTTGTCCTCGACCCATGCGCTTGGCACTGCTGGCTGCCCGACCGCTGCCGGCGACTCGTCCATCTTTTGCAGCTCCGCTTGCGAAGTCTTGGCCTCGGGCAACTTTATGGTGCTCTTGCCCGCCTTGCCACCGACCGGCACCGCCGGCTCATGCGCGCCACCGTTTCTCTTGGGGCTGCTGCCTCCCTCTGTCGCCTCGCGGCTCGACGAGGACGCGGCCGCGAGGGCAGCCTGGAGCGCCGTGCTTGCTTCCGGCGTCTGGGGACGCTCGGCGTGTCTGTCCTTGGTCTCGGTGACTCTGTCCTTGGTCTCGGTGACTCTGTCCTTGGTCTCGGTGACCTCCTCGGGCTTCTTGTCGGCACGCTTGGTTGATGCGGCGACAGACTTCTCGGCTGCCTTTGTGGTCCTCTCGGCTTCTTTGTCCGTCCGGGCCGTGGCTGCTTGCAAAATTTGGGCAACGGGGTCGGACAGCTTGGTCATGCTCTTTCGGCCGGCCTTGATCTCAACCTCTTTAGCGCCGCCAGCTGCGTTGGCCTTGAGTTGTTTGACGGCGGCTTTGTCCTGTTCGACCGCGCCGTGCGCGTCAGCCATGATATCTTCAGTCTTGGATTGAGCCTGCTCGGCGACAACATGGCTTTGCTCAGTGATATTTTTTGCCTTGGATGAAATATTTCCCAATGTCGATTGTGCATCCTCGGATGTAGCGTGGGTTGTCTGTTGAACAGGTTCGAGAGTCTCATGTCCGTTTCTCTTGATATCACCCACCAAGATATAAGCTTCCTCGGAAATTGACTTTTCATCATCTACTATACTGATGTTGTTGATAACCGTCTCTGAGCTGATGTCCGCTTTTCTGTTGGCAAGGCTCCCGTCGTGACTCTCGATGGCAAGCCTAGCAGCCAGCTCGTCTCCGTACCAGGACTCTTCGACAACGCGCCAGTATCGCTCTGGGTGGGACATGGGGATGGCAACATGCGTGGCGTCCTCGAAGCGCTCCAAGCGCACGTGGAATCCGGCCTCGGCAGCCAGGCCCGCCTCGTATTCGACATCGGTCGGCGGAATCATCTTATCCGCGGTTCCATACAGGTACGTACGGCGGACTTCGAATTCTTGGAATCGGGGATTTCGTATCGTTCGCGAATTGACGTTTTGTCTCGGCTGAAGCACCGGAACAACGCGATAGAAGAGCCAAACGCAGAAGAGCAGGGCATGAACCGCGGGCGAGGACCAACGCGGCAGAATCTGCATGATGGCCCTGGCCGTGTTGCGCCACTTAAAGGTCCCAGGGCAGGAGTCGAAGATGAAGACGTGTTGCGGCAGAACGAAACTCCCGCCAAGCGAACGCTTGAGGGCGTTGTAGAGGAACAGGGTGGTGCTGATGCCTCCGTTGGAGAAGGCATGGATGAGCACTCGCGGTGTCGTGGATTTCCCAGTCAAGACGCTGCTGTCATCTTTCTTGAGCCACTCTCTGGATTCGGCGTCGACGACCTCCTTCAAGATGGGTACTGCCGGGCGGATTTGCGTCCACGCCAAGAAGGGCATCACGACGTGAGTAAATGGACACTGTGCGACGAGAATCCGTGAAGTCGGGAAAATGACGCGATATCCTTGAACATATTTCGCAATATGATTTTCTCTCGCACCCATCCACGTCGACATCAAGATGAGCTCCGGTTCAGCTCGCGCGTTGCCACTCCCGGACCCGATTGTGGTTGTCGTCGGCTCATAGTAGGTTACCGTCGGGCTCAGCCGCTTCATGAATCCCAGGGGATTCGCAGGCTGCGCGCCATCAAGACTGCCGAAAGACATGATTGATCTTCTTTGAAGTGTGGCGACGGCTCGAAGCTTCAGTGGGTTTTCTTAACCGTTCCCGTGTCAGCTTAGCTATTGAGCAAATAGCCGAGAACGGTACACCAATGCAAAACACCACGAGGCAAGGGGGGGCTCGACCTATATGAACCAGCCAGAAAATCAACCTAGCAAGACTTCAAAATACGGTCCAGACAAGATCCTGGAAGCTTCAATCGAAATAGAAGCTGATGGCATGACATGCGTGGTGGCGAGCTACAATGCAGTAGCCGAGGCACAGGGATCGGTCGGCTGTGGGGCAAACGGCACTTCAGATTTGCGGGTTACCGAGTTGACTTGCCCTGGGCCAACTGTAATTTATCAAGCCATCTCTTGAACAAGGCAGGGATATCGCGGCGATAGCATCTGGCATCAAGGCAAGGGTAAAACGGCGCTTCTATGCGTCGAAGCCTAGCCTAGACGTACTGGTAGAGACATCCTGTATCGTGGCCTAGATTCGCACATCCGACCTGCATCCCTGGGCTATAATGGTCAGATCATATAAGAACATTCAACAGGCACCCACCATGACTACAGAGTGGCCTATTGTCTTGCATCTTGGTAATAGCAATATATTTTCAAATACCCTGCAACAGAGATGGTAGAGGCTATCCAGCTCTCGTTCCATGCGTCACACGGGCTTCGGCAACGTAAACGCCAAGCTGAGCCAATGTAAAACAGGAGCATAATTGGACACTGACCGTTCGCAGTCCGCCATAAAGTGTCGCCATATTATACTCCCAGGTTTGGCAAACGAGAGCTCAAGTGGATATCTGGGCGAATTTGTGTGTCAGAATCTTGGCATTCGTCACCGTGTCTGGTAAGCTTGCCCTAGCATTGAAGCGGGATTGCTCCGACGCTTCCCCTTTAGGCCGGTGTTCAGATTGACGGTGCACCATTTCGCTTGCCTCTATCAATCTCGGAGTCGACGACGTGATACAGAAGTGGAAACCGCGAACCCGGTGCGGCTTCAAACGTTTGAACTTGGCTTCATGGGTAGCTGGACAACATCACTCCACGCTTCAAAGGCCGAGTCGTTGCGAGGGTTGTCGGCTAATCAAATCAATTGATGTTGATGATTGCTGAATTGGCTCCAGAGAGGGGCCGTTCGTCTATTGCTAGATGTGAACTTTTTCCTCGCATCGCCATCGTGTGCGGAGATGCTGGTGTCGATTGGACCACCTGTTGTGCAAGGTCAGTTTGGCGGATGTATTCCGAAGTTCTCTTCAATATCAAACATAGGCACCAGGCAAATTTGGCAAGAACGGGATGGTTTTCGATGGTTTCCCGGCCAAAGTTTGTCTCTTTTGTCATCTGGAAACAGAAGTCGCGTCGGACTGACTGCTCACTGCTTGCCAGCTGGCAAACGTCGCGGCCAGCTGCCGGCCAAACACCAGCCACCAGGAGGTACACGTAAACAGAGAGGCGAGATGAAGAGGCGAGGCAGGACAGGACAGGGCAGGACAGGGCAGGCAAGGCAAAGCGTGCCAAACAATCAGTTCCTTCTCTCTATCTACATAAATTAACAACACCGCCCTGCCTGTCTGTTCTGCTTGCTGTTCCCACCACAACATCCATTGGATAACAGCACACATTCAATTCACTTCATTTCAAATCATTACAATACTTTTGCGAGCGTCGGTAGCATATCTTGCCTCGCTCAGCTCCGTATATTTGTTCATTCCGTCAAACCGCGAGTCACCGAAACTTGTACCCGACAGCCACCATGAAAGCAAGCATCGTCATATCCCTACTGGCTGCAGCCGTCAGCGGCATCAAGGAGCAACGCCATGCTCGTGACTGGGATCTTGCCCAGCCCATGAATGGCATCACCTTTGAACGGGTCAAGGCTTTCTCCACGCCCAGGCCTGATCGTCCAACCCCGCGCTTCTCTCGCCTCAAACACGTCGGGGGCAGAAAGGGAAAGCATGGCATGACTTCTGCCCTTGGTCGTGCGCTTCGCTCCACTCCCGGCACAGTCAAACAAAATTTTCAGAACATTTCTTCGGTGGGTGCCTATGCCACCCAGTACGCTATTCAGTGCGGCTGGGATGGAAAGCCGGTCTGGCTGCTCTTCGACACCGGCAGCTCCGACACTTGGGCAGCCAAGTCGGACTTTGACTGCGTCAATAGCGTCGGCAATTCCTTTGACCAGTCCGCCTGTGGCTTTGGTACATCACTGATTGACGGCTTTGGCCAGGGCGCCATTGACGAGCTGCACTTTTTCCTCAAATACGGCTCTGGTGAGAAGATCTCTGGTCCTATGGGCTATTCTGACCTCAGCTGTGGCGGAGTTTTGGTCTCGAAGCAGCAGGTCGGTCTCGCAAACAGTACTTATTGGCGCGGCAACAATGCCACTGTCGGAATCCTCGGCCTTGCTTACCCATCCATTACCAGCGCCTACTATGGTGCCATCGGAGACGAAGCCTCGTGGAACGCCATCACATATACACCCTTCCTTACCAATGCAATTATTCAAGGCGGCCTCGATCCTGTCTTTAGCGTGGCCCTTTCCAAGAATGCTTCCGACGGCGTGCTTGCCTGGGGTGGCCTTCCTCCCATTGACTGGGTGCGGGGCGCTTCTGCCTCGACCGATCTTATTGTGGTAAGCACACTGTGCTTTGTACTTGATGCAATTCGACCTTGTTCTCTGACGCGCGATAGGCAAATCTTATCGACCAAGCGGAAACTGCATGGAAGTATTCGTTTTACACTATCATCCCAGATGGCGTGCGCTGGGGCCAGACCACGGACACGACCAGATATCCTTTCATCGTCGACACCGGTACCACCATGATGTACCTTCCTCCTCGTAAGTTGACTGTTGACTCAAGGCAAAAGTAAAAGAATGCTGACCTGAAGAAGCTCTGGCCGAAGCCATTGCCATGTCGTTCCAGCCTCGCGCCGTTTACCTATACCAATGGGGCATGTACTTTGCGCCATGCACGTCAATCCCGCCTAGTTTTGCCATTAAGATCTCTGGCGTTGACTTTTGGGTCAACCCTGCAGACATGATTTACCAAGACCTGGTTGATCCGCTGACTGGGTACTGCGCCATCGCCGTGGCAAGCGGCGGGCAGGGACCCTACATTTTGGGCGACGCATTTTTGCAGAATGTCGTTGCCGTCTTTGACGTGGGAGCGGCTGAGATGCGCTTCTACTCACGATAAAGAGCCGAGAGGATGGCGGGCACACAGTGGTGGCAGATTATGGCATGTGGTATCGAAGGTATAATATATTGGCCGCTGTGTTGCGACGAAGAGGTTTTATTAGTAGTTATGTTTTTGTTAGATGTGTGAGTTTTAGAAATCAAATTTTTTGCTGGACGCGAAGAGTATGACGTATTTGAGTGAAATAGGCGACAACTCCAGAGAATGTAGGATATGTAGGTGCGCGATGTAGCATGCACCCAATTCGCTCTCATGCTCAGGTACCGAAGTTAGCCAATTAACTACCTGTTTTACTGTGAGCTCATGGGCGGCTCGCGTCAATTCAAGACAAGTTGACCCGCTTACGGAAAAGGGCTACACGTTGCACCTACAAGTAAAGACTCTGCAAAGCAAGGAGCCGGGCCATTGCATGCAATCCTCGTGTTGACTTTAAGGAAAATCAAGCGAGCATACGATACCTGCAAAGTGGCTAGCATCTACCAGTGCCTTTTGGTTTCGGGTAACAAGCGCCAACCGTGATCGCGACAGAATGATCGGAGTGTCTGCCGGGCCGCCGATGCCTACGGGCCGAGCCAGAGTGAACACCTACAGCATCAGCAAGGTCAGTCCCGATTGCCCAGGGGTTCGTTTCCCGGGCGGCGTTTCTTTCCTTGTGTTTTCTGTTTTCAAGAGCAATGGCTGGCCGCCCTTTTAGTCAAGTGACGGGGGTTTGGTAACAGGAAGCGGTGAGCGAATGCGATTTTGTGTGTTGATGCCCAAGTGGGAAAAATAGCGATATTTTTGGCACACGAATCGGATCGACAAGGCCATCGATGGGTGCGGTGAGTTGAGCTTCGAAGCATGAAGTCAAATAAAGTGGGCGACTGGTCTCGCCAGCAAGCGCTGTGGGAAGATCAATTGATGGCGAGGGAATCTGTGCCGTCGAGAGCCGCGCCTCGAGAGAGAAGCCACCCTCCAAAGGGGCGGCGACGGCGCACCGCAGCTGGGGCGGTACGATGACAGCCAGCATCTCGGACAGACCCGGGACGGGGGAGGGGAGGCAACGCATGGCTGCTGCAGGTGGAGCGCAGCCGAGACCTTTTGGCCGGGTCTGGGCTGCGGTGCCTTGCAGGGCCGGCTGCGGCTGCGGGCGTCATGAGACCAAACCCTCTTTTCCGAACCGACGCCCGTTGGTATTTGGCGTGCGTTGTTGGGGGTTAGTCGTGGTCGGGCCATGCTCGGGATTGGAGACGGAGAAGTTGCCCTTATTGTGTTTTTTTATTGTGTTTGTCCCCGGGTCTGCCTGCCATTGGGATCTAGGCCCGCGCTTGTGTGAGGGAGGGGAATTGTGCTGTCACGACGGTGAGTCGGGGGAGAAGGACAAGATCTTGCAGACGAGTCGGTGGATTACGAGATAAGAATGCGTGGAGAAGGTCGACCGACGACTAGGCTGCGACGGGTAGCCGGTGACGAGGATGAAGAAGGTGACTGGGTCGACGGATGATGAAGCCATAAACAGAAGCCATAATGGCGGAGAAGGAAAGTTGCTTCTTGTGCGTCTGTTTGGTTGTCCGTTTGCCTTTTGGCCAGCGTTTGCCGTGAAGGCTTCCAGATGCGGGGCATTTGGAGACAGCTGCCGGATGGACAGCTGCGAGTTTCCATTTGAGGCGCCTGCAGGCCAAGGTCCCAGTACCCCTTGTGGCGGCGCACGAGGTCTACGTTGTTTTTGCAAACAGGGGACTATACTCTGTGTTCAACCCTCGCCTGACTATTTTCTGCTTGATCTGCTGCCGGGAGTTGAACAAGGAAAAGCCGAGTCTTGGCTCTGGCATCATGTCTGGCAGAAATCGAAGCATTCTGGTTCAAGAACAGAGGCAGGTACAGCCACGGCACCCCCCATCTTCGGGTGTCTTCAGCGGTCGAGGTGCCTACCGGCCCACTGAACGGCCCCCCGGAAGCCCCAGAAAAAAAAGCTAAACCGAGCGTCCGCTTCCGCCTCACGCGATCGATTCCTCTTTCACAAAGCCGCTTGCCCGCCATTGTTTCTTCTCCTTCTCCTTCTTCTTCTTCGTCGTCTCGTGCCTCTCTTTTCTTCCTTCACTGTTTTCCCCTTTCCTATTCTGATTTCTTCTCTTCTTATTCCTCCCATTTCAATTCCCATCCCGTTATCTCTCCACCACCCATCCTCCGTCTTCGTAGCCGTCCGTTTGCCCGCCAATACCAGCAGTACAACCATACACCACCAACCAAAACCCTCTATGTCTCTACGCCGCCCAATCGCCCCTTTACATACACCACTGCTTCCCACCATTCTTCGATAGACGCCTCTGCCCACCATGCCGGGAAAAGCTAACGGTGTCGGCGTCCAGGTCGAGGACACCAAGATATGTGTCGTCATGGTGGGACTGCCCGCCAGAGGCAAAAGCTATATTGCACAGATTGGTGAGTGATGGCAACCCGGTATGCTCGCCAAGGAATGCTTCATGCCGAGACTGCAACCCTTCCCTCGGCTGTGACGCAAAAGAACATTGCCGAGATCTTGCCTTCTCATCAAACGCCGTTTTCCTCCCCCACGCGCGCTAACACAACCCCTCCAGCCCAACGCTACCTCCAGTGGCTCTCCATCCCGGCCCAGACCTTCAACGTCGGCAACTACCGGCGCAACGACGCGCCCCATCCCACCGCCGACTTCTTCGACTTCAACAATGCCGAGGGTGAGCGCAAGCGCCGCGCCGCCGCCGAGGCTGCCGTCGCCGACATGCTGCGCTGGTTCCGCTCCGGCGGCGTCGTCGGCATTCTCGACGCTACCAATTCCACAAAGGACCGCCGTAAATGGGTGCACGAGATCTGCGATGCCAACGGGGTCGAGGTCCTCTTCGTCGAGAGTGTCTGCGACCAGGAGGACGTCATCATGGCCAACATACTCGACGTCAAGACCTCCAGCCCCGACTACAAGGACCAGGACCCCGAGGAGGCTGCCAACGACTTTCGCCGTCGCATCAGCCAGTACGAAAAGGTGTACAAGACCATCGACGGCGACGGTGACGAGGGCGACTACACATATCTCAAGATTATGAACATTGGCAAGCAGGTCATCATCAACCGCATCCAGGACTATCTGCAAAGTCGCATCGTATATTACCTCATGAACTTGCACATCCGCCCCCGCTCTGTCTGGCTCTCCAGAGTACGTCTCTCCGCGTCGGCTACCCATGATCGCAACATCACTAATCATACTCTAAAGCACGGCGAATCACTGTATAACCTCGACGGTCGAATCGGCGGCGATACCATGCTCTCGCCCCGCGGCGAACTATACGCGAAGAAGCTACCCGAGCTCGTCCGCGAGTCTGTAGGAGTAGGCAGCCCCCGATCCCCCAACAGACATCCGACAGTGTTACCATGCCCATTGCCCACACAACACAACTAACAACCCACCTCAGGACGACCGCTCTCTTACGGTCTGGACGTCGACCCTCAAGCGTACCATTGCCACCGCGCGCTGGCTCCCCGCACACTACAACCAGCTGCAGTGGAAGGCGCTCGACGAGCTCGACTCGGGCGTCTGCGACGGCCTCACGTACCAGGAGATTAAGGACAGCTACCCGGACGACTTTGTGGCACGCGACGACGACAAGTACAACTACCGGTACCCTGCCGGCGAGTCATACCGCGACGTCGTCATCCGCCTCGAGCCCATCATCATGGAGCTCGAGCGCAGCGAGGACATCCTCATCGTCACCCACCAGGCGGTGCTACGCTGCATCTACGCATACTTCATGAAGAAGGACCAGGCCAAGAGCCCCTGGATGAACGTGCCCTTACATACCCTCATCAAGCTCACCCCGCGCGCCTACGGCACCGAGGAGATTCGCTACGAGGCCAACATTCCCGCTGTCAGCACCTGGCGCGGCAAGGGCAGTACCGCCAAGCACGAGGCCCCGACTGGCGATACCATGTAGCCGGGAGAGCGTGAATCGGGGGCCATGCAAAACGACGGCAACAAGTGACGGAAACTGGGATTCTTTCTTTTTTGTTAAACATGCATTCGGTGTTGGAATTCTTTTTTACGGATACAATGGCTCCATAGCAATATCACAAACTACTCTCACACTGTTTCAAGAGGTGGACAAGCCTTACACCCGTCAGTCGACTGCAATGCACTACACCGTCTCTTTCCCATGTATGAGTCCGTGCTGTCATACCAACAACAGCCCGCGTGCGTGATTCAGTCTCCGTCGCGGCATCCTATAACTCGACTTCTTCCCCTCGCCCATATCCTTTCCCCCTCACTTTTCTTTTCTCGACCCCACGCTCAGTAACTCTTCATTCACTTGGCAGACGCAAGACTGAACAAAAACGAAGCCTCGGGCCTCCCCCCCCCCCCCCAGGCGGCGGCGCCACTCGTCCTCGCGCCGGCGGTGTACACCGTGCTGCGACCCTAGGAGGACTCCGCGCGCGACGACGCCGTCGGCGGCGGGCGGGTGCTGGGAGAAGTCTCGGATGCTCAGCCGCTGCCGCCTGCTCCATCACCACCACAGCAGACGCCGGCGGCGGCGGCGGCACCCCCCGGGCCGGTCGAGCCCCCCAGCCGGCCCATCTCCATGCGCGTCGTGCTCCTCTCGCCCGGGGCGGCGGCGCCTCCCGAGTGGATCGTCGAGGACCTGCACTACGCGGCGCCGCCCGGCACCATGGCGCGCATCCGGACCGACGTCCGCAACGTGCTCTCCCGGCACGGCCTGGGCAACGGCGACCCGGACCTCCCGGACCGGGGCTTCCTGCGCATCACTAGCGGTCCCGAGCCGCCCGGCGTGCATGTCCTGACGGACGGTGGCGGTGGTGGTGGTGGGGGGGGCGTCCGAGTGATGCTCTCACGGCCGGTGGTGTGGCAGCGGCGCGCGGACGGAGCGGAGAGGCTGGGAGCGGAGGTCGAGGAGGCGGCGAGGATGGGCGACTGGTTGGTGTTTGAGCTCTGCTTGCCGATGACGCCGCCGCAGCAGCAGGGGCAGTAGGATCAGCAGCAGCAGGAAGAGCAGCGAGAGCAGCGAGAGCAGCGAGAGCAGCGAGAGCAGCAAGAAAACCAGAGGGAGGAGCACACGGAGGAGTAATAGCAGTGTGATCCGGAGGGGGCGTAGAGAGAGATGATGATTGCCGGCTGGGGCAGTCAGACGAGCGGGTTACTTCGTCGCAAACCATCAACTGCACGAGCTGCATCAGGCCGTTATCGTCATGTGGTACCAGTTGAATAGACCTGGAGGGGCTGACCATTTTTGCTCCATTTTGTATCGAGTGGCTTGCTGTCCAACTATTGCTTCTTATAACTTTACTACAAACCGAGGGTAGAGAATTTAGGTTTTGTTTTTATTTCCAAGAATGAAATCTCGGATCATCTCCAAGTTCGCAGAATAACATTACTTGTACACATAGATATCCAGCGAAAATGGTCAATTCTTGTAATATCGTACAAGTAACTACTGTAAAATACCAAATTGGGCCAACAAAAGCATCAGACAAACAAGATAAAATCAAAAAATAACTCGGGGGGTTATGAAGACAAGATGATCAACGCCGATTACCCAGAAAAAAATATAAGTAAGCCAGATAGTATAAGAAACGTGTAAGTCGACCGTTGAACCACTGGCTGAAAAAAAAAACAAGAAAAAAAACGCTTCTATTCCGACACTGTCTCGCTTCTTTCTTGCTCCTCTCAAGACAGGATGCCCTCTTCTTTTTCTGCCTCGCGTCCATGGTCCTGCGGTCCTTAGTAGCCCGCACTCATTATTCCGCAAGACATGCATCCGCCGCCGCCTTCTTTTGTACTCATTGACCCCGACCGTCATCCGCCTCAGCCGTCTCGCAGACCCTCCTCGTTGAAGAATAACTTCAACAATCAGTCGACGACAGGTAGCAGTATCTTGGGATGCAGCATGGACAATTTCTGGTCGGAGCCTTTCCTCCACCAACTCCCATTGCTTTTTTTACACCCAGGAATAAGAAAATATGAGAAAACAGCCGAGGAACACGAGACTTTCCAAGGATGCTTTCGTTCTTCCCGCCAATTCGAAGATATTTCTCTTCTTCTCCACCTTGTCCATTGTCAAACAAAATCAACCCGAACCCCAGGCTAGAATCATTCCGCAAAGCAAGAAATCAACCCAAAAAAGGAGGCCGCCGCCATGCTGTAAGTCGCGCCAAGAACAAAAATGAAAGGTGACAAGACAGAAAACCGTCAATGCAATATGCGAGTGTAAAACAACAAGGCACACTGCCGGTGCCACATCATTATTCTCATGACGGGTTTGCCTTGACACGTTTGGGCATGCGTGGAGTAGCTGGCTTGTTCCTGTTGGCCGTGCCGTTGACTTGGGCTCCTGGCGTTCCCGCCCCGGGCCCGTCCTCCTCGATCTTGACGGCTGAGGGACGTCTGCGCTTGTTAGAGGCCGGCGAGGTGTTAGCACTCGGCCCGCTCGAGCTGGTCCCTTGCTGGCTCTGCTGTAGCTGCATGCCAGGCGCCTGAATCTGACCAGGAGCTGGGCTACCCATGTGGGGGGAGCCCGGGAGGTTCATGTTGGCCGCAGCCGGACTGGCTCCCATGTTAAACTGGCTGAAGCTGGGTGTTCTCGGGGCACCTTGGGGCACTTGGCCGTTCATTTGCCCAGGGCCCGCGTTGATAAAGGTCGATACATATTGATCCAGAGCAGCATAGGGACCAAGGCCAGGGTTGCTGTGGGTAAAGTTGAACAGTGGGTTCATCTGGCCCATGACTTCCACGATTTCCAGGAACTGGTAGACGGCTTCGGTGACACCCTGACGGTTGACGGCTGAATCGGGCAAATCGTTAAGGACCTTGGGAGGCTCCCTCTGCGGCGACTTGAGCTGCTTTCCCTTTCCCTTCTTGGACATTTCGGGAGACTGCTTGCTGTCGGTCGAGTTAACCTTGTGCCACTCCTTCATCCAGACGTGCGCCGGCTTGGCAGCATCGATAACCTGCTTTCGCGCGACGAACTCTTCGTGGCTGGTGGCCAAGAACTCGAACAGCTCAAACTTTTGTTCACTGTCAAATAGGACTCGCAGGCTTCCACTGGATACAAGGTGCGAGCCCGTCTCGAACCAATAGATGAAGCTGGCTCTGGGGTTCTCGATGTGGTAAGCATCACCAGGCAGGGGTCTGTCGGCAGTTCCTTGTCCCAGAGTGAGCTGCATGGACTTGACGCCGCTACCGAAGTGGGTGTGAAAGTATCGGGCAATGGCTGGGAAGGAAATGTCGTATTGGCGGGGGCCAGTGTCTTCGCCCTCGGCGCTCGTATGGAGGGTGTGGCGGAAGATGGCTGTTCTTGAGAAGAAACGGCCGACTAGGTCGTTCCAATAGCTCAGGTCATCTCGATTGCGGGCTCCAGGATAGCCGCTCAACTGCTCACTCAGCTGGGAGAGCCTCATCAGGCACTGAGCCTTGAGGTGTTCCCTACGCTGCTGCTGTAACATGCTGTTGTTCATGGCTAGCTGCTGGGCGGTGGCGGCGTTCATGTGTTGTGCCAGCATGGGATGCTGCTGAGGCTGCGGCTGCTGCTGGGGTTGATGACCTGACTGCTGTTGCTGACCCTGCGGTGGTTGGCCAGGATTTTGCTGTTGCTGACCCTGCGGCGTTTGCGCGACGTTTGGTCCAGGTGCAGGCGTCTGCTGCGGCGTATGCTGGCCAGTCGGGGCAGGGGTGCCGGCCTGCGAGCCCTGCGCGGGCGTTTGCTGTCGCTGCTGCGCTTGTCCAGCCGCTTGCTGCTGCGCTTGCTGCTGCGCCTGGACTTGGGCTTGCTGACCAGGTTGGCCCTGGCCTGGGGGCTGTTGACCCGGTTGGCCTTGTTGTTGACCCTGCTGGTTCTGTTGCCCTTGTGGACCTTGCTGCTGCCCTTGCTGGGCGGCCATCTGTGCCTGTGCATTGGGGCCGACTTGTTGTTGCTGCTGTGCCTGGGCAGCCTGGGCGGCCTGGGCGGCTTGGGCGGCCTGGGCCTGCTGTTGTTGTTGCAGGTGCTGCAACGCTTGTGCATTCATCTGCATCTGCTGGGCGTTCGGCCCGCCCTGTTGCATCTGGTTTTGCGCGGCGTGTTGTTGTTGCAGAGCCAATTGCTGGGCCATCATAGCAGCATGAGCCTGAGGGTGCTGCATCTATTGAAAAGTAAGCATGTGGTAACAAGGCAAGTGCAGTCGCAAATGCTTACAGCGTTGATTCGACCACCCTGTCGCAGCTGCTGCATCTGCTGTGCCGTCAACTGTATATTCATGGGCATGCCGTTGGCAGCCATGCCGTTGGCGGCCATCTGATTGGGCGCCATGCCACCATTCTGGGCCATGGCCTGTTGAGCCATCAAAGCCTGCCGTTGTTGCTGGACGTATACTTGCTGCTGACGCATTTGGGCAACTGCTTGTGGATTAGTGACTGGATGGGGGAAAGAAGATTGGCAGTTAGCACGGCTCCGAGAAATGGCAACAAGGAAACGGCGCGGCTCACATTGGGACTGCATTTGCTGCTGGTAGGCTTGCTGCTGAGCAGGGCTCATATGCTGGAAGGTGGCTTGGAGGTTATGGCCTCCGCTGTGTTGTTGCATGGCCGCCATCATGGCAGGATTCATCCCCGGGTTGCCCGCGGCCATCGGGTTGCCCGCGAACTGATGAGGCATGCCACCACCAGGCGTGCCTGGTTGTCCACCATTCGCATTCATACCGGGACCCATGGGATGACCAGCAACACCCGGGTGTCCCATGTTGGCGGGATGGCCCTGGAAGTTGGGGCCCATACTCGTGGCCATCATAGCGTGACGAGCAGGTCGGCTATCCACAGGGAGCGGATATCGACGAATGTGCTAGATGCTATTGCATGCACATGCGTCAATGGAAAGAGGTCCGAGGCAAGTGTAGGGCGCAAGCGATGCGTGGGGTCGTCGTCTAGACAATGAATGCGTTGCGTGCAAGATGGGTGGCGATGAGATGAGGCTGTCGTCGCGTTGGCTTCGGCGTACGTCGCGGGTTCCGAGCGCTTGAGTCGTGGCTGGGGATGCGACCGAACGGGGCAAGGAGAGAAAACAAGGCGGCGAGGTCGTGGTCGGGTGAAATCAAAGCTAGTAGTCGTAGATGAAGAGAGCGAAGTCGCGACGATGGGTCCGAAAGCGATGATGGGACAGCGCGAGTGCGGGTGCGTGACAAATGGCGTGACGGTGATACCCAGAGCCGGCGCCACTGGAGCAAGCCTGAGGCCAAAGGACCACGAGGGTGCGCGCGTGCGGATAGCGAGGATGGAGCGAGGGTCCGAGAGCGGCCAGTGAAGAATGAATTAGGAGTAGAAGAACGATGAGGAGGAGGAGGCAAAGAGGCGTGAAGAAAGAATAAGGATGCCGAGGGGAGAGCGCGGCAACCGCGAGAAGCCAGGGCCGGCGATAGGATGGAGCGGGAGGATGGATGTTGGCTTGCTGGCGATGGGCGCGAGTCTGGCAGCTAAGAAAGCTAAGATGTATGAGAGGGGGGCGAAGGAAACAGCCAGTAATCCGCGAAAAAAAAGGCTGGGCTGGCCGTAGTTTGGGGGGTGGCCAGACAAGTACCCGCGCTGGCTGACGCGCTAATAGGTACGCTGAAGAGGCCCCGGGCGGGTTTGCTTGATGCTGATGTGAAAAACGGTACGGGATTAACTGAGGAGTAAAGGAAGATGAGAAGCGAGAGAAGAGAAGCAGAGACAGAAAAGCAAGAGCGAATAGAAATTGTGTGGTGTGCCTCTTTGACGTGTAATGTATTGGTAGAAGCAAGATTTTTTGTCGCCGGATGGCCAGAAGACTGGAAGGAAAAAAAACCCCCGAGTCGCCCTGCTTGCTCACTGGCTGAGCCTTCTGTGACGGGTGAGGCGAGGAGGGTTGGGCGTCTCTGTCTGTCGGGGGAATGAAGAATTAAACAGGCCACTATATTATTTAAGCAGTTATCTGCACAATCAGGTGCTGGTAATAATTAACTGGCCAACTAACATCAAGCATCAAAGCATCACGCATCGCACCACACTAACTAACTGCATCAACGGCGCATTACGATTTATTCCAAGACAGGTGAGATGATGGGACAGTTGGCGGCGCCTGACTGGCGTGGGCGCCCGCCCAATCTCTTCCTCTGTGTTTTTCTGGGTGCGTCTTCTCTCTTTCTCTCACTGTTCCTGTCCTCTCACTCTCTCTGATTCTGATCTCTCGGCCCTGCCGCCCAAAACGAGGCGGGGATATGCATCAACCGAAGCTCCCGACTCTGTGGCACACAAGTACCTTGTCGCACATGGCCCTCGTTCTCCCCAACCAGACAGCAGAGCAGAAAATTTCTAGTCCGCCCGCGCGCGTGTGGCTGGGACCCCATGTCAAGGCCCGCCCCGATAACAGCACTAGCCCCGAGCTAGTCGTCGCTGTACCGGTGTCATTCTTGTATCAGGTTGCGCTTCCACCACCCCTATCAGTTTACGCAAGGCCGGACAATGGAAGCGTTGCAGTATATATCAGTGACAAAAATGATGAAATACGATTCGAATATATGCCTTGAGTTACCTGCTTTTTTTCTGCAATATTTTAGCTCACCGCATCACCAAATTGCCGCCCGTTTCATATCCTTTCATGACTTCAACGCCACTCTGCCTTTCTTGGGGGTCACCAGCGCTAACGCTCTAACAGGTCTAGAATTATTCCCACTGAAAGTGGCCGCTCACGTGATAATAAACAGTGCCCAATGAATTAATGCACTGTATTTTACACTGTCATTGATTAACCTCGAAACTTTTTTTTTTCCTGCTTGACGATCATTCATGAGCAGGACCTCACCCCTCGACAACCTCCCCAACGGCACCCTTCCCGGTTGAAGCTGGTCTTTTCCGAGTATGGATCGTTGAATTATGGGATACTGCAGCTCTTTGCATCAGAAATTCAATTCCTGTAGCACAGCAGCGCGAAAAAGTGCGCGTGCAAGCTCGGGTAATATTTTCTGGCGACAAGGCGCAGCTTGGGGTCGAGACGAGTTCCTCTCTCGCAACGTGGCGTGTACTTACGCTTCTGCTTAGTACATACTAACAGTTTCTTTGGTAAGCTCTTGCCCCGTCCGCTCTGCAACCTCGTCTCTGCCGCGAACCGCATCCCGCCATCGAATGATGACAACATACCTTTTCTTCTTTTCTTTTCTGAATCGACCATGAAGAGACTTTCGGGTCCCCTTCGCAAGGGACCTGTTACTTGCCAGTATTTCCTGTCTGACTATCATTCTCGGGTTGCCTTTCGAGGCTGCAAGACTTTGCAACCCACATTGAGCCGTTTTGTTAACAAAAAAGTCTGACAGATACCATTTCCTACGATGCGACGATGAATGATTGATACTATTTGCAACCCACCACGACTGTGAGCATGCACTAACGTAAGTTTGTTGTTGGTTTTTTCGCTTCGCTGCCTTTCACTTTCAACATGGTGTATCGTGATGAAATTTCCCATTTATTCGCAGTTTCCACTCGAGTCCCATAGAGCCAATTTGGGACAGATGAGGGCTTATTCTTCCTTGGATGTCTGATCTACACTTTCTTCAATTTTTCCTTCATACCTCGCGATCTTGTTGCCAAGTGCTCAGCTAACACGCGAAAAGTCTGCAGGACCCGCCAGTACATTACGACCCATATCAAACCCGTGTCTTGTCCATATCATATCTATATCAATATATCCTTACTCAAATTATGCGCTCCACTTCCAACATTGTGACATGAATCTCAAGCCGATGTCGCAGACACGACATGACGCGCTGCAACTCGTAGGTCGTGTTCGCCCTTCGCCAGGTCGTCTCTCGCAAAGAGGACGGCATACAAATTAGTCACGCCACATTCATGAGTTTGTCCAGCGATATCACAAATACCTACCGCGTGCATCGCTTTTTCTTATCGAAGAGCATTACACTTCTAAGGACTAGGGCCGGTACTCCGTGTCGGGGTTCTCTCGATACTATGAGCACCACAGAGCGCATTTGTGATGTTGTCACGAAAGCTTCACCTTCCACTCAAGTTCAAACATACACCGTTTGGACATTCGCATCAGCATTGTCGCATGAAACAAAGACAGATAACAACATAAAATCCAGTATTGGACTATTTACCCAAGTCACGTTCACATTGCGCCAGACTTCATGACTAGAATCTAGACATTACCGCCTACCCTATACCTAAAAACGCCCAACCCTACCCTCCCCAAGCCAATCCAACGCCAACTTCGTAAACGTACACACCATGCACTACCATGGCATACCAGAGCACAGCCTTTGAGCTGCACTCACACCACACGCACCTCCTCGTCCCTCCGTACGCGTCCGCCCACTAGGCCGCGCCTGTTCCTGCCAGTGCGGCCGCGGCCGAGCCAGTTGAGCTTGAGCATGCGGCACAGCTCCGCCATCTTCCTATCGCCGTCGGCCTCCGTCTCGGCCTCGGCGCCGCCGGCCACGCCGCCGGCCACCAGGCTCGCCAGCACGCTCACGCACTGCAGCATGCGCCCGACCATGTCCGTCACCTGCTTCGAGTCCTCCACGTTTTGCTCGCGCACGCTACTGAGCACCGGCACCTGCGCGCTCGATGGAGTGAAGGGCCGCAGCACGCCCGCGCCGCCGCTGCCGTTGCTCCCGTAGGACACGTTGCTGACGGCGCGGCTGCGCCCGCCGGACGCCGCGGAGCCCCGGTCGTCGCCGAGGAGCGTGGTGCTGTTGGAATTGTAGGAGCCCACGGACAGCTCGTGCGACATGGAGGTACCGGGGCGCATGAGGGGCGGAAAGTACTCGGGTGGCGAGGTAGACATGGCTGCTGAGTCTGACGGGGAGGACAAGGCCATGTTGGCAAAGGAAGACGGCAAGAACTCTAGGGACAGGCGTGAGAATATGGTCTTGAGCGTCTCGTAGCGCGGCAGTATGACGGTGTCGCGGTAGGCGGCTAGCACAAGTCTTCGTATGTCAAAAGTCACGGTTGGTGGCGTTGGCTTCACATTGTCGTCCGAGGTTGTGGACAACGAACCCCAAAAGTCGCGGGCTTGGTCGTAGTTTAGGATAGTACCGCGGCCAGCCACTTCTAGCTCGAGAGGTACAAAAACGGCCTGTAGATACGGCAGAATGGAGGTGAATGTGAAGAGCCACAGCTCGACAAGTGTCGGAATGAACCTGTCCTCCCCTGCCTGGCGAAGTGTGTGGTCTAACGAAGAGAACCCCTTGGCAAGAAGCTCTCGCAAGTCGTCGAGCATGCTCAACGGTGATCTCTTGTGGACGCAGTATTGAATGTGCAAATGCACGATGCGATTAATGTCTTCTACAGGCAAGCGCAAATCCTCACCCTGGAACACGACTGACAAGAGCGATTTCAGGTATGGCCAAGCTTCGTCCAAAGATGAGGGAATGTTGAGACCCAGTCGTGCAGACTCGGACGTGTCGTAGATGGTGCTCTGCTGCGATAACGACGGGAACGGGACCGTGCCGGAGATGTCCGCAGAAAGGTTCAGAGACGACTCGTTGTCTTGACGGCTATCGGAGCGCTCGCCATGTTTCTTGTCCTTCCTCGCCTTGGAGAAGCCAGACGTCGAGAGACCCACGCTGGAGGGCAGGTGGAAGTTGTATAAGCTGCTGGGCGCGTTGGGATCCGTGGGCCGCGAGTTGCTGGCAGCAGAGGATAGCGGCAGGTGATACTCATCCTTGAGCTTCTGCTTCTGCCGGGAGAGAAAGTGGTGTCGCTTCTCCTTGCCCGCCTTCTCCTCCACGTTGGCCGACTCCGCCGGTCGGATCGTAGCCGAGGACGAGTTGGTTAGGCTATACAAGGAATGCGCCGACGAGTCGGCCAGGCTGGTCGTGCTAAAGTTGCCGCGCTGGAGCGCGGACAGGGCGGAGCCGATCTTGCTGGGGCTCGGGAGGGCCTTGTCCTTGCCGTCGGCCTTGGCGGCGCTCATCTTGACGGGCCGCGAGAAGAGCTTGGCCTTGGCCTTTTCCGACTTGGAGAGCGGCTTCTCGGTGTAGGCGGCGGGTATGGGCGGCGGCAGCGGGAGGACGGGCTGGGGCGAATTGGCGTCGCGCGGCGAGTTGTGGCCGGACCGCGGGAACACGACGTTGGCGGCGGTGGTGGCCGCGGACGCCGCCGCGGTACTAATGTGCAGGCCGCCCAGGGGTCCGAAGCCGCTGTCTCGCGGCGCGCTGGCCTCGGTCAGGCTTAAAGTGGGCGGGGTGGTGGTCGGAACGCGGCTGCCGCTTCCCCTCCGGGGCCCGTCGTTGACCTCGCCGGGAACCGGCACCGTCTGAGAGCGTTGACGGCTGTGCATGGTGTTTTGATGGGACATGACGGCGGCCTGGGCGGCGATCTGGCTCGCGGATAAGGCGGCGCTCTGCCCCTGCCCTTGCCCCTGCGGCTGCGACATGCCGACTTGCGACAGGTTGGAGGTGGTCGTCGACGGCAGGGACGGCTCAAACATGCCCTGGGTGGCCGAGTGCTTGCGGGACTCCCCCTTGTGCAGGGTGGACGGCGAGCCGTGGGTGACGACGCGCGGGGAGCCCGGGTTGGGGCGGGAGAAGGAGAAGCTGTGCAGGCTGGAGCTGCTGTTGTTGGGGTGGGAGGTGAACTGGGCGTATATGGGCGTGGCGGGCGAGGCGACGCGTTGGCGCGACTTGCCGACGTTGATCGAGGGAGTGCCGCCGCCGGTGGTGGCGGTTGTAGTGTTCGCGGAAGAGGAAGAAGAGGATATCGCCGCAGCCGCAGCGGCGGCGATGCTGCTGCTTGCGGCACCTTCCTCGGAGGACTCGAGCCGCAGAGGCGGAGGCGGGCGGCGGGAGAGCGACGTCGGGCGGGGCTGCTTGCCGTGAAGGGCGGCGCTGGCAGCCGCAGCTGAGGACGTGGATAAGGAGGACGGCGATGCAGCGGTGGCTGCGGCCGCAGAGGACGTGAGCGGCGAGAAGCTGCCGGGGGCGCGCTGCCCTTGTTGTCGGCTGGACGAGGGCGCCCCAGATCCCTGCGCAGGCTGCATCGTCGCAGGAATATGGAAGATTCGGGTTATATCGAACTTGGTGACAGCTGGCGTGGAGGGCACCGGTTACATCTTGGAGCGGGCAGTGGCGGCCATGGGAAGATGGGCGCGCACGGCACTGGGATTCGAGAAGGGAAGGTTGGTTAGGCCGAGGCGACTTTCTGGTGAGCGAGACAGTGAGGCTGCAGGGCTTCGTCGGCGGGGGCTGCAGAGGCCGATCGAGATGCTCGGACGGAGGAAGACGGGGGCGTCCGACGTCGATTGACGCGGCTTGGCAGATGGTGTTGCGAGAAAGGACAGGTAGATGCTTGCAGAAGGGGTTGAATGATGATGTACGGGGAGAAGAGGAGCAATGAGGCAAACAGAGCAGCGTCAGTACGAGCCCGAGGCTCTAGCTCAACCTTGGCGCGATGACTTGGAGGCCTGGCCCAGCTGTGCCAGGGAGCCCTGAGAGCCCCCGCTTAGATCCTGGAGAAGAGTCTATGAGCTTAGATGCGGCGCAATTTGCGCTGGATGTTAATGAAAACTATAGAAGCCGTATAATAAGCAAAAGTATAAATTCCCATAACTATTAGACTATCCCAGCAAGCAGGCATGGCCCTGATCTCTCATTTCTCAACCCTGAAGCTTGTGCATTGAACAGCCCAGGCGCGTATTAGCTTCACTTTTAGAGGGGGAGCTTGGGCCTCGCTGGGGCCTTTTTGTCACGAACCCCGCGCTGCCCAAGCAAGGCCAAACAGGGATCCAAGTTTTAAAAAAAAAATCACCACTCAGCTACTCTCGGAATCTTGAACAAAATTTCCCCAAGACAAAAAAACGCTCGCGAGTTTCAAACAATCAACCCTCTTCCAAAGCCCACATCGTTCGATAAGCAAACATGTCTCAACCAACTACTAACACCGCCACCGCTTCCCTCACGGCCGAGTACGCTTCCCCCGCCAACGACGCCTTCACCGTCGCCACCGCGCTACCTTCTACCGACACCAACAAGACGAGCTACCTCGCGGTGCTGCGGGCTGCCGTCGTCGATGCGCAGGCTACCATAAACAAGGAGCTCACGGCGCGCATGGATGAGGACAAGGCGCGGGACGCGGGGGCTGCCGCCGTCGACGACGCCAAGGAGGAGGAGAATTACGGCGAGGAGGTGCAGGAAGAGGAGGATTGAAAGCGTAAAACCATACACTTTTCAGACGGACAAAAAGATAAGATAAGATGCGAAAGACGATGGTTTGGAATAGCTATGACTATGCTATAGAGAAAAAGAAGAAGAAACAGGCACAGAAGCGACGAAAAAAAAGCATATGGTACACAAACGGCGCCATAGGGGGGGTATTTGCAGGCATGGACAGGACAACGACAACATCCCATCAACGGGCCCTCCTCTTTCTCTCCGACACAAACCAAAACGCACGATTCGCACCAGACATTACACACCTACGAGTGCCGCGCCGCCCAGCTCGGCGTCTTCGGCCGCTGGTCGCCCCCGACGCTGCTCAGACACCCCCAGTGCACCACCGTGTTGTCCGGCATGACCGCCACCACGCTGCCGCCGACACGCATGCCGCCGCCCAGACGCCGATGGCAGACCACGCACAGCCGCTCGTCCGTGATGGCCACGTGCCTGTTGCGTCCCGCTGCCGCGCCGTTGCTGCTGCCGACGTGCAGCTCCGCGGCGACGGCGATGCCCTCGGCCTTGCGCAGCGCCGCCACCACACGCGCCTCGGCGACCATGCTATTGGCCGACCGGATCCGTCCGCAAAAGTATGACTCGAGCGCGCGCACTGGCAGGTCGTCGGGGATGAGGCTGAGCGACGAGGCGGCGGGTAGTCGTGCCCCGTGCTTGGAGAGAAGATCGAGGGCGGGCTCTAGCTGCGGCTTGTGTGGGGATGAAGGTTGGAGATAGAGCGAGAGGAGCGTGTGGTAGATGGATGGTGTGTCTTCCTCATCTTCATCGCCGTCTTCTGATGTATCGTTGGCCGACGGAGTGGGAGCCTGTCGCTGAATACGGTTGCAGTATCTAAACAAAGTCAGCAAACCTACGTACACACGCCTTGAGAAAAGAATTAGCATACTCTTCTGCCTTGGCATAGTGTTGCATCTTGAAGACAAAGATCTCCAAGGCCTGCTTGTGCTGGCCCATGTTGCTTAGCACCACAGCCTGTGCTTCGTAGAATGACGGATCTAATTGACTTGTTAGCACCAGACGGTTATCATCTTCTGGTTGCTCTCATACCATTTCTTGGAATCGTGGAAAACGCCTTGCCTAGGCTGTACACCGGATTAGGCGCCTGTAGGAACTTGATGAAGCGCTCCATCAGCGACTCCCACTCCCCGTCGCTGCGCTTCGTCCCCTCCAGCGCCGCAATGTACAGCTCCACGAGCCTGTTGTGCAGCTCCGGAGTCGAGTCCTCCAGCTCCATGACCACGTGCTCCAGGTACTGCCGCTCCAGCGCCGTGTCCATGGTCCGCAGGAAGGCCGCTACACGCTCCCGCGGCAGCGTCTCGGCGTTTTCCGTGTCGCCCGTGAAAATCTCCATCGCAAACGCCGGGTTCACGCGCAGTGCCCAACCAGCGTGCTCGAGTATCAGGTCAATCTCGGACGGCGGCATGTTCTGCAGGTACTGGATGGTGCGGTTAGGACCGTGTAGTAGCTCCGGCGCGCGCTCGTCGGGCTTGGCCGCGGCACCGAACCGGACGAGCAGCGCCAGCGCCTCCCGGTGCAGCCGCTTGCCGTAAAAAAAGTCGATGAGCTCGTTGTAGCGATCTTGCTCCACGAGCTTCTCGTTGACCACATCCGGGTCGCAAAAGTTGGGGATGCGAAACAGCGAGCTGGCCAGCGACGGCTGCGAGAGCATGTAGGCGCGGAAGAGCGTCGTGTCGACAAGGCGGAACGTGCCCTGGAGCTTTTCTTGAAGTTGCGCTTCGGTCTCGTTCTGACCCATTCGGAGGAATCGGTCCGTAGCATCCTCGCCCGGGGCCGCGTCTCTAGGTTTGAGGAGTCCGGTAGCTGGGTCAATGACACGCTGCAAGCGTGCACGTGTTCCGGCCAGGTATCCATTCAGCTCAAGGACAGCCTTCATCAAGTCTTTACCTTCAAGAGGCCTGTCTGCTGCCGCTGCCGTGGAGTCTGCGGAGTCCTTCTCATCTGCGGCATCGGAAGCCTCCCTCTTCACAGACATGATCGACCCTGTATCGGTCGCCGTCTTACGCTGGGACCCCATAAAATAGCCCGCGAAACGGCCGACTGCAGAAGTGCTCTCACCGGCGTCCTCGGAGTTCCGCTGCGTTTCGACACTGGCCTGGGGTGCGGTGTCGTCGGTATCGCCAGACTTCTTGGCCTCCTCCTTGCCAGCCCATTTGGAGAGCTCACCCGATATGACGGGAGGATACAAGGCCAACACCCGCTCTGGTGGTGCGTGGACATCGTCCTCGTTGAACAAGTCCATTGCCTTGCGATACTTCTTCTCTCCAAAGAGAATCTCGGCTTTTTGCATCTTGATCTCTCGTAAGGTCTCCATCTTGCTCTTCAGCAGCGCATCCTCCAGTAAATTGAGGATGCTGATTGCCTCGTCATAATTACCAGCATCAACCAGTTCCTTGACTTGCGAATCGTAGTCCGTGGCACCCATTTTCCACACGCATCGTTCACTAGAGATGTGGAAGCCCTTGCCGGCGTGCGCAAGACTTACGTTTGGGGGCGGAAAGTACAACTGCGCAGCACCAGGAAGCGATATCGTCTGCACGAGAGAAAGGGTGTCTGGATTTCGCACTTCGAGTGAGCCTTTTGCTGGTGGCTGAAGGGCCACGATATATGGGTACGAATAGCCGATAGACTCTGGTGCGGTTGCCCAAGGAATTTGCCGCTGATTTAGGGGCTTGCCCGTATCGTCAATGAACATGGTATTGATGTCCTTTGCGAGGAGGACTTGGCCATCTGCCAATTTGGATGCCAGGGGCTTCGGCATATATCCGCCCAGGCCCATGTATCCCATACCGGCACTGCTGACGGCGCCGAAGCGGCTGCTCTGTCCGGCCGCGCCGACCGCTCCTGGACCGGTGATGTCCTCCACCTCGTGCGTGAGGGCGTCAACCATGACGTATCCGCCATTCATGCCGCATACGACCTTGGTAGCGCTGGCCCACGTCACGCTGCGGATCGACTCAGCAAGGACCACCTCGGCGCTGTCGCCGCCGAGCTCGCACTCGTGCCAGCTCCAGAGCAGCAGACGCCTCTTGACGGAGACGGCCAGCCGAGAGATGATCTCGGGGATGCCCGTGTCCGGGTCCTTGACTATGTTTGACGTGACGGCAAAGCCCGACGCATTCTTGGTCTTGTCGAGGGTGTCGACGAGCTCGTAGGTCTGCAGGTCGTGCAGCGACACGTGGTAGTTGGAGAGCGAGACGATGGTGTTGGCCTCCTTGATGATGGCGAGCTGCTCGATGGCGCGCGTGGAGAAGCGTTCGACCTCGCGCAAGAGGTCCGTCGGCCGGGAGGAGCCGCGTGAGGATGGGCGCGGCGGCTGGCGGTCGCCGCTGTTCCGAGGTAGGCTGCTGGAGTTGGAGTTGCTGGCGGCATGTCCGTTTTCGATGATGGTAGCAGGGGCGGGGGCGGGGGCGGGGACGGGCTCGTTGAGTCTGTATATTCGAAGCGCACCGGTGTTGAGGCCGACGAGGATGCGATCGCCTGTGAAGCAGGAGGGGTCATTAGTTACCCGTAGATCTGGAAGACGGGTGCCTGGTCGGCTTGTGGTGACGTCGCCGATGAAGGGCTGGGCGGCCACAACATGGTCGCTTCTGAGTCCTCCGGGTACGCACCATGTGCAAGAATCGTCTCTATCTTGGATTTGTCGCGCGGCCGCAGCTCAATGATTGGCCGCGCGGTAAAGGCAGAGAGCATGACGGGCGGGAGGGCAAGCTCCGAAGCTGGGTCAGCCTGGGCTACCTCGGGTCGACGGGCATGGGTATGCAGGGGGAAAGGAGGTATATAGCTGACAAAGCCTCTCAGATAGGCGATGGATTCGAAAAATTCGAGGTTCAAGGAACGAGGGTGTTGCACTTCCGTCTTGTCTCGCGAAGGATCGGTTTGTCGAGGTTGAATGTCTCAGCACGACAGTAAGTCGACGTCGGGTGCCACTAACGTTAGTTACCTAGTTAGTCAGTCTGTCTGTCGCAGTAGCATCCATCCTCCCCAACATCATTGTCCACAAGCCTACCTATGTATGTAATATGGAATTAATTAAGCCTCCACCCCACAACATCCAGGAGTGAGTTTTGGCAGCGACAAAACAACACTCTTCTGAAGCAAGTTCAATGCCAGGTTTCCACATAGGAAAAATGGTGTTTAGACAGGATCATGGTCTTCCCCAATGCCCATAGACCTTGGTGGTAAGATGGCCAGCCATGTCCTTCACCAGAGCCCGCTAGACCAGCTCCGGGACGAAAGAAACAGAAACGAATGAATGGAAGCTCAACAAGAAATAAAGATACAAGAGAAAATATGTCTTCTGATTTGAACCAGGGGGACTTCTCAACACGTTCTATTCGAACCAATATGCCGGAAAGCATACTGCAGCTTGCAGTGCTCCAACCTGGGCTCACATCACATGAAATGATGGCCAACTTTTCATTAAAATGTTTGATGTCTTGATTGAAACTGTGCCGGCAATTTTCAATCAAGAACTGCTTCCATGGTTCCATGGCTATGACAACTGAGTCTCTACACCGTCACGCAGCCTGCCTTGTAGCCTTCGCCAGCGGTAGATATTTCACTTAGACCAACACAAAGACTACAGATGCTTTATTAAAAAGAGCAAAACTTGAATATCATTACTATACACTCGAACAGATGCAAAGCTTCTTGCATCCAGTGCTGATATGACTCTGCCGAATGATGATGCTATGTTGACATTTTTGCAGTTTGATTATTTATTTGGAAAGGCCGTAATAGGGCGTAGAGAAGGTATGAGCACCTGACTGCCATCGCATGCTATCAGGGTCGTTATTATCAGTCGTTGCTGTCAGAGTCGTCGTTGTCAGAGTCGTTGTTGTCAGAGTCGTTGTTGTCAGAGTCGTTGTTGTCAGATGCAAGGTTGTTAGAGGCCATGTTGCAAGGGACGTTGTGATCAGAGCCATCATTTTCATAGGGCTCAAAACCATTTGCCTGCCGATGCTTCCACGCACTGTGCCACGGGCAGAAATGGTAACGGCACCACGGAGGATCGCGCACGCACGCAGTACCCAGCATCTCCTTCCACTGGCAATCCGTCTTCCGTAACTCGAAAAAAGCTGACCGATGCGGAACGCAATCTGGGTTGATGTAGGGCTGCACTACGCCCAAGTAAGAGATCGAGTTGTGTCCTCTATTGTCGCAGAAATTTGGATCGGCGCCACAGAAAAGCAACAAGCGACACATGTCCTTGGTGCTCTGCTCGTCAGGGCGTAGCTGGGATGCTGCGATCATAATGGGAGTCTCCCCTTTGTGATTGCCATGGTTTACATCCGCACCGTTATAGAGCAGAAACTTAACCATCGCAAGTTTTTGTAGCTTGACCGCTACCATGAGTGGCGTATCTGATGCATATTCTCCCCTCCATGACGGGTTAAGCACGACTGGCTCGCTGTTCATGACTGTATGTATGTACTCATCTCTGTACCTTGCGTGGTATTCACCGTAGATCGAATCACAATTGATAACAGGTCCTCGTCTGGTAGCTTGGCGTCTGGTGGCTCGTCGTCTGTCAGTTCGTTGTCTGATGGCTTCTTGTCTGATGGCTTCTTGTCTAATGGCTTCTTGTCTGATGGTATCCACAAGAAGCTTCAAGAAAGGTATCGAGCTGAAGGATGGTTCGTAATTGAGCAGGGTTGCTGGTATGCTGACCCCGCGCTGAGTGTGGGCTTTAATAAGGCATTTGGCGGCTGTAAGCCTCCCATGCTTGAGAGCTAGCTCCAATGGTGTTTCCTCGCCCGGAGGGCCTTCTAACTTGGCACCCTTGGAGAGAAGTAGTCTGACAAGTTCGTTCTTGCCTTCTTTTGCGGCTGCGCAAAGGAGAGTGAGACCGGTCGCGGCCTCTATGTGCCCGGGAAAAGGTCTGACCCTTTCGCCCAGGCTCATGTCGGGATCGAGACCATAGTCCAGAAGAAGCTTCATTACAGAGAAGCAGTGCTCTCGTTGCTTTGCCAACATTTCCTCCTTTGGAGTTCTAAGACCGAGACGATGGAAGACGCGGCGCGCAACGTGGCCCTTTGATGGTTCCACATACTTATGATCGAGCAGAAACTCCAGGCAGTCGGTAGTGCGCGAAAGAACGGCCGCTGCAGACACTGGAGTAATCGGTAGCTCATGTAAACAGTAACGGCACATGCACTCATCGTCAATTTCGTGACCGAGCCAGGTAGTAACAGCTGCTTCGAACCCGTCGTATTCGGCCAACTTCTTCAACATGTCGGCATCATCGTCGCGCGCGGCCCAATAAACTGCCGTCTCTGTTGCGCTGTAGAGTTGCATATCTGGCCGATATCCGCTGCTGAGCAGCAGGCTTGTAAACTCAAAGTCCCTGTTGCGGACGCTGTGTATGAGAGGTGCAGGGTTTGAACAGACTTCTGCGCCGTGTGCCAGCAAAAGTTTGAACATCGACTGCGTCTTCACGAATCTTATCAAGTTGATATCCCTCAGCAAATCTTTACCGGTTGTCAGCATCACTTCCACCATGGAGAGCTTATTCTGTTCGACTGCGAATTCGAAAGCATGATCAAGCATGAAAGATGAGACTCTGACATCGGGGCACTCGGCTATTGAATGAGAGAAGACGTTCACGGTGTTAGCTTCGCCACCCTTCTCAATTTCTTGGTTCCTTTGAGAGTAGGCCCTTCGGTACTTGTTGAGAGCCTCAGGGGGAGGGCGGGGGGCGATCTCGAGCCACATCTTGAGAGGTACTACGTGACCGTCAAAGGTAGCCCAGCCGGCGAAGTCAGCGGTAAGTGGCGGAAGTTCTTGAGAAAGTCGGGGAGCAATAATCCCCCAGAACCTCTTACAGGTATATGCCAGCAAGTACAGCTTAGGCGTGCAAGGACGACAGAAGTCCGCAATGATAAGTACCAACTCAGCTGGGAGGCGTGTGAGCGGAGATTGCGAGTTCCAATAAGAGCGGTCCATGTTAATGTTTTCAGATAAATGTAACTTTCGAGTAATGTGGAAGTGATGATGTTTGAAGAAGCAGTAGAATGAGAAATAAAGATGATTGAAGGATGCCATTGAGATTAAGTACCAGGACAGGACGCCCAGCGGATGGAACACGGTGGCACAAAACGGGGGTTTGAATCTTTGAAAAGCTTCGCCAGTACTACGCCAGCCGTTGAGAAGTGTCAAGCTCAAAAGAAGACGTGCTGCCGCGCGCATCGGTGGTGCAATGAAGCCCGCACATTCACGCAGGCCTTCCAGCCTCGTTGTGGAGTTGCCATCCGACGGAAATGACCTTGTAAACGTTGAAACGGCTAAACCGCCCTTCCTGAGGTATGTGATTCCTGGTCCTACGCTCTCGTGGCGACTCGGACGTGTCACAGCGAGTCTTGACAAGGCGGTTCCTGGTACGCTGCGTTGGACCTCACATTGACACTTGTCATTAAGACGTTGCCCACGAGTTTACTCAATGATTCGAGGTTTAGCTAGGCGTCAAGATACCAAAAACCTAAACTCGCGCTGAGTGTGAGCTGAGCCGAAGTTGGATAGACTCCGTGTGGCGTGGTGCACAACTATGACGGATGAAAGAACATGGTGAGCTGGTGAGCTGGTGAGCTGGTGAGCTTACCTTTGGATGCACAAAGCGACATAGTGCAACGAACCGCGCAGAGAATTAGGCAACCTGACTGTGCCAAGAGTGGATGATGGAAAAGTTACACGCTTTGCGTGGCTCGAGGCCGTTGAAGCGACGGGGCGGGCACCTCGGCGCCTTGTGGAACATGACCGACATTCTGGCTGAAGCCACATGCATCGAGGAATGCCAGAGTGACCCAAAAGCAGCCCGAGAGATACCTGAAGTAAGAGAATATTGTCCAACTTCCCCGTCGTCGCACACAGGCATCCCAAATAAGTCGGCACCTCCATCAACGAGCCTTGTCCGCAACACCCCCAGCCTCGCACCCCCCCCACCCCCCCGAGATCCCTTCTCGATACATCAAAGCAATCATCACCGCACTCTAGCCGCCTTGGCCGCCTCGATCCCCGCCTCCGCGACGCGCCTGTCGTCCTCAAACGTCAGCGTCGCGCCGACCTCGTCCCACGGCACCCACCGCGCCTCAAAGTCCTCCCCGTCCTGCTGCGCGCCCTCCCCCATCTCCGCACCCGCGTCCGCCATCGCCACGAACCAGAAGATAATCTTCAGCACGCTGCCGTCGGTCACGCGCTGCGCGACCGCCAAGGGCTCCTCCGTCACCGCGGCCGCCTCGCCGGTGGCGCGCGTCGGGATGCGCACGGGATGCGCACGGGGAGGAGCGCCGCGCGCACGCCCGTCTCCTCCCACGTCTCGCGCAGCGCGGCGTCGGGGAGGGCCTCGTGCACGTCCTTGCGGCCCTTGGGGAGGTACACCTCGCCGGTGGAGCGGGAGCGGATGAGGAGCGCCTTGGACGCGTGCGGGTCGACGGCGACGGTGCCGCAGCTGATGGCGAAGCCGTCGGACAAATGGAGGCTTCTGTTGCTGGATGCCATGGGCTTCGAAATTATCGACACGAGAAACGTTGATGGAGTTGCTGAGGTAGTTGCTGAGCTTGAAAACATTGATGCCCCACTGCTGGCCGTTACATACACAACAGATCCATCTCGTCGGCCATCATGGCCACCGTTTCGATGCTCCTTTATCCTTCATCTCTGACATAACCAGTAGTCGGCGCTGAGGCTTGGGCGGCAGAAATTAGAGTAACAAAGGTTTGTAGACATTCGTGAGACCTATATATGGGTATATGCTAATAAGCGAGCTCCTCTCGTACGTTTCCAAACATGACTGACCACACACAATAAGAAAGTACCATTATTAGTCGTTACATTGTCATTCATAGCTGCGTCGCCAATAATTCATTCTGTCCTAGTCGCCCGGCGACCAAGGTAAATCTCTCTCTCGTACCGAAGTACACGTCAGGTATCGTATTCCATCGCTCGGTGGCTTTCCGCCTGCGGTGCCACCAGCAGCGAGGTCCAGCTCAAGACTGCTCCCCATCAAGGGGGCAACAATGTCTCTCGCCATTGCTTTGAGTTCGTCCAGTCGCTTTTCGAAACGCCGCAAATGATCGCGACTGTATAGGTCGGGAGTCCGTTTTAGAAATTCCTTGCACTCGCTGTGTGCCAGGTACGCGTTTGGCCTTCCGGCTAGCGTGCGATACGCACGACCGATAGCACCCAGTGCAGGGAGAGGCGCAAAGGCACCGCTGTTTGCCAAAGCCGACGACGACTTTTTGTTATCGGCTGTCCGTTTCGATGGTGGCGGTGGCGATGTATTATCTGTAAGCCACTCACGGAAGTAGCTGACCACCAGCCAGTCCAAGTAATTCGACGACGGCGACACGCGCTCCCCATGGGAGTTCAGTAGGGTTAGGCGGAACAACCGACGCTCCACGCGGCTAACCGTGTATTCCAGATCGTCAACCTTGTCCTCGATGAGATCCAGAACGGAGTCGGGCATGGACGCCCGAAGGCTGCGTTCGCCAACAGGCCACTGACCAACCACGTGAACAAGAGCCTCTTGGAAGATGACTTTTGAGCGGGCCAGATAGCCTAAGCGCAGGTAGGACACAGGGTACTTGGCAATTTGCTTCCATAAGCGCGCTTGAAATTGCAGTAGGTGGTGATCAACCCGCGGACCAACCACAGCCAGTGCATCATACTGATCAGCCAGGCCGAGCAGGCGCTTGCACTGGATATAGGCATCGGCGACATTGACACCGTCCAGAAGCGGCGGGTAGTTGTAGAAAATGCGGAACAAGTTATCGTAATCGCGGACCAGATCCTCTTCCTCCGGAACGGCGACGATGACTGTATTGTTGTTTCGACTGCGAGATCGTGGCTGCGATGATAAACTGAGGTTGGCGAGAGACTGGGAAAAGGATGACCGATGGCCTTTGGCAGAGTGAGGCGCGGTGCGTGATTGGGAATTGCTGTGGCGGGATCTGCTCAGAGGTCCAGAGTCGGGGCCAGAGCTGGAACCGGGTCTAGGAGTCGCAAAGATGGATTGATGCGCAGCCTGTATTTTATCGTCTCTTACCGGATCGTTTTGCACGAGCATCGGAATATCGTCTTGGCCACGACCAGGATCCAACTCGTAACGCCACCGCCTATTGCCTGAGACAGAGACAGCAGCCGCCTGACCAGCACCAGTGGTCGAGTCGGCTTGGCTCAAGATGGAACCATTTGGATTGACACATGCAACTTCATTGCCTGCTGCGAGCTGTCGAACTTTGGGTTTCGTGGATGGGTCCGGGCCACGAGCGCGGGACCATTCTTCTGATGTGCTTGCCTCGAAAAAGCCGCTACATCGCGTGAGGATTTCCCTGTGCAGGAGATATCGGTTTTCGAGCGGTCCAGCTCTAATAATTACCTCGACATCGCCAGACTGTGAAAAGACGGGGAATTCGTTGAGGGGAGAATAGGAATCGCCGCCGGCATGCGAGCGATTATAGCGCTTCGACCGTGTGCTTGTGTGGCCGCTATGCCTTGGCAGGATAGCAGACGCAGCAGATGAGTGGCCATGACCATGGCGATGCTGGAGGTTGTACTGCGCCGTCGGATCTGGTTGCGACACCATCAGTGCGGGTTGGGCAGAGCCGATGGCGCAATGAAGAGAGCGCCGTGAGAGAGGTGAGGTTGATGCGACAAATCTGCACAAGATTGACCCGATGGTGTTTTGCACGGTAAGTTGCCTCTGGCGACGGTGCTCAGGTCGCGTTATGCGACTTTCGCGGCAACATACAGCTGCGTCGCTGGCCAGTAGCCTTGTGGAAGGCAGCACGAGACTCGATCTTGCCGCAGGATGCCCGGCAACGTGGTACGAGAAAACCGAGCAGTTGATCAACAACGACAGAATGAATGTTATATTACAGTGGCAGAGAGTCAAGAAGAGAGCAAAGAACGAAAGAGTAAGAATCAGATATGCACTCCATAGAAGAGCCGAAACTCTGTAGGGTACCAAGAGCTTCTCCGTGTGCCGCTGGATGGCAATACGCGACGAGCCCCCCCACCTAAATTGCCTCTTTATTACAGCGAGTATCAGCAGGCTCCGTCACAGACTCAGCGCGAGAAAAGCAAGGCAAAAGGCCCATGTCGTTGTAAAAACGCGTCAGGCGACATGCCCCTAGTGGATAGGGCGAGCAGATCGAGTGGGCTTTTCTCTGGTCAGTGGTTGCCATCGACCTCCAGGAAGTCCACGAAGGCACAGGTTCAACGCCCCCGCCACAAGAGGCAGCCAGAAAAACGCCTAGCGGCTGCAGGCTGATTGGAGGTGGACGAATCGGTAACGGGGAGACCACTGAGCGCCGAGACCACCACCACTAGTGTTGACAGCAGGAGAGATCGTTGACCAGTCACGATTGAGAAGTCGTCGGATGGTGCGGTGGATAGTTTGGTATGAATACGGCGAAAATAGCAAAAATAAAGGAGGGGGGTCTGATGGTGAAGGAAGAAAGGAATAAAAAGTGGCGATGCCTCCTTTTAGCCGCGCATGGTGTTGATGTTTGACGGTTGGCAGCTGGCAGAGTTGCTGGCAGCTGGCAACTGGTAAACCGTCGTTGCTGCGTAGGTACCATACCTACATATGTAGGTACCTATCTATTACCTATTACGACACCCGCAAAGACTGCTGTTTGCCACCAACACAGCACAGAACTTGGCTTATTCTCTTGATTCGCCCAAGTCATTGACTGATGGATTTGATTATCAATGATGTCTTACTGCCTCGTAAGCCAAATACAGAAGTTTTTGTGAACATTGACATAAAGGCTCGAGAATATCGACACCTCAGGCTCCACAATAGTTCGCGTCGTCTCGTCTCAAGCTCGCCACAGTTCCAAGATTTTATCCTTTTGTTTACATGACCCAGCTCCCGTCCCCAAGAGCATCCGGCCAATCCGACATGGAATGAGCGCAATAACGCCCGCGTTCAACAGCGTCGTTCGACCTGTCACAATCTCCGAGTTTCGTGAGGCAATCTTAGCAACATGCAAGCCGCGCTTCCCCAATGTTCGATATGCGCGGACGCGGCCAATTGGTGAGGGCGTGCAGCATTACAGCATCCAGGTTCTGACACTGACGAGTTTTAAGGCCTTGCCGTTAGCGGGGGAGTAGACTCCATGGCACTGGCATATCTTTTCTCGCACTACGTCAAGACATATAAATCACAGCATATCGTCGATAACCCAGTCCGCGACGTCCTCGCCGTCACTGTCGATCATCGTTTACGACCAGAGAGTGCAACCGAAGCAAACAAAGTAGCCACGCATGTCAGACATCTTGGATTGAAAGCAGAAGTTCTCCGAATTGATTGGTCAGCCTTGCTCGGACCCGATGCCGACCCAAGCAAGCAACCAAATGTCGAGAGCATTGCCAGGACCCTACGATACCGTGCTCTCGGATCCTTTTTCGCGAGGCAGAATGTCACGAGCCTCTTTTTCGGGCACCACCGTGACGATCAATACGAAACAATACTCATGCGTTTGCTCTCTGGTCATGGCTATCGCGGTCTACAGGGCATGCACAGGGCCAATTCCATACCCGAATGCTATGACATGTATCGCGCGTACAAGAGCGGCTTGGTAGACGACCAGTTGCACCCACGCCCCTTCCTCAAATTTAGCCCTCGAGGCAGAGAAATGAAGGCTTTACGGGACAGGCTTCGACTAGAAAGCACACTTCCCGGCTTTGAGCGATTTCGATCGCACCTTGGAATCAACGACTTATCATCTCGATTTCCTGGTCAGCTGCAACGGGATCTTGATGCAGGCCTTCCATACCTGCCGCCCCTAAGCATTGAAGACGGTGGCATTACGGTATACAGACCGTTACTAGAGTTTGACAAGGCAAGGCTCATTGCTACATGTGAGGCCAATCGTGTTTCTTGGTTCGAAGACCGCACCAATATCGACGCTACCATAACCACGCGGAATGCCATACGAAAGATCTGCCGAGACCATGAGCTCCCCCGAGCTTTACAAAAGCCGTCAATCCTGGCTTTGGCCGAGCGCTCAAGAAAAAAGGTCCAGGATGAAGAGAATGAGGCGTCGCGAATAATACACCGCCAGGGAACCATAGTCGACTTTGATCCGAATGTGGGCTCTCTCCTTGTTGATTTGCCCTTGCTACGCATCGGAAGAGCAATGAGCAGACGCCGCTTCCAGGGAGCAAGAGACGAGGCCCGGCGAGGGAGACGACGACTCCTTGCAGCCATCATCACGCGCAAACTGATTAGCTTTGTGACCCCCGACAAACACCTGGCACCGATATCGAATCTTGAAAACACTGTCAGGCGGCTCTTCCCTTTCGTGTACGCTGATGGAACCGACCCCCAGTCTGATGGCGCGAACCGCAAGGCATTTTCGATTGCCGGTGTGCAATTTGAACCAGTGCCAAGCTACAAATCGACGCGTTGGTTTCTATCCCGGGCGCCATTCCCATCAAGTTACTTGCGTGCAGTGACAACCGTACCGGAACGTACCATTAAACGGCCTAGATGGGTTTTGAGCGTTAAACCGCTTCCGTGGGAAGCACCCAGTGACCCGGCATGGAAGACTTGGCAATCGGCTGTACTATGGGATGGGCGGTTTTGGATCCGACTCAACACCTGTGATCGCCAAAAAGGGCTTCACGTACTTCCTTTACTCCCCAGCCACACAAAAGCCTTCAAAGCCGCCCTGGACCCGAAGGAGCGTGCCCGGTTCGATAAACTTCTGAAATACCACGCACCAGGAAAAATACGTTATACATTACCAGGTATATACACCGTCGAGAGGGCGAGCAGCTGCCAGGAGGGCGATGAGGCGCCAGAACGTAAAATGATGCTACTCGCCCTGCCAACGCTCGGTGTTCACATTGCAGGCTTGGAGCAATGGGTGCGATATGATGCCCGTTACAAGAATATCGATATGCAGCTGCTAGGCAAACGGAAATATAGCAAAACCCCGAGGATGAATGGGTTTACGGCACGAATCAGTGTATCCAGGAAGAGCAGGCAGCAACGGATGCGGAAGGTGCATGGACAAACGCCAACATAATACAGATACCCATTTGATGTTTCACACTACAATTTTTGCCCATTATGATACCTTCAATGCCATGGCCGGCGCCAGTCTCAATGGTCTGCACCGTCCGAGGTAGTGACAGCGTGGCTTGGCTGCAAAGAAAAGGTTGTGCAGCGCAGCATTGTTCATAACTGCTGCCGAGTCATGCCTCTCTCTGAACGCAGTCATGCCGTGTGCCGACAATTGAAAAAAAAAGAACGCCGATCTCACATGCAACAGGCCCGGAGTGGCCTGCCGATAGCCCTCGATTCATACAATCAATTCATCCGTCTTCAATGCTCGCATTTCACACGAGCACTATTACTGGTGATGCCTTACCTGTTGATGACTTTCCGACCTACCACCCCTACTATGGCGCCGCCTCTCGGTGATAACCTCGACCTCCGACTGGGTACTTCGGAAACGCTTTGTCGGGAGGCAACGATCCTGTATGGGCGCCCTCACGTCATTGCCGGACGGGACTCTTGCTTTGCCGCCCTCGACGGCGGGAGCTACCCAGATACCATTTTCAACCAGGTGCGCCTCAAAGTCGGGGTCTCGGCGCGGCTCGGCCCGGGCTTCCTCGCCGCGGGCCTGCTTGAGATAGTGTTGGGCAATATGCCTCATGCGCTTCCTGTATACGCTTATGACGATGGATCGATCGGACTGGCAATCCTTGTTGATGGGGAACTGTATGTCGCAGAACCAGCACTGCGAGTTCCGAGAGGGGAACCGCTGGGCCATGTGCATCCTCACCATGTGGTCGGTCCAAGCGTCGATGCCGAACTCAGACCGATGGAGGGGAAAGGTGGCTGTACAGTTTTCGTATTTCTGGAACTCGCAGGGCAAGTATGCCACGACCTCGGTCGCGTCGGTGCGGCGGGTGGAGGTGTTGGACAACGCTGCTGAGGAGGCCCCGGATGACGCCAACGCCGCCATGGCACTGGCAGATGACGCCTGCAGGCCGTGAGTCATTTGGGTGACGCCGGCGTGGTTCCAGTGGCCGGGATGGGCGATGTCGCCCGGGGCCACGGGTTCGTCGGAGAAGACCTCTGGTAGTTCTTGTATGGGGTTGAGAAGCTGGGCGTTCATGGCCTGCTGGGCGATGGACTGGGCGGTGGTTCGCGACGCACGAGTCTTGCCATCGCTGCTGAAGATGCAGTCCCTGTCGGGGTGTCGCTCGCCGCGGCGCTTGCTGAAGCCGCTCTCATGCGTGGCGGAGCTTGCATCGCTGCTGTCCCCGGACACGGACGGTAGAAAGACCGAGCGCCGCTCGTCCTCAGGGCCGTTCTCGCGGATGTCCCCGTTCTCGGTCAACTCGATGCTGGGGAAATATCCCACGGCGGTTCCGTTGGCAAAGAGGTTGCCGTAGTTGGTGTCGGAGGAGCGGTCGCTGAAGGTATCGCCCTGAGAACTCCCCGTTTCATAGGGATGTGAAGTGGTGTCGGAAACGGGGGAATCGTTGCTCTCGACATCATCATCGTCGACGGTAGAATGAGGAAACTGCAGTTGGTAGGGAGGACGCATGTCATTGGAGCCCAGCCCACCCATATGGGCGAAGAAAGACTCGTTCATGATGATATATGTATGAGGTATAGAGGGTGATTAGGTCTGTATTTTGTGTTGGCTCTCGCCTGTTGGGCTCTGTGTCTTTTCCCCAGGGCGTTGGCTCGTCTGGCCTGCAGCGACGTTGAAGATTGTGCGTGTGTTGGACCCCCGCTTTGAAGCAAGGAGGGGGCGGTAGGCGGTAGCCGCGGGATATCTCGATCGAGCCTACCGGAGCCCGGAGGAAGAGACTTCTTGCGACTAAAAGGAGACTTGCTGGAGCCAGTCCGGCCTTTGAGTGCGGAAGGAAGGAAGAGAAGACGAGGAAACGGTGCCCTTTTTTCTTTGTCCCGGTCTTAAGAAGGGGCCCGTCACTGCGCATCTATAACCAGTCGGACTCAAGAGCCCCCGCCCTCCCTCACGGAACCTATTAAGTCAAAAGTCAAGGACCACTACCCAACAACTATCAGCAGTTACAATCGGGAAGTGGGGATGATGGCGCGGCGGATTGCTTGATGCATGCTGTTATTCGCTGTCGACGACGGGATGGCTTGTGGTGTGGTTGTTGTTTTTTTTGGGCCCGGCCGACGACAATGAGGGATACGGCACCACTAAGAAGACGCACGGTGGTGGGGACGACGAAGCCGGCGATGATGGGAAGGGTTTCATGCTCGGCATCTTTTGCGGGACAGCTAGCGAAGAGGAAAAGCATCCTTCCTTCCGGAGATGCCTCTGAGGTAACGACGATTCGGTTGGCCCATGTACTTGCAGTCAGATGCCACGACGTTCCTTTGTCTTGATGCCATGCGACCAGCGGGATTTCTACTTGGCTTAGCTTTGCACCAAGTTATCAAGAGATCCATCCCCCCCTGCTAGCGTTGCAACGCTTACAGCCTTGGGCCACCCGCCCAGCTGCTATGTAGAAGGGCCAACTTGTGGCCAGACTTGTTGGGGTTGCGACTGGCATGTCCTGTCCCTCTGCCAGCAGTGCAGACATGCCAAGTGAAACCTGCATCTCGGCGAGGACGACTTATGCAGTTGGTAAACGAAATGGCGAACGAGAAAGCTGGACACACAATCACGAGACGTTGCGCCATGGACAGATTACCAAACAGATTTTTAAGAAAGGCCGACCGAGCTGTACGAAACTGGCGGCGTGAACAACGAAGAGGCCAAACCGGTCCGAACTTCAATATAAGACCTGCACCTAACAGCGCGCATGAGATGCGGCATGACAGCAAGCACCCGTGTACCAATTGCCAGGAAGAAGCCCTTCTTCAGAGACCGACGAAGGGTACGGACAGTCAGCGGGAAGGCTGGCCAAAAGGGCCTGATTGATGCTAGTCACCAGTTGATCGCGATGGCCCCAAGGTGCCACCGCCCGCCGCGCATCAGCCGCGTTGTCAGCGCAGCGCACGGTAGATGTCTCGGGTACGGGTAAAAGCCACGTGAGAATGAAGGCGGGGGAGAAAGGAGGACGAATTACAAGCTGTCGTTTGGGTTCTGAACAAGTCCACGGGCTGCATGTAGCCAGTCGTAGCCGACGAATCATGAAGAGAAGGCAAAACCGGTGAGATGGATATATGAGATTGGTCAGATTCGCAGGAGACGAGAGATGTGTCCCCCACCTTCTTGATCTGACCAGCATATTGTATTTTTGTTTTTTAATTCAATCTAGTATTTCCCTCGATTGGGCTTGCTGGTGGTGGTTGCATGTGTTGTCCTAGAGAAGGCGCATCACTTGAACTCCAGGACGTTGTTTGCTGCGCTTACACGACATGGAAAGAAACCAGAAGATTTCAAAAGAAATCGCCAAAAATACGGTGTACCAAGGCAACTCCAGGTGCAATTACAAAAGCACAATGCTGTGTCTGACTGGTGCAGCTCACCACAACATGCACACCCCTGTCCTCACTACCACCTTGATACCACTCCTGCGGACATCACTTTCCCCCTCCACACACTTTTCTTTCCAATGTACGTACATAGACTCACCCTCTACTCCTGTCAGGACCCATGATGACCACTGCCCATCCATGCCCACCGCCACGTCATCCACCACTACCATCATCAAGCAAACTTCTGGCTCAGCTTCTGGACGGCAAGGCTGCGACGGCAGCGAGGCTATTCAGCTCTCCACGCACCCCCCCCCCCATCAAGAAGCGCGAGAACTAGTTAGCCGGGGAGAAGTGCGAACGGCATGTACTGTTTCTAGAAAAAGCCTCTCCCGAAGGTGTGACTTGGCATGATACGGACGAATGATAGTCCGAGTCGTGGTCGCATCGTCTGTCTGCCATCACACGAGACCTTCATCATCATCATGTATTAATAGTATTAGACACTAACACACAATGTAGTCGGCCAGGTTTATTTAAAAACGGCGCTTCCCAGACGCTCAATCTCCCGCCCCTCCTGGGTGCCCCGGCCCGCCAGCTCCAGCAGGCGCTGCCACGACTCGGCGTCCTTGAGCCGCACCGCCTCCTCCGCCGCCTTGACGCGCATCCCGCACGCCTCGTACATCTCGCTGCTCTCGCCCGGCTCCAAGCCCGTGCACTTGGACACGAACTGCGACGCCAGCCGCGGGTTGCCCGCCTGGAGGGTGAGCTTGTAAAAGGGCTTGTTTTCGATCTCGTGTTAGCAAACATGCCGGGGCGGAGCGTGATGCGGTGAATAGTACACATACCTTCCATCCAATGGGGCTCTTCTTGGCCTTGGCAATATCCTCAATCTCGTTCCACTCGCGCTTCGCGATGAGCGCCTTCAGACGGATCCACCACGCCACCTTGTCGGGCACGCGGAACTCGCTCTGGATCTTCTTGGCCCGTCCGTTGTAGCCGAGCTGGATGAGCTTTGCCATCGTCTCGTTGACGCTCAATCCGTAGAACTTTTCCGCCAAGTCGCGGTCCAGCGCTTCCTGCATGCGCAGCAGCGCTGTCGCTTCTTTGATGGCATGCGCTTCCACAGCAGCCTCCTTGGCGTCGGAGATTAGCTTCCCGGCAAGGGCCAGCTTGTCTACCGTCGTTCGTACATCGGATTGGTGGAGCGACTCCTGGATAAAAACATTGGCACCGTCGACACGACGGTCGTCCTGGTAGTATAGGTCCTTCAGCATGGCGTTGTCGCCCTTTTGCACTGCTGACGACTCGACGAGTGCGGTCGCTACAGGCCGCGAGTTGATGATGCGGAAGAACTGCGACGGCGCCGTCTTCTTTTTCAAATGCTGCAGGACGAATAAGATCAAGTCTGTATCACCACTCTCAACAGCCTTGTCCAGTGCCAGCTCATCCTCTTCCATGTCGAGCAGAAGCGGCACCTGCTTACCGCCTCGGGGTTCGTGGTTTAAAAGCTCCGTAGCCAGCCTGCTGCGGCCTTCGTGGTGCGCTGCACGGGCTATCTCCTCAAAAGAGATGCCAGCCTTGCCTGATAGGCGTTCCACAACCAGCCTGCACACACTATCGTCATCTTCTGTGCCGATGCGGACCTTGGATGACGCCCAGTGGGTGTATATAGTATCAGAAGGCAGCTTCAAATAGGACGCAATTTTGAGCGCTAGCTGGTACTCGTGTCGTGTTAATAGGCGTTGGATGAGACGCTCGGGCGTCAGTTGCTGGTATTGCTCAAAAGAAATGGGCAGTCCAATTTTGTAGAAGCGTACGGCGTTTAGCACGCGCAGGGTTGTGCACATGTCCACAAAGTCATCGCTGTTGTATATATCGAGTACCGACTTGCCGAACGAAGCGGCCTTGAGAAGGCGCTTCTGCCAGTTGGTGTCAAGCTCGCGCCCGGCAGCATTTACACAGGTGTCTACTGCCTCTGTCAAGTTTGGTCTGATGAGCTGGATATAGTCGTCCGCTTTTGGGGACTCCAGCTCCAGCTGGCCGACGGCGTCTAGCAAAATCGAAGCCGGCGATGACTCTGTCGCTGCGCCAAAGGCCTGGATGGTGGCGTCTGGTACTCTCTGAAGAAATTCACAAAAGTCATTCGTTATTAAGCGTGCGCCATCGGGTTCTAGTCGGTGTTAGTAGTGAGCCTAGACGACGCCGTGAAAACTCACCAGAGATGACATGAACTCGTGTGCTATCGTATATATATGAAGCCGACTGGTCATCGGGCCCTATAATATGGACCTCGTCCTCCCAAGCAATGATGGCGTCAGAGCCACACCACTCGACATATTGCGGCGGTGTCTTGGAGTCAGATTCATGGACAAACTCGAGATCCTGGAGGTCACTTGACGTAACGTGTGCCTTGCCGTCGTTGGCATACAACGTGACGAAGCGGCCGTCGGGCGAGACGCTAATGTGGCTCAGCGAGCCAAACTCGGGGAGGCGATCCTCGCAGTCTGCGGCGTCGAGGACGTACACAGTAGACTCGATGCTCAGCAGGACCTCTACAGAGCGCGACAGCGTGTACGCCGGGGGCACAATGGCCCAGGCGCTGATGTCGCCGCTCGGCGGCGTGGCGAGGAGCTTGGGGCGGGGCTCCGCGTAAGAAGCGACTGTGACGAGGGTGCTGTTGCCGAGCAGGGCCACCATGCCGCTGTTGTAGAAGCTGTTATCAAGGGTCAGTGGCGAATTATGAGCAAAGTCAAAAGACAAACCGGCAGGATTCAACGCCATAGTTGTCGGCGCCGTGGCCGAGGGAAAAGTGGCTAAAGTCGCCCTGCAGGTCGTAGCAGCGGACATGGCCATCGGCCGCGACGACGAGCAGCGTCTCGGCGTCGGACCAGCCGAGGCCGCGGATGGCGCCATTGTCCCACGCAATGCTGCGGAGCTTCTGCCCGGCGAGGCTGTACACGTCGATGGCCGGCTTGGACGACTTGCCGGGCCGGTGGGCCTGCAGCTTGTTCTCGTCCGGCCAGAGGGCTAAAGGGGGGTGGCAGTCAGCAAGCAGTGCGACAAAGGGCAGGGTCGTTTGTCAGATGGACGGGAAGAGAGTCCCCATGGCGCATCTCAAACTCACCAAGAGCACCAGCGTAGGGGGCGCCGGCGACAATGTACGTGTCCAAGTCCAGGCTCTCGTCAAACACGGACGTGTACTGCTGCGTCTTGCGGAACCAGCGCTCGCCAACACGCTCCCACTCGGCCTTTGCGTGAAGCGTGTCCATGATTCTCAAGGCTATCTCATTATGGGCTTAGCAAGGGTGGTGAATAGTTCGGTTGTCCCGCGGGCGCTGCCTTTCTGTTGACTCCCGGGGTGACGAGTTATGACAGACGGTTGCAATTGAAGCCCCAAGCTTTGGGGAGCTTGGTGTTCGCTGGCGTCATTGCGCTGCGGCTATTTTGCGGGTAATCAGGTCGCCAAGCTGTCCGTCGATGCTACTATCGAGTTGCATTTATAAACTTATATAATTGTCTAAGAGGGAAAATAAACATTGCATCACAAAGATTATTATAATTAGTCCATGAAAAAAAAATCTGCGTAAATAACAGTCTATTGGCCACTGTCGTGATGGACCTCTTCTCACAGCCCATGTTCATTATCACAGGCTAACTTCGCTGTATTTTCAGAGCATACCCACTAAACTACCTGGTGGCCTGTACCTGGTCAATTCATGTCGTGGTCAACATCATCTCCCAAGTCAAACTCAGTCTGTTTCTTCTCAGTTTTCGCCACCACCGAGCAAAATCATATGACGCCCGGTCCACCTGCAAAATGCCGAAGCTGTTCTCCTCTACAAATCGTCTGCCAACCTGATCGCCTGGAACCATGGATGAAGCAAAATCGCTTCAGCCGAAGGCCGCTTCGCAGCATCGTACTGTAGAATCCACCGAATGAGCTCCTTTACCTGAGCACACTCATCCTCGTCGAGGTCTGGCTTAGCCTCGTCAAAGACCTCCTCCATACTTTGCTGCGGCATCATCAGTGGCTCCTCACCAGCCCGCACGCCACCGAGCCTGCAGTTGAACAGCGTCCCGTCCGGCTTGACGTACAAGGCCAGCGTTTTCCAGGCCTGGTAGTACTCGTCCGGCAGCGCGCCCAGTCGATTGATGAACCGCAGAGCGAGGTCGTCATCTTCGTGCCCGGAACCGACGATGCAGAAGAGAGGCTCTCCGGTGATGAGCTCGAACAGCAGACAGCCGAAGCTCCAAACATCGAGCGAGGCGCCCGTCTTCCCGGCGAAGACCAGCTCAGGCGCCCGCAGGCCGTGAGGGGTGATCAGTTTCGACGGCGGGTCAGATAGAAAATAGGCTGCAGCGGTTAGCCAGCGGCTTTTGTACGAGCCTCTGATATTACTTACCTCCGCCCATGTCGGACAGCTTGATCTTGAGCCGGTTGTCATACGACGTGAATTGTGCAAGAGGTTGCGCTACATACAGGCGGGACGGCGCCCACAGGTCATCTTTACCGTCTAGCCTTCCCACAACCTGAGAGGCTTGCGCTGCCCCGGTCCCTTCCTCTTGCCAAAGCTTGTCCTCTGTCAAGGACTCAATGCCGTCTATGCCAAATAGCATGTTTCCAGGTTGAAAATCCCCGCAGCCAATGCCGTTTGCATGGAGGAGCGCCAGCGCCTGCAGCGACTGCTTCAGGATGCTCTTGGCCATCGTGGGCGGGTAACGAACCCTCATCTCGCGCTTCCGGGGCTTGAACTGGGGAAGCTCCTCGACCATTACGTTCACGTTTGGTCCCATGATTTCGAATACGAGGCATTTGTGGTTGCCATTAGGCCCCTTGTGCTCAAACTCGGATAGAAGCTGCGTAGTGTATCGTTTGCCCTCTGGCAATGTGGCAAGGCAACTCAATATTCGCTCCTCGTTCATCTGCCCAGAGACTGCAGAGACAACAATCTTCAGTGCGACGTAGTTTTTGTTTCTTTTTTTGGAAATCAGTATAAGTAATTTCGCGACGAATAACTCAATCTGTTGATGCATTGCTCCATACCGTAAGTCGTTGGCCAGCCACACAGTTGAGAATGAGCCCTCGCCCAACTTGCGCATGACCTTGTACTGTCCATCGTTGAATACGTCTCCGAGGCTTACTGGGTGATAGCTGCCCGGCCGGTAGTCTTCAATCCACTCGCATGGCAATGTGATGGTCTTGAATCTCAGCTCGTCGTCTCGGAAAGGCATAGCTGGTGGTGTGGCTGCACTCGAGGTGGTCATCCTTCCTTCGTGAGCGAGAATGTTTGATTTGCGAGCCTCTCAATTCAAAGAGACTTGTGAGAATTTGGGACCTGAGTTTGTCAAGTGCGAAGTTGAGGTCCTCTCAGCCAGCTAATGCAGGTTTCTTTCGTGCACAATGCCACAACAGCGAAGTACCCTGTAGCCGCATGCGCACCCGGATATCCTGCAGGAAATGATGTTGACCGTTTCTCAACAAGACAATCGTTTGCCGAAAAGCTCGCATATTTCTTGACTCTTGCATAAGGGTTGACTACTCGCAGTAGTTACAAAGTAACAAGTTAAGTTTCTTGGTTCGTCCGTTATTAGGTACCCCACCAAAGCTGCGACTGTCACAACGGACCAACGATAATGAGGGGCAAATCTCCCTTACAACATTCGCGTTTGATCATCACACATGCAAAGCCACCGGCGCAGAAAAGATCCAAAATGCCAACATGGAGAGACGAATACCTTACATCCCTCAAAGAATCCGAGATGAATAACCCAGTTAATATGGAGTTGGTACAAACATGTACGAACGCGCGCCCGTCCCCCCACCATCTAGAAGGTCGATGAACTAACGACAACCGCTGCGGGGAGATCAGGTTCGCAAATGGCCGATCGAATATCCGCGCTTGAAGCCGAGCGCGCCTCTCTCGAAGCCCAACTCCCTCCCGCCAAGTCCCCCCTTCCCCCCTCCAACAAGGCGCCGCCCCCGACCGCCGCCGCCACCACCAGCGCAGAGACGGCGCAGCTCCGGCAGGACATCGCCGAGGCGCTGCGCTCCAAGGGCACCACCGAGGCGCGCCTGCGCGCCGCCGAGGAGGAACTCACCCGGCTGCGCGCGCGCACCGCCGACGACGCGCGCTCCGTCCGCCAGCTGACCGCCGACCGCACCGCGCTGACGACGCGGCTCAAGGACCGCGAGTACGAGCTTCGCGAAAAGCGCAAGCTTCTCGAGGTACGAACGGGCGAAACGGATGCGATCTTGTTCTTTCTCTTCTGTGGCATCCTTTCTGACGGTCGCTCTCTTAGCAAGTACAAGACGAAATGATCACGCTCAACCTGCAAGTCTCCATCGCGGAAAAGGAGAGGGACAAGGTCAGGAAGGAGAACAAGGAACTGGTTGATCGCTGGATGAAGCGCATGGCGCAAGAGGCAGACGCCATGAACCTCGCCAACGAGCCGACGAGCAGATGACCCTTACTTCCTCTCGATTTCTGGGACCCAACCAACGAACTGATGCCTACATCTTGCAACGATTACCACGAATATATTTATCACGGCGCACATGAATTTTTTTGTTTGATTTCCTTCCTCCTGTTCAATAGACGGAAATGGAGTTTTCTCTGTATTTTTTGTATGCAGTCCCGCTACCACAAAAAAAGGTCTTGATCCTCCTCTAAAAAGCACAAGCGAATCCCGGACACGCCTTTCCAAACCTTACAAGACCACAAGCCAAATATCTCTCTAGAAAACGTGAGGGAAAGGGGCCGAGAAAAAAAGGACAAGTCTACTTTCGCGTGGAAATATAATACGGCCCTCCTGCATTCGTCCAACTGACGAATCCCTCTGGGTACGCGCACTCCTCCACATCCAATATCGTAGTGCCCACGTCGTTGATGTTGTGGCTGCTGTGGCCGTCCGCCACAAAGGACCGCAGGGAGATGATCTTGCACCCGCTCTTCAGGTCCAAGAACATGCGCACCAGGTCGTCGTTGAGCTGCGACGTAAAGGCCTTGTTGTTGACGAGCACAACGTCGGCCCGCTTCAGGGCGTCGTGAATCACCGCGTTCTTACGGAAATCGCCCTTTTCCAAGTGCGTCCGGCCCGGTAGGACACCCCACAGCTTACATCGCGACCGAAACTCGCGGTTCTGGTCGTCGGCCAGCTTGCATGCGTTCTCCATCATCTCGCAGCCGATGCTCTCGCAGCCAATCTCTAGCGCCGCCTGCAGCACCACGTTGCCGACGCCGGAGCCGAGGTCGACAAAGACCTGGTCTGATGTCATCTTGAGCTGCTCGACCAATAGCTTGGTGACAAAGGGGTGCAGCAGCTCGCCGTACACGAAATCGGTACCGTTTTCGTACTTGGAAAGTAGCTCCACGTGAGGGGCGACTGTTCGGTCGTATATTTGGTCCAGGATGAAGGCGACGAGGTGGGCGGGTAGTTCGTGTAGCTTATCGAGGTTCTTGGAGATGATGCCATCCTCGACGAGGTTCTGGAGGGTCTGGTTGTACTCGTGGATAGCGGCTTTGAAGCCGGCGAGATCCTGAATATTTCTGTTGGAGGCCTTTTCGAGCCGTCGAATGAGGCCGCCGTTTTGGTTGGTAAAAGGTTCGGCCTCTTCTTCCGTGAGGTATGTCTCGGCAACAAGTTGGACGATGCGGATACTAGCCTGCACCGCGTCAATCTTGTCTTTGCCCCAAACTAGTTCGAATCTAGAGTTTAGACGTGTCAGTAGGAAGCGATAAGTAGAGTAAAGCAAGTGTAAGGGACTGGAGTGAGATGCAACGTACCTTTCCCTGGGCTGGGGGCTGGGATATTGTATCTCTATTGCAACATCCTCTTTTTGAGCCCCCATGACCGGGACGCACTTGGTCTCGAGCGAGGCGACGTGTACGGCGTGGACAAACTTGAGGCCGGCCTCAGGCTCCTCGTAGGCGTCAACGTCGCGGAGGTGGCGGTTGGGGTCGGCGAGGTCCTGCTGGTGGTTGCGTGGGCGCTTGCGGGCGTCGAGGCTCATCCAGCCATCGTCCTCGTTGTCATTGTCGCTATCTTTGTCAAAGGTGACGCGCTCGGCGGCGACGGGGGACTTACGGGCCGGGGTGGCGCCGGCCTTGCGTTTGCGGTCGAGGCGGCGCTCGTCCGAGGACGACGATGGGTAGGGCGAATGGCTTTTTTGTCGGGGAGTGGCGGGCTTGGGAGAGGCGCGGTGGACGGAGGGGGAGCGTGAGGAGGAGGACGAGGCCTTGGAGAGTGCGGCTTGTGGCCTGGGCTTGGGCTTGGGCGCGGGACGCTCGATGGTGACCTTTTCGATGCGAATCTTGGGCGGGTCGACCTTGAACTTGTTGCCCTTGCCGCCGAGGAGAGGCATCGTGTCCGGAGGAGGGGAGGGAAGAGAGGAAGGACGAGGAGGTGGCGGAGTCGGGCAGTGGTGGGCGGGCGTGGGCTGACGCGACGACGTCTGCGGATGAAGGAAAACGTGAGCCCAGATGCGTTTCGCGAGGTCGGACGTAGGTGTATGTAATGGTGGAAGGCTAGCGAGGAGTTTCAACGGCGAGGGACGGGGTCGAGGCGAGGCGAGGCGAGGTTGATGATGGTCTTGGTCGGTGCGGTGCGGCGGTCGGTTGCGCGTGGTCACAAGACTGGGGCCGGTTCTCGGGCGCCCAACAGCGAAGAGAATGACGGAATATGGATACAGGGGGGATGAGATAGTGGACAGGGATGTAAAGAAAAGCGAGGAGAGGGATCAAAGACAGTACAAAAATGTGGCGGCTGGGGTGACGAAAATAGAAGATACTTATCCAAGATTTTCCGGTGGCGTGTAGAACCGTTTGTCGATGTTGGACGGGGTAATAAAAGAAGAGTGGATGAGGAAGAATAGTGGAAAGAAGGCATAAGGCAAAAGGAAGGCAGACCAAGAGCCAGAGCCAGAGCCAGCCACGACCAAGTGACGTGGGGATATCTTTGCTCTTTTTTTTTTTCTTTTCTTCTCTCGTAGAGGCATAACCTGCTGCCTGACAGTTAACTATGTAGCTGCAACTAATAAGCCGCCTTTTCTTCCCGTTTTCTTCCCGTTTTCTTCCCGCCCAAGACAGCACGGGAAGGTTTTGTCTGCCTTTTTCTCGGCGCCTGTTTGTCTCCGAGATCTCAACTATCAGGTACCTGGAAGGTACAAACAGTGGTACGGAACTATGCACCTACACCTCTGTACCCTCCCCTCTGTCCACCAATATTCGCCACCACATCCCATCCACCAGCACGCGACTTTGTCCCTCTCTCCTCGGCTCGTGAGATGACTCTTGCCCCCTGTGACACGCAGCAGCTACACAGAAACGCCGTAAATGTCATGTCCTGTACGTACGAATATTCGCAATGTCATACAACGGACAGAGGGGCCCCAGGACCAAGGGCCAACCCGCGCAACAAAGACTGGATGGAGTAATCGGTATGGATACAATGCATCAGATCGCCGCTACTGCTGCCCGGTTTGGTGCATGATTTCGTCGGAAAAAGCAAATATTTACACAATGCTGCACCTGTGGAATTAACCAACATGCTTCTATTTAGCACTTCCCCAGAACGCCTGATCTGCCTGACTAGCATCGCTCAATCAATGATTTCAAGGATGCTGCATTCGAACTGCCGCTATCCATCTTCCCCTTCTTCGAGCGCCAGAATAACATCTTGCTCAGCCATTGACCTCGACTAAAGAACCCACGGAATTTTCCTGACCTAGCAACGACTTTGATCGCTTTCTCCTTCGGAATTGGTGCACTGATGCGGCCACCAAGAGGCTCTGGCCGAATACCAGCACAGGGAGGCGGAATACTAGCATAAGGAGGCTCTCGTGGAATACCAGCACAGGGAGGCTCTCGCCCAAGCAGGGAGTGGATCATTGGGGTCGGATATGGATACCCTCTGAGCCTCCTGTTGGCTATGCAAAACGACATCTCGGCCGCGTAGACGTAGGCGAGCTTCTTGGTCCAAGTAGCGCTGGGAGAAAACATCCGGGCACGGCCGGCCATGTAGACCAGTTTCTGGACGGTGGCGCCCAAGCACTCCTCATACTGCTTCTCAGGGTCGATAACGACGCTTGAACGAGAGCTGCCGCTGCTTGATGAGGAGCTGTCGTCACGCTCTGTGCACACCAGGCACTGAAGGACGGGAAGGGACGGATCAAGGCCGTCGACCACACGTCGGAGACCCGCTAGAGAGATCGAACAATCATCGATCATCCCCGTGTGCTGAGTGTATTCGTGCGAGAATTCTCCAGCGAACGTCGCCCCTTGTTTGAATCGCACCTGCCACAGACGCCACGCGAGCCCTGCCAAGGTCGAATCGTTAGACAAGGGCAGCGATGCTATGCCTGCAGCACACTCAAGAGCCATGATGCGTTTCTCGAGGTTAAGCAGCTCAGAGTCGTGAGCGTACCCTGGCAGTGGCAGTTGGTTCCATCCCTCGAGGTAGGCGATCAACACCGCACATTTGACTTCTGGCTTCATGGTGTGTGGTTTGAAATAGACACAAGAGAGATGTATTGCAAGGCAGTGGATGGCTAAACTAATGATAGACATGTACAGATTTTCAATGGCATAAAAGCCTGGCGCTCACATCCATTTTGTAGTCGTAGGCTTTTAGGCAACGACGCCCGACTGCATCTGCAAGTCTCAGCCACCTTGCCAACTACGGTTCGCATATGCGGCATCATTCACCGAGTTCGTCTGCAAGAAACTGCTCACCGTGAACTTTTAGGTGGGAAAGTGCTGTCACTGTCCACGCTCGTTGTCGAGGGCCAACCACGTCAGTGACGATAGTGTGCCACCCCGCTCAAGAGTAGCAAACAAATCAACGATTTCATTGACAAACGGAATGATATCGAGCAAATCGCAACAGTATACTGTCCAATGTTAGTCCATACTCTGTGCCCCGAGCGGGCTAGCGCCACCTTGTGCCCGACCTCTCTACACCAGCAAGTCTCCGTCCCGACCAATCAACCAACTAACATTGGCTTGCTTGGCTTCCTCCTCGCACGCGGGAGCAGCCTCCAAGGCATCATGGTGCATTTTTATACAGACGCTACAGACGCTACAGACGCTACAGACGCGTTCCTGCTCGTGGATGAGTTGTGGCGTTCGGGGGCTCCCTCCCTCTGGCCGGTGCTGTGCGGCCCCTTCCCGGCACCGCGGGACCCCCAGGACCCCCGACCGCCGGATCGTTGGCGGAATGGCCAGCGGAGCCAGAGCCCCCGACTTGTACGTGGCCACTGGGTCCAGCGTCGGCGGCGGGTCGGGCGAGAGCTTTTCCGGCAGCGCGCTTTTGAAGGCGCTTTTGACGACAAACGTCCTTGTCGGGGCTGGAGCTAGAGCTGGAGCTAGAGCTGGACTCCTCTGCCTGGGAGGCGGCGGAGATGAACGCGGATCCGGCGTTGGAGGGAATGCCCACCACCGCTGGCGCTGGTGGGTTCGCGCGGTGGTTGGCCGCAGCTGCCTCTAGGCTGCTCGGAGCTCTGTTTTGGTTGGCAGCGGTCGTCTGGGAGTTGCCTCGATGGCGAGCAGCTCCTTGCTGGTCGCTGTGATCCAACGGGATTTCTTGAGAATGAGGGACTCCCTCGCGCCAGCTACTCACACGCCCAGCGGAAGAGTGAGCACCTCCCGAAGAATTGCGGTGATGTGACGCGTGTCCCGAGGGCCGTCTCTGCCTGGAAGCAGCCTCGCTCGCGCTGACTTGGTCGGACATGGCTGCTGGATGAGGATAAGGATGCTGGTTGGGCGGAGGTCCTCGATAGGCTGAGACGGCCGCAGGTCGCGAATTGTACCGTGGATGGGGGTCAAGACATCCTCCATGACCATTTCGAGGGTCTGTTGGACCGTCGTAGGGAACGTGAGCGCCTTGGGCTTCGTGAGGCTCCTGGGAGTGCCTTGGATCAGAAGGCCTTGCCTGTCTCGCGTTTCGATCATCATTACTCGGCATGGTTGCTTCAGAATGACCAGATATTATAGTATCTGAGCATTCTTGACCAGGCAGCCCGCGCTCACCCGCCTCCCGGCCCTCCGGCGTCGTTCGGCGGCCCTGCGGCGCTCTGCACGGCAATACTTGGATTTATCCCTGTTTTGCGGCGGCAGTGGCGGCTCCCGCTGCGACACAGACTCGTCGCACTCCTCCGGCTCATTCGCGCCTCCCCGCGCCTTCTCGACCCAGGCCGCGAGAAGCCGCGTCTCGATCAAGTCAGTGAGAAGCCGCGCATACGCCCACGTTAAGCTGTGGGTGAGCTCATCCTCGGGTAACATGAAGGAGTGGTGGCCGGCAGCGTACCCCAGCAGCTGCATCGCGACGATCCAGCAATCGCGGCACTGTGCCCCGTTGTCGCAGTCGGGATTCGGGCAGCGCAGCCGCGGCGCCGACGGCAACGCGGTGAGGAGGATGTTCTCGGCGGCGTAGCGTATGCTGAGCGCGGTGACGGCGTTCTCGTCAACGATGCGCGAACACTCGCGCAAATCTCCTGTGGAAAGCTTGCTTGACAGGAGTTTGCGGGTGTTCTGCACGCGCATGATCCGCCAGGCCAGCCCGTTGTGCGAGCACGTCTCGGACGGCGGCGGCAGCGTGATGCCGCCGGCTCTACTCTCCAGCGCCACCATGCGCCGCTCCACGTCGGCTGGCCTGAACTTGTACGCGCTTTCGTTTTCGGGAAAGGGAAGTGCCCAGCGGGCCTCGAGCCACGCCAGGGACATGGCGAAGCGTGAATTGTGATCCATGTTTAGCGAATCCTGGGAAGAAAAGAAAGAAGAGAAACAGTGAAAGACAAAGTTGTGTGTGTATGAATGAACTGGGAGGGGATCTGAAGCGAAACGAGGTGAGAGAGAGGTTCGGGCGCGGTTCGAGGAGGCTATTTGTACAAATGCTGGACGCGGGAAGCGCCGGCCACACACAAGCAACAACTTGAGAACGAGGCCAGACCGTCGGCCGCTCTGTGAATTGTGCTTCCCATTACCTTACGTTGACGCCTTGCGTCACGGCACGTTGACAGCTTTGGCATACAGCGGCAACGAGGAAGAAGACAAAACACCAAGAAAGAGGGCGTCAGTGGTGAAGCGGCAGGTAGAAGGTGTCACTTGGGATGGCACGGAATTGGCGCGGTTGTTTCGCTGGCGGTACGCCTCGACAGAGTGTCACACGGCGTTTCTCTCAGGACACGAGACACGGGATACGCTCAAGCCCCCTGTTGGTTGCGGCCAGTCACAGAAAGGCGGAAAGGAAAAGTACCTGAATCGTCCGATATTTGTGCGTGAAGTCTTCGTCTTATTTTCTTTGCATGTATTCTGCTTTCGTGTCACCGCGGGACGCCGCCAACAGCCGTCGTTACAGGCCTCTATCACTCTCCCTCCCGGTCATCCTTTTGTCGCACAAATGCAGCACAACAAGCCCCATCCCGTCCCGTCACTTTCCCTCCTGTTACTTTCTCATCTCTTCAGCGTCTTCTGCTTCTCCGCGTCCGTCGCCACGTTGCGCCCCTCCACCAGCAGGCCCTTCTTGCGACGCACCGCGTCCATGTACCGCTTCGCCACGTTCTCCTTGTCCGCGAGCTCGCCCAGGTCCTCCAGGTCGTCCTCAGTGAAGGGTACCCAGAACGGGTCCTCGTCCAGGACCTCGAAGCCCGCGAAGATGAGCTGCGGCTGCGCCGCCCCGCTCGTCCGCTTGCGCATCTCGTCGGCAAACCCGAAGCTCTCCGCCACCGGCAGCAGCGCCTGGATCGTGAAGAACGGCGTGCCCTCCTTCATCGTCTCGCTGACCACGCGCCCGCGTCGCCGCGTGAGCACGTCGTAGACCCGACCCAGCACTTCTGTCGAGGCCTGGATCTCCACGCTGTACATAGCCAGCATGAGTCGGGGAGACCAGTCTAGGAACCCGACGCGCACCGCGGACTGGAAGGCTTTGATCACTTCGCCCGTAAGTCGGCCCAGTTTGTCTCGTGCAGATGTGTCGTCCTCGGCCAGATTCAGGGTGACATCTTCCACAAACACGGCAACACCCTGGATAGGCTCGTTGCAGAGCGGTCCCTGTGAGAGGAAGAGCTGGTAAGCGTAAGTAATCTTGTCGGCCAAGTGGCTGGGCTGCAGAGCCTCTCCAGCAGTTGGATACACGTCTTTGGAGTCAGCCCCCGCAAAAACGCGAGGTAAGATGCTGTCTTTTGTAGCATCAATAAGTAGATTGGGGCCAGTTCGTCGCGGCCCAAACCCAGCAATGCGATCGACGACATTTTTCCAGACGTCACGACCCTTGCCTGTTTCCAGCTGCTTTTGGAGCTCTTTCTTGAGTTCATCTGCAGATAGTAATGAGCGGGCCGTGACAGTCGGGTCCACGGCAATTGATTCCCCAGTACTGTCGGCATCATCTGCTGTATTTAGCTGACAACGCTCATTGTACGCCTTCTTGATCGAGTCACCATTCTTGTTGAGGAAATCAGTAACGTTTTCGGGTAGAGGGCGCACACGAATGGATAGTGTGACCTGCTTGGAGCTGGTGTCGGTGACGACAACGCCGCGACCAAGCTCCTTGTTCACAGGCGGCTTCATCTCCTCCGCACGAACAATAGTCTCGCGATAAGGCACAATCGGGGCACCTGCTTGAATATCGCAGCGCGCAAAGCGCTCTTTCAGATCTGTCAAGCAACGCTCGAGGTGGAGCTCGCCAGCGGTGAGAAGGACGTGCTCTCCGCTGTCAAACTGTTCGTACTCGGCGCACGGATCGCTCTGAACGAGCAGCCGAAGACCCTCGATCATCTTGTCCAGATCGGCGGGATTGACAGGCTCGAGTGCCACACGCACAATGGGCTGGCCAGCCATGCTGACACCAGCAAGGTTGACGGCGCCGTCAAACTTGCTGCAAAGAGTCCCGGACTTGAGAATCTTGCCTTCAAGACCGGCAATGCCAAAGACAACGCCGGCGGGAACGGATGTAAGGGCCTCCAAGCTTCTGCCCATCAGCATGTACAAGGCCTTTACTTCAGTTTCCTGCGGCCTGGGCTCGACGTTGGGCTCTGCGGGAGACCATTTCGGCGGGACAACATATAACTTGTCGCCGACGGAGATAGTGCCAGAGTAGATTCTGGCGAATCCAATCAGGCGCTCAGGGTCAACCTCCTTCTCCTCAGCATCAGGAGCATAATCATCGAGGTTGACTTCCCCGAGAGCCTGTGTTAGAGAACCAACCCCATTTCCATTTGCTTCTAGGGCCGCCTGGGCTCGCGCAGCTTCGGCCCGCTTCTTCCTCGCCAAGTCTCGCGCCTCCTCGCCACTCATCTGGCCAGTTTTGCGCTTGTTCTCAGGAAGCTCGCTCTGGGGAATGGAAACCATCTTGCTGACATAGGCCACTACTGGATCGGCCTTTTCGTGCTTGAATGTTGTCATAGCGTCGCGAATCTGGGGATCAATGCTTGCAGCGCCCGGTGAGCTGTTCAAGACCCCAGGAATACGCTCTCGCTGTGCAGCCGGCGGCGATGGCAGCGACTCAATGACTGAAACCAAAAGTGCCGTAGACAGCGGTAGCCAAGAGGCAAAAACGGTCGTAAGAAGCAATCGAGGGTCGCGAGCTCTGAGAATGTGTGGTGAGATGGAGATGTTGAGAGATTTGGTGACCTTTTCCAACAACGCTGGGTCGCCTTTACCGTTGTCCCCGCCGGTTGTGGCCTGGTACACTGTCCAGACAGGTTCAAGGACTAGTTGTACAAACATGGGCTTGAGGTTGCGGCCCTTGAGATGCTTTGGTCCCAAAACCTTTTTCGTCTTGGGGTCTAGATAAAAGTTTCCCCAGAGCACCTTTTCGAGAATGCCGCGCCTGATGCCCAGCTTCTTCTCGTAGAGACTGGCAAATTGGCGACACGTAAACGCCCAGCCGTCCGTAGCTGTGCTGAAAATGACGTTGTTCTTTTCCGGAGCGAAGTAAATGTCCTCATCGTCCCTCTCTTCAAACTCCAAATCGACAGAGTCAGTGTTGTCTTCATTGCTGGAGGCTTTGGCGGCGGCAGCAGCATTGACGCGCTCCTCCATCCTTTCTCTCCAGTTGAGATCCTCCTCCATTCGCTCTCCCTGGAAGAAGCTACCTAGAACCGCATTGACCTGCTCTAGAAGTTTGCTGAGGTGGACGAAAGCCTCGTTTGGCGTCATCTTGAGCTCGGTAACTAGGCGGTCCATTTTGTTAATGACAAGCAGCGGCTTCAGCTTTTCGGTCCATGCTTGGCGGAGAACAGTTACTGTTTGACTGCAAACTCCTTCTACCGCATCAACGAGGATGACGGCGCCGTCGCAAAGCCGCGATGCTGTGGAGACTTCACTGCTGAAATCGATATGGCCAGGAGAGTCGATGAGGTTGATGAGGTATTCCTTAGGCTCTGGTGTAGCATCTGGCGCTGATCTCCGGAGCATAGAAAAGTATAAGGAAATGGCAGATGACTCCATGGTAATGCCTCTGGACTGCTCATCGGGTCTGGAATCCAAGTATCTAATTTTGCCGGCAAGCTTTGGTGAGATAATGCCGTTTGTCGCCAAGAGGGCGTCTGTGAGGGAGGTTTTGCCATGGTCAACATGGGCTAAAATGCATATCTAGAGCCCGGTTAGCCTCCCATACAACACCCATAGCTTCTCCTACTGACATTGCGAATATCTTCCGACTGCCGTTGCAGCCCTGCAAGCTTTTCAGGCGTGACGACAGGCATGGCGGCGGCTGATGATGGGAGCAGAGTGAGTGGTAGGATATGCAAAAACCGCTAAATAAAAAGGGATTCAAATGAGAGTCAAGAAATTTCGAAGATGCTCGCTGATGATTTAAGCTGACCCGTGTTCAGAAGTTGAAGATGGGTTAAGGCTACATTTATATGTAAAGCTAACTTCAGGCTTGTTTGTAATGCGCCTAGGTAGATACATCGGTAGGTATGACTCTAAACTTCCCCACCAAAGAGCCAAGCTGTGCCACCCACCACACAATATAGAGGGTAGCTTTGAAGTGGCTGACTGCTGCTGTTGATGGAGCTAGCACAATTCGTCAGAATGAATAATCGTAAAAATTCTCAAAACGTAAATGGTTGTATGTGTACTTATGATTCCGTGCAGCAATATCGCGGAGCTACGCTCGCTGGCACGCGCCCCGCTTGAACGTCAAGGAAGCCCCACCAGTATGGCACTCGATATATGCATTAGATATGCGGCTAGGCAGTGCAACTACGGGGCCTAATTACATATTCGCACCACAAGCCCTAACGAGACACGAAATTTCGCGGCCAGACATCGCGGCCCCTCTCAAGCAGCAAGCAGCGCAAATTTTGGTGCGTGCCCCTCAATCCACGCCCGGCGAATCCCACGTCTCGAACCCGACAGCTCGATACAGACAACGACGACGAGCGTTTCGCGACAACTTCCCCTCTCGCCACCACCCAACATGGCCACTTACCAGAACTCTGCGCCCGCCCGCGCGATCGACGTCGACAGCGACGTCGAGGAGGAGGCCCTCGTCAACGACTACCGCGAGCAGGTCCAGTACGAGGACGGCGAGGAGCTCAGCCAGACCAACAGCATCCCTCAGACCGACGACATCCAGGCTCGCCTCGTGCAGGCCGCCCAGCCCCTCGACTTCTCCGCGCCCCTCGAGGTCAAGTTCCAGAGCTACGACTCGTACTGCAGCTTATTCCACTTCATCCTCAACTCGGACGGCCCTGTCGATCTCGAGCCCCCTTCGGTCCGTACACTTTCTTCTCAGAGAAGAGCAATGTTGGATGGTGGGATTCAAAGCTAACCTTTTATCCCTGAATAGTACTACTGGGCTTGGGACGTGATTGACGAGTTCATCTACCAGTTCAACTCGTTTTCCTCCTACAGACTGCGCCTCGCCCGCCAGGCTAACAACGATGAGGAGCTCCAGATCCTTAAGGAGAACCCCAACACCTGGGGTTGCTACAGCGTCCTCAACGTCTTGTACTCGCTGATCCAGCGCTCCCAGATCACCGAGCAGCTGGCCGCCATGAAGCGCAACGAGGACCCCGCGGCCGTCGCGGGCGAGTACGGCTCCAAGAACCTGTACCGCATGCTCGGCTACTTCTCCATCATCGGCCTCCTGCGCGTCCACTGCCTGATGGGCGACTTTGGGCTGGCCCTCAAGACGCTGGACGACATCGAGCTCAACAAGAAGGCCATGTTCGCGCGCGTCATGGCCGCCCACTTCACCACGTACTACTACGTCGGCTTCTCGTACATGATGATGCATCGCTACGCCGACGCCATCCGCATGTTCAGCCACATCCTCGTCTACGTCTCGCGGACCAAGAACTTCCAGAAGAACGCGCAGTACGACTCCATCACCAAGAAGAACGAGCAGATGTACGCGCTCATCGCCATCTGCGTCGCCTTCCACCCCACCCGCCTCGACGACACCATCCACGGCGCGCTCCGCGAAAAGTACGGCGACCAGCTGCTCAAGCTGCAGCGCGGCGGACCCGAGTCGCTCCCCATCTTCGAGGAGCTCTTCCGCACGGCCTGCCCCAAGTTCATCTCGCCCGTCGTCCCCGACTTCGAGAACCCCGAGGCCAACCTCGACCCCGTCGAGCACCACCTCGCCGTCTTCATGGACGAGGTCAAGACCAACATGTGGAGCCCCACCATCAAGTCCTACCTCCGCCTCTACACTACCATGGACCTCAACAAGCTCGCCGGCTTCCTCGAGGTCAAGCCCGACGAGCTCCGCTCCTGGCTCATGGTCACCAAGCAGCGCACCAAGCAGCTGCGCTGGCAGGACCAGGGCCTGCTCGAAGGTGAGCTGGTCAACGTCAGCGACCTCGACTATGCTCTGCAGGGAGACCTGATTCATATCTCCGAGGCCAAGGTCGGCCGCAAGCTCGTCGACTGGTACCTCCGCAACCTGTCCCGCACATACAACTAAGGCACATGTAAGCGCGGCTCAAAATTTGAAACGGGGTTGCATCTTAAGGGGAAAAGTTTTTTTTCTTTCTTTCTGTCTTTGCAGACATTTCTACACGAGACCCTCGGATGTATTGAATCCATGACCAAGCACGGCCACGTCTGTCGATAGTTACGGAGTCGACCTTGGTTCACGATGTTTTGGTAGATGTGAGGGTCATAAGTTGACTGGGGCTGCATGGCACTGGCGTCACGGAGTTGAGGCCCTGATTTTTTTTTTTTTTGCGGATAGGAGCTGATGGCGGAAGATGATGACGGAAGTGAGGAGACAATATGCATAGAGCCGGAAGGAAACGGGGATTATGATGGACACGAAGGCAAGGAAACGGTAAATGGAAGCCGCTGGGGGATATCTCCCTAAATGACGGAACGATTGCGCACATTACTAGAACTTTACGCATTTCCAAAGACTACAAAAAAAAGATTAAACCTGCAGAAATGATTTCCGTGCCGCAGCGGGTTCCGCGCGGGGTAGTCAAGTAACGCCGTAGATCTCGGCGCAAAAATGGCAAAGATAGGCGACACATGGCAATGCTTACTCGGGAAGCCGAGACACAGTCCAGTCCCTGGTAAAAATGCCCTCTCGATGCAGGTCACTGCCAAGGAGACCTTGGGTGTCGCAAACCCCACGCGAGCTGGGGACGGGAGACGAGAGGTCGATGTGACATGCCACATCCGGGAGGCGCAGTCGACAAGAACCAGCCAAGATGTCGAAATGCCGTGAACGCCTTCACCTTGCCCGCTCCCCCTCGGGGCCGCGTCACCAGCATTCTGTATCGCCAAGTTCGATGCGCAACGGGGAAGGCGCGTGCCGTATCTGCTTTGGCAAGAGATTCGAAAGGAGCCAAATCCAGATAACAGCCGGCCCCCGGCCCCCAAACGTCCCCAGGTGATGGATGGGCTCCGACGGATGGAGGCGTGGGGAAGGGAGCAAGGATGAGGCATGTTGCGCGCGCGCGCTGGTTTGCGAGGCGCAAGCCCCGTGTAAGAGGTCATGGTTGGTCAGCGCCGCGGGCGGCGCCCGTTGCTTTGGGACAAAAGTCTTGGCTGCCGCCGCGAGGGCAGAGCTCGGAACCGCCGTTCCTCTCTCGCGGGACAGCAAACTGGGGAGCTTGCTGACGGGCTTGGCGAGTTTGGCTGGCTCAGGCTCGGATGAGGACCGACCCTGCAAATGGCCCCCCCGCGAGAGGAGGCGTTCGACATGGCCAAACTTTTAACTATTACTAGGTAGGTCGTTGTGCAGGCAGGCTATATTCGGCTCGTGAGCTGATGGGTGTGGCGTATGTCCGTGTGTACAGGTAGCCCCGATGATCGGCGTAAGCCCAGTACTTTTCTTTTGTACGAGCAGTTTGTATTTCCCGGTAATTCGTATGCATCTGATTTGATATCGATATCTCGCCAGCTGGAATACCTGTGTATCCAATAAAGTGCGTGACTCAAGGGCGGCACGGAAAACGGGTGGTGTGGCCGTTCCCACCTGGCACTAATTAATAACTGCTGTACACGGCGGCAGCGGCGACGGCCGGCGACAGTGTGCTCGCACCCCACGTCAATAGCGGTGACAAGGGCTTGTAGGGCCTGGAACGCCACTTGTATATTTTTGCTTTGTATATTGGAGGCGGTGGCTGGCGGCTGGCAACAAGGTTAACCTCATGGTTAGATTCTCTCCTGTCTTTGGACGACAAAAAGAACTGGGCCCTCTTCGAAGAGGGTGTGCTGAAGTCGGCTGCACTGGCGAGGTTCCTGTCTCCCCTTCTCAACAAGTTTGGCAGGCGTGGTTGCAGCTCGATGGGCTTCTTCCAGGTCCTGTATTCGAGGGGGCAGCCCAGCAAATCGCCAACCGTCGACTTCCGATGCAGATAAATCACCTATGCAGATAATCCTCCGCCGCGCCGCCGCAGTTTCTTGGTCATCGCCCCCCTTGGCCCCCCTCTTTACAGGAAGCATGCTGAAGAGGCCGCCCTTTTCGCAGAATATTATGATTGCTAGCCAACGGGGCACTCCCGCGCCGTCCCACGCGTGACCGTGCCAAGGCTCGCCGCGCATTTCTGTTCGGCGTGCGATGCCAAGCGGAAGCGAGGGAGAGGATCGGCTAACCAAATTGCCTTCAATCCGTGTCGTGTGCTGCCACCTGCGCCGAGGCTGAGATGTGAACAACACGGCCACGAAACGCCACCTCAGCAAGAATACTCCGTAGATAGACCTGCATGCATTTCTTGCGGCATCTGCGGCAGACCCGACAAGGCTGTCCCGAGAGTAGACCAAAATAAAATAAAGTGTACAGTATAGGCTGCTGCGATTCCAACAATCATGATAAGATGTATCGTAAGTGGGGGTATATTATCAGCTTGCCATTGTGAGGACCAACGGCAGATGCTCCGCCCTGAACAACAATGTCTTGCCTAATAAAAAAGCCTTATTATATTAGCCTTGCGTTGATTGCAGCCCAATGCCCTGATGCAGCTCCCAATCGCACCGGCACTGCCACTGTGACTGCTTTATACCTTAGGTATGGGCAATTTTGATGATGAAAATAATGACCTCGGAGTAACCACCAGAATGCTCTCTCTCTCTCTCTCTCTCTCTCTCTCTCAGCTCTGATTTTTGGACAACCGCGAACATAGTTGCATGATAAGCAGCCAGCCAGCAAAGAGGTGTTCAGCTCCTGTGATGGTGATGCCGTCATCGGCCATCATCTAACACCGCCTGGTATAGCGGCGAGCTAACCCGGTGGCTTCTGGCCTTCTTCTGCTAGCGCATGCATGTGCCACCAGATGTTTGTAAGTCGGCCTGGCTGGTGATGGTGGTTCAGAGCCACTGCTCCCCCGCCAGCTTGAACAGCCCCTGCAACCCTGCGCCGGGGAGCCAACGACGGAGCCGCGGCGGGCGGGCGCAGCGCATGATATGCTGTGTGTTACGTTTCTGGACAGGACTCAGGCCTAGAATCCTCCTCTCCTGGGCCTTGATGCCCAGACATTCCAAGTAACTGGCTGGAAGAGGTGGGCGCACCTGTCTTTATTGCTTGCCGCTCTCCCTGTGTCGCGGCAGGTTTGGATGTGTTGATATTTCTTGTCGGTTGCCAGTCGAACGCAACTTGGACGTTGGTCATCTGCGCCCCCATCCTACACGCTGCAACGTCAACTCGTCTGTGCCGCGAGGGCGAAGACACCGAGCTGTGTCACTTAACTAGGGCCCCGGCTCCCACAAACCTTCGAAAGGCTTCTATTCGTGTTGGTTGAAGGTCGAATCTGGGGTTGGTCCCCTGCCAGTACCCCAGCCTAGTCGCCTGTGTTAGCACCGAGACAAAACAGTTGGCACGCCTGGACCGCACCAGGAGGAAATTGCAATCAGGAGCCCATTCCCTTGTGCCAAAGCAAAGCACGAGACCACTGACCGAACGATTTACCAACCCTGGATTGCTAGGGGTTGTATCGCGCCGCCTCCGTTCAATAACACGACCGACCGAAAAGCCTGGTGGAAGAAGTAAGAGAGAAGAGGAAGAAGCTTGCAAACGCAGCTTACCTCTCAAGAACCAAACACGCCAGTTGGCAAATCTTCATACTACAAGCTGCCAGCTGCCCTTCTACCTCTTCTACAAGACATTCACTGCAGGTTTGTACCAATTCATCTTTCAAGATTCTTTAGCCAATACAACCCTCGCCATCTTCCCTGCTCCCCTTCTCCCTCAACCAGCATCATCTCCAACTAGCACTGCAACCCTGCTAGGACTTCGCGCCAGGAGTCTGGGAATCGCCAACTCGATTTCCTCAAAAGAGCAAGGGAATAAACCAAGACGGAACACCAACGAGAACACCTCACACCCGTTTGCCACCAATACCTACAACCTGTACCTCCAACCAGCTTTTGGGGCTTCACAACAGGGTCAGCTCTCCTCGGCCCGCTATAACAAGGCCCCCGGCATCTGGCTGCGCCTTGGCGACTGTGCCTCGTATGTTAATTGCCTGAGTTCTCAGCTCTATTTCTCCGGTCCATCGCCGAACCCTCATTTCGATTTTTTTTTTACTCTTTCACTGCCCAGTGTGTGTCTATTCTGCATTACATCTTATTTCCACTCCCCTGCAGAGCCGCGCCCGCAAGCCTTAATCGCTAACAGTTACACAGAGGGACCCTGTCGCCAGAGACCTATCGAAGAGCCTCGCAGCGCCTCGTGGCCGATACCTTGTCGCCAGTACAGCACAGCTTTTTTTTTCTCCCTTGACCGACTCCTTTTTTTTTCGGTTCCATCGAAATTATTTATTCTTTTTCTGGTACTACCCGGAGGAGGAAGCAAAAACTCAGCCGCCAGCTGTCGTTGCGCTCCCGTCTTGACAGATTAAATACTACCCTCGCCGGGGCCAGCTATTGCTCCACGCGTGCCGCCTGGAACAACCTCATCATCCCCTGGCTCATTCTAGTTCCTTCACGTCCGTCATTTGGATCGGACTATCAACTCGTCTTTCGATTACGTTGCCTATTTGTTTTCTTGCCTAGGTTTTCTCATTTATCTGTCTTGCTCTCCGCCACCGGAGTGAGCGGCCTACAGCAGCTCGCCTTATCTCTGTCTCACACGTCATTGCCACTCACTGTAACCCGAGCCTTGCTTCCACCAGCATTACAGTGTCTTGTTTGTTCATCTCGGAGAGCTACCTCAGACGAACCACCTCTACATTCACAAACACAGACGGTCTGTGCCTTGGCGCTGTGCTGCCGTGGCCGGCAATTTTGTGCCGAAAGAGTTGCTGTCGCCAACGCCATCTGCAACATTGTCTTGAACCAAGGCCCGACCATCTCGCCATTTTGGGGGCCTTGCCAAAATTAGCATCGTGGGCGGAATTAACTTTAAGTGACCCTTATCCCTTACGTCGGAGGCTCGTCTACACCGATTCTTCTCTCGCCATAAAACATCATTTCACAGCACATTCAACGAGCACCTGTGTCAATGTGCGGGACATTGACACGCGACATCAACAGTGTGACTATATTTCCTTCGCAGCGCCCGCGACCATCCGCCAAGATGCTCAAGATGGTGACGCCCCAGGATATTCGCAGCCCTGGACACGACATGTCGCCCAGGGCGCGCGGCTTGCCGGATTATTTTGCGGTCGGGCCTCTCAAGACGGAGCTGGCTTCAATTCAGGAACAGGAGGCGCCATCATACCAACTGAACGGATCAGACGCTGGTCGCCGCCAGTCGACTATTTCCTTCCAAGACGAGCTGCCAACGCGACGCAATTCAAACGGCTCAGACACTGCACACGTTGCCTCGTTGGGCAGAAAGCCATCCACATCCTCAGTCTCGTCTCGCCGGCCGCGGTATTCTGCGTCTCTGCACGGGTTGGAACTGCAAGAGCATGCCGCGCGCATCCGCGCAAGCTCGCCCCCTCCGGAAAGGTTCGTTCATGCTCTGTTTCCTTGTTTCTCAATTTCCTTGTTTCTCAAAGCAGCAACCCCCAACCACCAGTCTGCTTCCCTCGGTCAAGTCCTTGAATTCGTTTCATTTGCAAGAAAGCACGTCCCTTTGAAGTGTGCCTTGACTATAGCCGGAAATACGGCACCAGGATCGCCGCGTTCCAGAAGGCTGAGACACGGCATCGAAGCGCGAGCGCGTCAACCTGTCGACCGAGATGCACACAGGTCCGTGATGCCCAAGCTGGTCATCCATCTCGTGCATGAAGTGAGGCTGGGTCGAAATAAAGTATCGGGTAAGGGTGGAGATCGTGGAGCGTTTCCTGAGTCGTGCTGCTTGGATGGCGCAGGAGATGCCTACCCGCAGTACACAGCCTGTTCGCGACCTGCCTAGAGAGGCGTAATGCAATTTTTGACTGGTTACGTGCATCTGCAGGCGCACGATGATCTTGTGCGCACGTGGAGCAGCTCGGCAAGCTTGGGACGAGCGGCGACGAGTGTCGCGACTGCACGCACCTATGCCGCGACAGTCCTCTTGATGCTGTTGAATTTAGTCTTGACATCATGGCAATGCACCCCCGGACTGGATTGTTGTTTTTTTTGGCATCTTTTCCCAGCCGCGAGTCTCGTGCTGCACCATTTGCGGCGGCTTGTGCTTTATCTACCTACCTAGTTGGTAGGCAGCTATTCGCCCCACGACTGCCCCCAAAATCTGCGACGTGTGGCGACACTGGCAGTGCCTGTCCGTCCACTGGGCTGCTAGCCTGTTCCATTCATGCAATTACCCCGCCGCTTCCTCACGCTGGAGGCTGGAGGGCACTTCGCCTCACTGCGCCTGCGCCGTGGAGCCACATCACAGGGCCATGACTTGTGCCCGCTCCTGCCTGATTTCTGCTTGTCTTCGTCATCTGTCAATGCCTGCAACTCTCGCCATTGCCCGATTACTTGCCATACCGCCCATTCCCTCACTTGTCGCAGCTCATCCTTACTTACAACCGACCCCTTGTTTTTTTTCATCGCCTCGCAGCGTTTGCGCGACATGTCATCACTAACCGTGCCACCTCGAGACAGGTTCCAGCACCACGTCGGCTTCGACAATGTGCCCAATGGAGAGGCGACCAAGCACAACACGACGTCGCTGACACTCAATGTGCGGCATAAGGGCTACCAGGCTAGACGACGATCGCGTAGCTTCATGGTAGGCGTCGATGAGAACTCATATTCAGATTACGCTATCCAGTGGCTGCTGGACGAGCTGGTCGATGACGGCGACGAGATTGTGTGCGTGCGCGTGCTGGAGAGGGAGGTCCGTATGAACGACAAACAATACCAGGAGGATGCGCAGAATGTGATGCAGGGAATCATGGCCAAAAATGGAGCCAACCGGGCTGTCAGCATCGTGCTTGAATATGCTGTTGGCAAGCTGCACGCAACCTTTCAAAAACTTGTGAGTGTTGACGGTTGCTGCCGCCACGCTGGGACCAACTACTAACAAGTTGTAGATTCAAATGTATCAACCAGCCATGCTGATCGTCGGAACGCGAGGTCGATCACTGGGCGGCATTCAGGGCCTCGTCAACAACCGAAACTCGTTCTCCAAGTACTGTCTACAATACTCACCGGTACCGGTCGTGGTGGTACGGCCCACTGAGAAGCGCATCAAGAAAAAGGTGAAGCGCGCCCTCGATTCGAGCCGTCAAACATATCTGGGCATGCTCTCGGCGACACTGGGCAAACACGAAGCCGACAGCGAAACGAGTAGCACATACGAGCTGGAGACTCAAATCTCGGCCGACGAAGAGGCTCACCAGGTGGCCAAGGTTCTGGGTCTTCCAGCGAAATTCGACCCGACTATTAAGCCTATCAACCCCAATGACTACCTTCGAACCCGGTCGCCAGCACCCTCCGCGCTGAGGGCAAGCGGCGAGCCTACGAGTCCAAATATGGGTGATGTGTCGCCGAGCAGCGCTATGAACAGCGAGGACGACGAGGAGGAGGAGGAAGCGGAGTTTGATGTTGTATCAGGTACACAAGCTCTCAACCAACAACAGAAGCTTGAACAACTACATAAGATGGAGGTGGGCGAAGCGCAAGCTCTCCGTCAAGGCGTGGACGTTGAAGAAGACGAGGACGAAGGGTCAGCAGACAACAAGAGTCCGCCATAGAATAACGTCGAGAAGGAAAGTGAAGGCAAGAAAACGCTGCTGGGGAGGTTGTGGCTGTTCAAGTAGCAGTCTTCTCTAGTTCTCTCCGCAAAGGCTGACTTGTGCATCGCACTGAGGTGCAAAGAGCCGGCGCGCCAAGCACGAGGAGTTGATTCAAAGCACGAAAATGCTTGGCATGAGCTGGTTCACATTGTTGAAATGACATGGGCGGAGCGACAACTGAAATGTTGTGCATAGTACCTGTGGCCAGTACTCGTTGCTTGTATTGCATGATGGAAGAGAGCTAAGAGTGGAAGATGGGGATAGCGAGGATGCGGTAATAGCAAATCCACCAGCGATTATGTTTGTTTATACCAGATGAGAACACCGACTAGTTAATGCAGAACATATTGTTTCAGAGATTGACAAGTAGGTCGGAATGGCTGTATGCCAGTAGACTAGAGAGATGTATACGAGACGCCACCTATGGCTAAATGAATACGACAGCGGCTGCGTATCAGGGTGAGCGAGCAAAACAGGGGGACAGTAGTGGAAATTTGGTGCTTAGATCAACAAAATACCAGAAACGAACTGTGCTAGTTCATGTATAAATCGAGGTGCGAAGTAGATATCAAACTGGGGGAACGGGGACCCTGCGCAGAGTGAGACCATGTTTCGTTGGCGCACTGGAATGGAGGGGAAGTCCGCACTAGTCGAAGAATCTCAGGCGATGCAGAATGATATGCTGAATAAATATTTAGAATGAGTGGGAAAACATTTAAACAGCTAAATAGGACCTCTTATAAAAGAATCTTATAACAAAAGTATATATTCTTTTGACGGAGGAGAGGAATGTCACCACGTTAGCAGCCTGGCTATCTCGCCTCGCCCGTTTTCAGCCTCGATCGTAGCCTCAGGTAAGTAAATGATCGCCTAATTATTTCTTCAGCTGGTTCTGATGAATCCGATCCCGTCACACTTTTTTCAAGCCGCCTTTCTCTTCTTGGGTAAAAAATACGAACATCCTAATATTAGTAGAGCTGCGTTGGCAGCGTTGCCTTTTCTTGTCTGCGACCCTGCGGCCAGCCTTCCTTCACCCCTCTTCTCACTTTATTGCCTCTACATTCCTCTGCGTCGTCATCTTGTTCTACATTCGTTTCATCCGCCCTCCACAGACAACCCTTCTCTCCATCCTCTCTATTTTTTTCTTCTCGTTTCCCTTCCTTTCTGCTACTCCCAAGCGCTTGTGCGATTCCTCTGCAAGGAGATCACGACTTTATCGCCCTGCGCTCTCCATTGTACGACGAGAGAAAGCTTGGGCAAGCTCAACAAACGCCCGCCACCGACCAACCTACCACGATCCTCGTTTGCGCCGCGGTCGACGACCCTTCACCTCCACCGAACAAACTTCTCCAACGACAAACTCGAAAAACCAACCCATCGACTAGGTAGTCATCTACCGATAGCACTTCCACAATCATGTGGCCCTTTTCAGGCTGCGGCGCCGACGCCTGCCGCCCCCCGGTCTCGGGCTGCGCGCGACGACGCGCGCGACGGCGAGGACCACGTGCTGCCGTCCCACGCTCCCGCCGCACTGCGCCGCGCCCATGCCGACCACGGTGCCCGTAGCCCACGGAGGCGCATCGTCGCCTGGACCTTTGGCGTCACCGTCGGTCTGGCCGCCGCGCTTGGGGCGCTCATCCTCGCCGAGATACTCGACGTCGGCAGCCGTGGTGGTCACGGCGGGGCTGCCACCAGCGGCGGTGGACGCGGGCTGGCACTCCGCCTTACCATCCCGGCCCTCCTGTTCCTGCTCATCGGCGTCGTCCCCTGGCTGGAGTGCGCGTCCATCGTCCGCGGCGGCACCGGCTGGAGCCTCTCTCGTCCCGCCAGCACCACAGGCGGCGCATCCTCCCGTCGCGGCCGTCTGTCCGGGTGCGCATGGCTCATGCAGCTCACGCTGTTTGCCTGCTGGCTGTTTGCCTTTTGGAAGCTCGGCGGTGCCGTGCCCTCCTCCGCCGTCGAGCTGTCGTCATCCAAGAACGACGACGACGACGACGAGGCGCCGCTGCAGCTGCTGATCCGCGCCTGCCTGGAGCGCATCGGCGTCGTTGGCATCACGCTGATGGGCCTGCTGGCCGGCTTCGCCTCCGTGTCGGCGCCGTGGCACGCGCTGACGTCCACGACGGACCGCCGCCGGCGACCCGTCACCGACGCCGACGTCAACCGCAAGCAGGCCGGCCTGGACGCGGCCAGCGAGATGCTGCTGACCAAGCGCCACCGGCTGCAGGCGCTCGAGCGGCGCCTGGCCGACCCGCGCGTCGTCGCCGAGGCGCGGGCCGCCACCGGCTTCGTCGGCAAGATGGTGGGGGCGCTCCGCGGCGGCGCGTCCCCCGAGGAAACGGAGATGCGCAGCCTGCGCGTCGAGATCGCCGGGCTGGAGACCATGGAGGCCAGCCTGTCGTCCAACCTGGCGCTGCTGCAGGGCCGGCGCGCGGCCGACTCGCGCGCGGCCACGGCCTGCGGCCGCGCGTGCCTGCTTCCTTCGTACCTGTTCGCCGCGTACTGCGTGTACCGCGTCGTCGCGACCGCGCTGGCCACGCTGCGCCGCGCGCGCCACCCCGCGCGCCACCCCGCCGCCAGCTTCGCGACCAGCGACCCGGTGCACCGGCTTCTCGCGCTGGTGGCGCGCCACTGGGACCCGGCGCTGGACCAGGCGGCGTGGGCGCGGGCGGCGAGCTTCGGGCTCAGCGGGGTGGTGCTGCTGGCGAGCGCCAACAGCGCGCTGCAGACGTTCCACCTGTTCGCGCGGTGGGCGCCGCCGGCGCTGCTGCGGCACGCGCGCGCCAACCTGGCGCTGGCGGTCGGCCAGGTGGCGGCGACGTACATGATTAGCGCGTCGCTGCTGCTGCGCGGGCAGCTGCCGCCGGAGGCGCGGTCGGCGGTCGGGGGCGTGCTAAGGGGAGCTCTGAGCCCGGTGTTTGTGGACGGCTGGTTCGAGGGCTGGTTCTTGACGGGCAGCGCGCTGACGATGCTGGGCCTCTGGCTGGGGAGGAGGCTGAGTGGCGGTAGGGAGGATGACTGGGACGACTACGGCGGCGAGGAGATGGGCGCGAAGAGAATGTAGGGGGCGCACGTAGCATATGTAGCGTTTGAAGTTTTATTTCCTTTATCATCTTGAGTTTCTAGGCATGGAAGCTAGGCGTTTTATCATATTGTATATCGGGTCCTTTGTCACAACCCGTCAGTCTATTATTGAAGCAAAAGTTTTGCCATGTCCATACTCTCAGTTCTTCTGCTTGAAGCCATTATGTTCTATCCTTCTCGCCTGAAATGCTCTGCGCATAGACGCGAAACCCGTCCAGGATCGACCTCCGCACGCCATCACTCACGAAATCCATCCTCCTCCCCTCCGCCTCGCCCTCCGCCGGTGGCAGCTCCGCCCTGCGCACCTGCTCCTCCGTCACCCACGCCGCCTCCTCGTGCTCCTCCGGCGTCAGCCGCACCTCCTCCGTGCTCCTCACCCTCACCAGCACCGTCAGCTTCGCCCACAGGTTGCCCGTCTCCACGAACGTGACCGTCAGCCCCTCCGCGCCGAGCCCCTCGTCGTCTGGCTGGATGCCGAGCCCCGCGCGCACCGCCTCCGGGAGGTCCTCGTGCGGCGACATGAGGATGGGCGCGACCATGTGCGACGCGACGAGGCCGGACTCCTCGAGGAGCTCGCGCGCGACGCCGTCGAGGATGGTGGCGTCGGAGGCGTCGACGCTGCCGCCGGGGACCTCCCACCGGAGAGGGTAGGTGTCGGTGGCGGCGCGGCAGATGAGGAGCGTCTGCGGCAAGGAGGAGGTAAGGGGGGGGTCGGGATTGGGGCGGAAGACCATGGCGGCGGCCATGACGCGGGCAAGGTGCGGGTTGGCGGCGAGGAAGGCGGCCCTGGAGATGTTGAAACCCGCGAGGGAGGCGTCAAATGTGTACTTGGGTGCGGCCATGATGCTTCGACTAGGATGTTGTTGGGAGAAGGTTTTTAATAGAATGAAGATTTGCGTGCTCGTTTCGGCAGGCAGTCGTCTTTTGAACTCGGGCAAAGAGGCTCTGGAACTGTGCTGCCTGGAGCTGAGGTTGTTGGGGATGCGTCACTTCTTCCGTTTGTCGGTCGCTCTTCGCTTCGGAGTGGAGTCGACAAGGCATCACTCATGCCAGGCCGATCCCTGCCTTGACACGAGGAAACGCTCAATTGCATTTTCTGGTAGTCAAAATTTAACATTATGCAAAATTCAATAGGAAAGATGCTTTGCTGAGATATCTCTTAGATGACTACATATATGCTCGTATACCAACTTTAAATGGGCATCTCATACGCTCGCTGCACCAACTCGCCAGACATGTGCTTAAAAAGCACAAACAATATCAAAAACAAGTACTCCCTCCATATTCAAATCTCCTCGTACTTGGCTTCAAGCAAAAGTTCCTTTTTCGGGCCCAAAGTATCCGCGCGCAGGAATCGGGAGGATACCCTTGTTGCTTCCGTCGACGCCGGCACCGCTGACTGTGTTCCCCCACCAATTGAGGGGATGCGGGTGGTAGCCGACGGCGAAGAACATGATGAGGGCGCTGACGGCCAGGCCGGCCGTGAGGGCCGCCGAGAGGACGTAGTTGTACTTGGCCCACCAGGCGAGGCGGCGGCGCGGCAGCCAGTACATGAAGATGTACGACAGGATGAAGCCGGGCGTCTTGTAGCTCAGGTTGGACGGCGCCCAGTGCTGGATGCCCTGGATGATGAGGATCGGGTTGAGCCAGAGCAGCGAGGCGACGAAGGGGAAGAGCGTGCGGTCGAGCAGGGCAAAGGTGCTGGGCCGGAGCTTGCGGCGGAGGCCCTCGCGGACGCCGGGCAGGTACTTGGGGCCGAGGCCCTGGGCGGCGAGGAAGACGACGGCGATGCCGAAGCCCATGAGGAAGCACCACTTGAAGAGCGGGTAGAGCGAGCCGAACATGCGCTCGGAGCCGAGCAGCCCCCACATGAGCGAGCTGGCGTACATCGGGTGGCCGTCGCCCATGCAGGTGAACTGCGAGGGCTGCTTCTCGGTGCAGAGCCCGGGCACGCTGGTGAGGATGAAGTTTTGCGTGCCGACGGCCACGAAGCAGGTGATGATGATGGTACCGATCTGGGAGCGGAAGACGGCGCGCGGCGCAATCTTGCAGTAGTGCGCCATCTTCTGGTCCTGGACGTAGTTGTCGCCGTAGCCGGCGAGCGCCCAGCTGCCGAGCGCCTGGGAGAAGAGGAAGGCGTTGGGGTTGTTGGGCAGCAGGTAGCCGGTGATGATCTGGATGAGCGCGCCGAGGCCGAGGTTGGTGCCAGTGGTGGCGGACAGGAAGGACAGCGGCACGGCGAAGACGAGGTTGATGCCGATGAGCAGGAAGACGAGCCACGCGGGGATGCCGAGCGGGTAGATCTCGATCCAGACGACGGACAGTGCGATGGTGACGGCGAGGATGGCTAGGAACCACCAGTCGGGCACCTCGTTGTACTTGCGCATCGCGCGGCTGTGCACGTCCATGGCGTCGTCCGAGTAGTTGCTCTTGCCGTGGCGCAGGCCGCGGTAGAAGTCAGCGTAGGCCTGCGACATGGTCCGCCACTGGTTGACCATGATGTAGAAGAAGTAGACCGGGTAGAAGGCAAAGTTGGCGCCGACGGTGAGCACATAGCCGGCCGAGTAGAAGGGCAGTGAGTACTCCTGCAGCTTGGCCGCGTCGAGCTTGTTGTCGACGACGACCTTTTTTACGTCAAAGATGGTGCCGTCGTTAGCAAAGGCGGCCGCCGAGTTGATGGGCAGGTACGCCGTGTTGTACATGTTGGTGTAGTAGATGGCCAGGATGATGAGGCCGCCCAGGATCGCGCTGATGTACATGGTGCAGGTCGCGAAGAACGGCTGCGAGAGCGCCGCGTACGACGACGTCGCCACGTTCCAGTCAAACGTCGTCAACGGGTTGAACAGGCCGAGGCCGAGGCGCGAGCCCGTCAGGATGGCCAGCGTCAGGTTCTGGGGCGCGATCCACGTCATCCAGTTAAACGTCGACAGCGCGGTGAAGAGGTAGCCGGGGATCCAGTAGTACACGAACATGCCCGCCGCGCAGATGAAGAAGAAGCGGTACCGCGAGATCGTCCACCCGTTGATGTTCTCGCGCGGCTCCGGCTTGGTGAGGGCGCGGTTCATGGCGATGATGGGCAGGAGCGTCGGCCAGAGAGCCTTGACGGGGTAGACGCTGAAGCGACGGAGGTAGCCCGCGAAGCCCATGCCCATGAGTTGCACGAAGAGCGTCAGCAGCAGCTGGTAACCGAAATTGACAAACTCGAGGCCGTAGAAGACGGGAGACCTCTGAACGAGGATCATGGTATATGCGTTTGTCGAGTATATCGCAATGTTGAAGGTAATTGTCGAAAACATTTGCTCTTTAAAGGTCCAGGGGCCGGGGTTGAGCGAGTGTCGAGTGCCGAAGACGGTGAAGCCCCAGTCGGGCAAGACGGTTTCGAGGACCTTGGCGCATGGATAGAGTAAGATTTGAATGACGGCACCGCCGAGGCCTGTTAACTGGTCAGTCTTGTATTCAATGGCCAAACACCAAAGCAGTTGAACACCAAAGAAGTTGAACTGCAGCTCGCAACTGAAATTGCACATGTAAAGTGCTTGTCACAGGTACGGGCCGTGATAGTTGGTGATGGTGGGTCCGCGGTGGTGAGCGCCGAGACGCCGGCCACCGGCTCCGGCTCCGGCGCTCGCTCCGGCAGGAAGAGGAAAAAGACAAAAATAACCGGCCCAACTTACCAATACCGGGGAAGCGACTGTTGAAAAACGTCGCCATAAACGTCCCAATAACCGCCCAGCCGACGCCCAGGAAATACGCCCTCATCGTCTCCACCGGCACCTTTTCGTCGTCCAGCGGGCTCGCTACCGCGCGCACGCCCGGATACGGCGACGAGTACTTCATCATGACCGCGTCGATGCGCAGGTCGCGCTCGTACCACTCCCCATAACCCTTTTGCCCGCGCTCCAGGTACGCGCGCATGCGCTCGCGCATGTCGGCGGGGAAGTTCCAGTCGTCCGAGTGGAAGTCGAGCGACTCCTGGACGATGGCGAGGGCCTCCTCCTCGGACATGGCGTTGACGTGGGCGCGGATGTAGTCGGCCTCGCCGTTGGGCGCGAGGCCCTCCATCATCTCGTGCGGGATCTGGTCGGCGTAGGGGACGGTGTTGGAGGGGGTGGCGGCGGCGTAGACGCCGTGCTTCTCGGCGTCGTCGCCGGAGGGCACGACGGCCTCGTGGACGGAGCTGCCCTTGGTCATGATGGAGCCGGAGGGAGAGCGGGTAGGCTCTTCTTGCTTGGGATGATTCCTCAAGAAGGGATGAGATCGGACGAGTTGTCTCAGTTACAGGAGAGGGGACAGGAAAAAGACGAGGGCTCGTCAGGCTGGAGTGCGGGCCCCGGGTTCTTCTTGTACATGTTTAGATAGATGGATACACAGACCGTTGACTTGACCGGCCTCGTCGTTGCACAAATAGGCAGGTGAGAGCGGGGGAGCGACGGAGCTAACAGGCTGGGGGAACGAACCGCCATTGCTCGGAGCTCACGCTACGGAATAGCTGCATTTTATTACCTTGCTCCCCACCGAACCGTCGGGTGTGTGGGAGAGCATGCGAAAGAGGGAGGCGAGTTATGCAATAGTTGAGTCCTGAGGGCTGAAAAGTGGCGGGTGGTGTTGTCACTGCGGATCACGTATGGGCGCGAAAGAGTGAGACATTCCCCCTCCGAACGGATCGCCGAGAATGGGATGAGCAAAAGAAGATCAGGCTGGAAACATTCTTGTTCGGCCTGGGAACAGCCGAGTTCCCCAGACTCTTGACCGGGAACCGCCCGAGCAGGGACCCATTCCCAGCCTCTGCAGTACCCAAGTAAAGTTGTAGTTAATTACCCCGGATTCTACCAACAGTGCGTCCAGTTCATCTATTGTCCTCGCGTAGTTGACCTTTCTCTCTGGTCTTCGCCCCTCGTCGGTAGTTACCTGTATCTTCTCCAACCGAGGAAGTAACAATCCCATATGTGTGGGGGAGACTTTCTACGATCGAGACCCTCTTTGTACGACTAATAGAAACTCATTCTCCAATGTCAATACGTATGCTGAACCCCCAACTTCCTTGCCGGCGCCAGGCCCAACAAGGAAGCTGGGGAGAGCCTCGCGCTCTGTTAGCGTGCAAGCCTGCTGTGGTATTTACAATTAGAGTAGACTTTCTGGCTCGTGTATCCGTAGGTTGGAGAAACCATCTCCTCCAGCTAGTAGAACAACTCCTCTCTCTTCTGGGGTCACCATTGCGCCCCTTCCCTTGTCGTATCATGCCCGCATGGTGGCGCTGAATTTATCCGGGTGGCATCCCGCCTACATGGGGGGTTGCAACACGGCTGTGCTCATCGGTTAGAAGAGGAGAAGAGGCCTGTAGGTTGTCCCCCGGCTTTCCATTTATTAACCCAACCTTCCCCGCTGTTCCCATTGAACTGAAGAGACTCCTTCTTTCTCCAGCGTCGATTTATGAAACTTGCCCGGCAACTCTGTGAGCTTGCTGTCGCGATGCTCGATGCCATGGCTCTGGGCATCGCCGCCCCCCACTCGATCCCGCGCATTTCAAGTCCTGATTAATCCCAGTGGCATTTCACTGGCATCCAACTGGCATGGACTCTTTCGGCCGTCTTGGCCCAGAGGGCGGCGCCCCCAGAACGCCTCCTCTGTCGTTCAGGCCCGCCCTGCGTCGACGCCACCAAGAAAAATGACCCCATGTCTGCTTTTCCTTGGCTTATTCGTCACGAGACGGCTTTTTGCGAGTCGGCCAGAAATATTAGGGCCGGAGAACCCTTGAAGTTGAATTGATCAGTCACAGACGGAAGGTGGTAAAGATTTCCAGACGACCAGGCGACGATCCTGGCTGCGCAATCGCCCTTTTGGCTCAGCCGCACTAGTGAATAACCTTTTTATAGTGAATTAAGCTTTCCGCTCAACAACTTGAGAACAACTCAAGGCATTGCCTGGTTAGCTCAATCGGTAGAGCGTGAGACTCTTACGGGTTCACCAATCTCAAGGCTGCGGGTTCGACCCCCGCATCGGGCTTTTCCTATACATTCTTCGATTGAACCAAGACTTGGGTGTTCCTATTCTTTTTGTCGAGGGCCGCACTTTTTTCAAACTATTCATATATAGAGTGGGGCCGTATTACTACGCAGCTGAAACGACTGGGTAGCCATTTCTATCAGTGCTTTTTACTGTTTTTATCAAGGTATTTGAGACGTACAGTGCTTTGCTGCTTTCGTTGTAGCATTCGTTGTAGTGTTCGAAACATGTAGTGCTCATTCGTACGCAGGAGTTTTTAACGCGCTTGACAAGGCCGTTTTCTGCGCCCATCTTACCTATTTGTTGCCTGTTGAACAAACAGAGAGGTACATAGGTGGCTGCTGCCTAGGTAATTAATATGCAGCCAACGAGGACGCGGGCAACAGCAGTACACAGAAAAAGGTTGGTCCAAAATTAGTCATCTGAGGTGCCAAAAAAGTGATGAAAGATTTAAGACATGAATAAATTGCAAATAAAATGAAATAAAATAAATAAAATAAAATAAAATAGCGTATCTTATTTAATGTTGCTGAGGTGTGTGTGCTGAGGCGTGCCTGAGAGCTACCAAGGTGGTGGTGATGCGGGCCGAGCTCTTCTACTACGTCGATACCATCTCAAACATTCACCAATTCCTTCACGTTTCTACTCCATCATATCCCATCAATCTACCCATGCACTTTCATCCATAAAATGCATTTCACTGCATGGAAGTTCCCAACATGGTCTCCAGCTACCCAGTTTCCCGGGCCCCGCGGTTGCTAGTCGTGTCGGTCATGATGGCGTCACTGCCAGAAAGGGCTTAACCTGGCCTGTACTCAACCAAGGTTCTAGCCAAAGCTTGTTTGAGTTACACAGCGATTCCAATGCCCGAGCGACCGTTGCTCTTGAGATGTACGTCATTGAAGCTGCAGCCACTCTGCCCATATTATCCCTTGGGTCTTTATAAATACGGCTTTCTGGCTTGCTCTTGTCCTCCACCACCAACCCTTACTATCACCATCCCACCAATTCACACAATGCTATCATCTACCAGATCCGCTGCTCCCCGCGCTCTGCGCTGCAGGTCAATCCAGACCTGCAGACAAGGGCCACGACACGTCCGTCTTCAATCCACCTCGGCGTCATCTTCAACCTCGTCCGCCTCACAATCTCATCTCGCGACTGGCGTCGCGGGAGGTGTCGTCGGCGCCCTTCTCTTCTACGGCATCTACAGCTTCACCCCCGCCGGCCGCACTGCCAGCACCATCAACAAGGCCGCCGTCGAGGCCAACAAGCAGTACAAGGCCGCGGCTGCCAAGCTGCAGCAGGCCACCCCCGAGCCCGACCAGGCCATCAGCTACATCAAGGACCTCGCCTACTCGTACGTCGGCTGGGTCCCCGGCGGCCGCGGCTTCGTCGATGCTGCCTTCAAGGACGTCGAGGTCGTGCGCGAGAAGCACAAGGACGAGGTCAACAACATCATCGCCGACGGCTACCGCCAGTTCCAGGAGCTGTCCAAGGCCGGCTTGAGCATGCAGACGGCGACCCGGGCCTACGAGACGCTCGCCGACCTGGCCAAGAAGCTTGCTGACCTCTCCAACGACGCCTTGTCGGACATTGTCGACAACCACCCACAGGTCAAGGAAAAGCTCGGCGGCAACTTGGACAAGCTCAAGGCGCTCGGCGAGGAGTACGGCCCGGACGCCAAGAAGCAGGTCGACGAGACGTGGCATCAGGTCAAGGACGTCTTCGCCGGCGGCCTCAGCGCGGCCAACGTCGCCAAGGCCAAGACGCTCATCGACGACAAGGTCGGCCAGCTGCAGAAGCTCGGCGACGAGGCCTGGAGCAAGGGCCTCGACGCCGCCAAGCCGTACCTCGACAAGAACCCCAAGGCCAAGGAGCTCATCGAGCGCAACGCCGACGCTCTCAAGCAGGGCAACGTCAAGGAGCTGTTTGACAAGGCCCGGGCGGCCGTCGACTCGGGCGACCTGGGTGACTTGGAAAAGTACGTCAAGGGCGCGGCGGACAGGGCCGCGTCCAAGGGGAAAGAGGTGGCCGGTGATTGGGGGCTGGACAAGTACCTGAAGGCCCTGCCCGACGGGGGCGAGGTGTTGTCGAAGTTGCAGCAGATTAGTAAGGTGGCGGGCGAGCACAGGAAGGACGGCGAGAAGCTGTTGAGCGAGACGGTGGAGGAGCTCAAGAAGGTGCTGGAGAAGAAGGCAAGCGAGGCGCAGGATCTCGTCGACTCTGCCGAGAAGGAAGCCAGCAGTGACAGCAAGGATGGCAAGGAGAGTAATGATGACAAGAAGGGCTCAGAGGGAAAGGGGAGCAAGGATGGCAAGGACAGCGGCAAGGGTGCTGAGAAGGAAAGCAAAGATGGCAAGAAAAAGTAATTAAATAAGAGCGAAGAAGTGTAAATAGTGCATTCATAATAATCTAAATATTCAAATTTCACCAAGAACTGATGCGGTGAACCCAGAATTCAGGACGCTGATGGCTCTGGCTTGACATTTGCATAGTACTGTCACACTCTTTGCATGAATTCGTATCAGAGATTCCAGAACTATGGTCAGTCCCATGTACTTGGAACAGCAATTCAGATCCATTCATCCCTCCCAAGCAGACATCGACGATACGTTGTCTAGCAGGACAACTGAGCCATGGGACATTGCGTCGTCCGCCACGCCCCTGGGCCCGGAACCAATACCAACTAGGCAATTGGTCGTCGGCCGATAAAAAGTGATCTGCAGTTGTTGATGGTTCAATAGTTCGCGCCACCGAGCGGATCGGAACAGGTGCACTACCCGCCCTTATCGTGGAGGAACACAGCCGACCGTTCGTCCGCTGTGGTTATCTCGACTGACATGCAGGGATTTCGGAATGATATGCACCCCATGCGACAACGATACACCATCAGAATGGCATGGTGGGCATCTTCAATTTGCGTCTTGTTCGTTGTATCCACTGCACTAGAACAGTACTCGCACGTTGATAGTGTCACGTTGATAGTGTACATGTTGGTTCAAGTTCGTCATCTAGGCCAGGCTACATCAAGCTCTTCACTACTCTGCCTGCCGAGTGGCTACTCCCCGTTTATCCGCACCCGGAACTGAAACATTTCATTCGAAGGCACCGTCTTGCGGTCTCGCAACTTATCCGCCGTCTCCCTCCCGAGCACCGGGACGCGATACTCAACCCTGGCGCCGTCCGGTGCGCCGGCCACCGGGTAGGGGAAGGGCAGGTGGTCGGGCATCAGGCCGAGCTGGCGCAGCGTGGTGCCCTGGTCCCAGGCGATGTGCTCGTGGTAGAGCCGGTCGCCGCGGATGTTGACGACGGCGACGAAGGGGACCTCGGCCTTGCGGTGCGTGGGCGGCACGCCGGGGAGTCTTTGGTAGGGAGCAGAGTCAGTAACATGGTGCGCAGCTGGGAAGGAGGGACGTCAAAGAATCAAGGTCAGCACTCACAGCCAGTCGATTTCGCGATCGTGGGTGAATTTGAAAATAAACTCATCAATCACGCGGTCGATGCCGATGGTCCGGCTTACAAGCTCCAGGCTCGTGTCCGCCGAGTTGTTGAAGATGAAGTTGTGCCGGTAAAAGTCTGTCAACTTCAACCTTCCAATCCCACCAGTCAACTATTTCTCAGTTAATCAGTCTCCAATCCATCCAAATTGGGCTTCCAGTTCACCTACAGTCGGTACGTGGTTGACATATGGCTCCTGAACCATGGTGCTCATCGTGTGCTCGACCGAGCGGTCGGCAAACTCGTAGTACGTGTGCTCCTCCCAGATGCTCTCCAGATCAAACAACGGCCCGTCCATCTTGGGCTTCAGAAACTGCAGACTGCGCGTGTGCGCGACAGAGTCCGCCGAGTAGTCAAAGTCGGCGTGGCCGGGGCTGAACCATCGCCGGCGTCCCTTGACGGTGGGATACTGATATTCCTTGACGCCGAGCTTGGGGGCTTTGGGCTCCTTGACTGCTGCACCGGCAATGTGTCTCAGCGACGGTACCGTGGAGGGTGACGAGAGACTCTCGGTGTTCTCGTCGTCCCCGTAGATGACTGCTGCTGCGATGCCGGGAGCGGCGCTGTCCAGTGCCGGGGCGGTCAAGTTCCATAAAGACGAAGAATAGCCTGATGCGTCTCTCTGTCAGCATCATTCTCAACGTGCGCTTATCAAGTCTCATCGCTTGCCACTTACACACGATGCCAACCTTGTCTTTTGGCTTGCAAGCGTCGCAGCGATTCAGAGCCTGCACGGCCACGGAGGAGGCCTTTTCAGCGCCGGACGATGCAATCGCGGCGGCGGAAATCTGGACCACCGCGTATCCCTCCTCGGCCCATTTTAGCACCGGCGTCGGAGCATCATCGCGATGCGTCACCTCCTCGTCGTACTCGTCCCCCGTGGTGAGGATGATCAGGCCCGGACCGAAGCCGCGCCTCGTCAGCGGCGGCTGCAGCGAGATGCCAGTTGCCAGCCTCTGAAGCGGCGCTGAGGGCAGCGGAGCGGGCGGTTGGCTAATGTCGGCATACATTTTGTTCGAGGTCAATCGCTTTCAAGGGTTGCCAAGAAGAGTCTCCCTTGCGTTTCAATTCAAGACAATCCCAGCCTCGTCGGCTACTTATCAGTGTTGTCGTTGTTGACAGCGTGACAATCGGAACGGCAATGGCCTTGTTCTTGTTTCGGACAGAGCACCGCTCCGGTTAGCCACCCACCGTGTCCAACCTGCATCATGACAAATACAGAGCCAAGGCTTGGAGGAGGGGGGGCGGGTGATGGTGACAACATGGGACGGGAGCGGGGGCGGGGTCCAACAAGGTCTGTCTCCAACGAAATAGTTCCGACCCGACGATAGAGGAAAGACTAATTGAGTTTATTATTAGCGGCTGATCGATTCAAGTTAGCATCCAGTACGAGTGGGTGTGGATCGGAAGTGAACCAAGTATTGCCTTTTATCGGTAGGCTGCTTAGCTTGGACATGATAACCGTCCGACAACTCAAGCTCCCCTTCTTCCAACGACCATCTTCTAACTAGTCGACTCGACCTCATAGTACATCCCCTCTTCTTCCAAGTCATGCCTGACACACTCAACGACGTCCGCCCGCGGTTCGAGCTCACCGGCCGCACCTACGTCGTCACCGGCGGCGCCCAGGGCATCGGCTTCGCCATATCGCGCGCCATCTGCGAGATGGGCGGCAACGTCGCCGTCTGGGACATTCAAGACAAGCCGGTGGACGAGTTTTCTACGTTGAGCGACAAGTTTGGCGCCAAGACGCTGTACGTCCAGACCGACGTCACCAAGCAGGAGAGCCTCGAGGCGGCTTTTCAGAAGACGCTCGACGAGTTCAAGACGGTCGACGGGTGCGTCCCCGCGGCGGGCATCGCCATCGACAAGCCGTTTATCGAGCAGACTTGGGACGAGTTTAACCGGATCCAAGAGATCAACGTACGTTTCATGCCCTCCTTGTTGGTCGTCTTCTTTCGCCTTTACTTGCTTTGCTTCGCTGACTATGTGAACAGGTCCGCGGCACCTTCTTCACCGTCCAGCTCGTCGCGCGGGAGCTCATCAAGCAGGGCAAGCCCGGCAGCATCCTGCTCATCGCCAGCCAGTCGGCGCACATCGCGCTGCCCGGCTACCGGATGGCCGCGTACAACGCGTCCAAGGGCGGCGTCATGATGCTCGCGCGGGCGCTGGCCGTCGAGCTCGCGCCGCGCGGCGTCCGCGTCAACACCATCTCGCCGGGCTTCGTCGACTCGGAGATGACGCGACGCGTGCGCGAGGCCAAGGCGGTCCGCCGCGAGGGCGAGCAGATGTGGCTCCCCCCCCCCCCCCCCCCCCGGCGCGGCCGTCTACCTGCTGAGTGACGCGTCGATACACACGACGGCGGCGGATATTGCCATTACGGGCGGCCTGCATGCGGGCACCATCGATGGCCTGATTTCGTACGAGACGTGATGGAGAGTATGTACATATTTTGAGATTAAATCGAGCAGTATCCGTAATCGTCAACGAAAGCCCTCTCTCTATCCAACGCACCCGTGGCATGATCCTGATTCTCCTCTCCCATACCCTGGTCTTCAGTGGCCCACGTCAATATGCATAACCTTGCCATTCACAATTCGACAACGAAGCCAAGCCCACCAACTCCTCTGTCTCATCTGCCGAATTGTCCACCTTCATTAATCATCCCGGCCTTGCCTCGAGTCTCTGTCGTGGCTGACCCTGGCGCGCCATTCCTAGCGCTAACTATCATATTGCATGGCTGGAGCTGAACCCCAAATTCCGTTAGCATAGGCACCTGTCAGAGTTCGCATGCATGTCTCTGCCAACACAACAAGCCTCCCTCCGTCTCATATTATTAGTTGAGAGTCACCCTTGACGCCACCAAAGAAATGCGACACCCCTCATATTCCCCCCCAACTGCTGGTTCAACTGAATGATTCGGGTGTTGCCCCCCCGCCTCCTCCCACCCCCCCATATCGTCACACTGCGCGGAATTATGCATCCATCCAATCTAACCCTGGCATCCGTCGGCGGGAAGGGACCGATAAGAAACATGGTCTCGAGCTCTAGCCACTGTTGTGCGGGGGATCGGCGCCGCGCAAGTGGAATGCCTTGCACTCTGAAGACTCGGGAAATATCGAGCAAATGAATCAATAAATACCCGTCTCCGCACGTGGAACTCGCAACCCTGATCCCCTCCTCTGCCGAGTTCCCCTCTTCTACTGTCAAGAATTCCTACAAAAGTCGTCGCTTTCTTTAGCAAGCTGCAGATACCCCAGAGGCCATAACCGAGACACAGCTGGCAAGCATGGATGAGGCCTATGACATTGTCGTAGTCGGCGCCGGTAAGACCCTTCCTTCCTACTTGACCAATAGGGAGCAATCGCAGGCTAATCTGTAAATTTTGTCAACAGGCTGGTTCGGCCTCGCCGCCGCCAAGGCCGCGTCCCAATTGATGCCGGACAAGACCCTGGCCGTGCTCGAGAGCGCCGAGAGCTGCGGCGGCACCTGGTCGCAGAACCGCCTCTACCCGGGCCTCAAGTCCAACAACATGCTCGGCACCTACGAGTACCCCGACTTCCCCATGTCCGAGGACCGCTATGGCGTGCCGCCCGACACCCACATCCCCGGTGCCGTGCTGCATCGCTACCTGACCGACTTTGCCCGCCACTTTGGCTTCTTCGACCGCATCCAGTTCCACAACCGCGTGCAAGTCGTCGAGCCCGCCGGCGACAACACCTGGCGGCTGACCGTCTCCGGCCCGGACGGCGGTAAGCCGCGCACCGTCATCGCCCGCCAGCTCATCCTGGCCACCGGCTTGACGTCGACGCCCAACATGCCGACGTACAAGGGCGCCGCGGACCTCGGCGCACCCATCTTCCACGCCAAGGACTTTTGCGCGCGCGCCCCGGAGCTCGCAAAGACGGAGATCAAGAATGCCATGGTCGTGGGCGGCGCAAAGTCGGCGTACGACGTCGCCTACGCGCTGGTCCAGGACCACGCCGGCGCGACCGTCGACCTGGTGGTGCGCGACAACGGCCACGGGCCTGTGTGGATCGCGCCCTCCCGCGTCACCCCTTTCAAGGCGCGCCTCGACCAGCTGCTGCTGATCCGGTGGATGACGTGGATGGCACCATGCCCGTGGGGCGGCGAGGACGGCTTCGGTCGCGTGCGCCGGCTGCTGCACGGCACCGCCATCGGCCGCATGCTCGTCGACCTCTTCTGGCGCGTTCTCTCCGCCGACGTCGTCGCCGCCAACGGCTACGACGCTCATCCGGCCGTCCGCAAGCTCAAGCCATGGAACTCGGCCTTTTGGATCGGTAGCGGCCTGAGCATTCTCAACTACGAAACGCCTTTTTTCGATCTCGTCAAGGAGGGCCGCATCAGGGTTCACATTGGCCAAATCGACCACATGGAGCGCAACACCGTCGTCTTAGCGGACGGCACCCGCCTACCCACTGACCTCGTCGTGTGCTCAACCGGCTGGAGAAAGGAGTCGCCGATCCGCTTCGACAGTCTCGGTCCGCACAAGTTCGGTCTCGACGTGCCCGACGCCGAGCTCGCCAAGCTCAACGTCAAAGCCGACGAGGACGTGCTGCGCATGTTCCCGCGGCTGCGAAACCAGCCGCAGCTGCGATTTACCCCGCCGACCGGCGAGCCGCTGCGCCTGTACCGCTTCATGGTGCCGTCGAGCCACGTTGCGGCTCGCAGCATCGCCTTTGCTGGCGCCGTGTCCAGCATCAACACGGCCGTGTGCGCCACCGCCCAGGGCCATTGGATCGCCGCCTTCCTCTCTGGCCGTCTCGACCGCCTCGCCAGCACCCCCGACGAGATCTCCGACGAGATCATGCTGCACACGCAGTGGGGGAGGTGGCGATACCCGTGTGGCTACGGCGCCAGTTTGCCGGACTTTGTCTTTGAGGGCCTGCCGTACGTCGACATGTTGCTGCGGGACTTGGGGCTCGAGAACAACAGAAAGAAGGGCTGGTTCGCCGAGATGACGACGCCATATCTTCCAAAGGACTTTAAAGGCTTGGTAGAGGAGTGGAAAGCCTCACATGACGAGGCGGAAACGACGGCTTAAGTCACCCTGAATGTACCATAGCAGCTTGTGCGAAAGCGTAATTGATCTTTGATTTAAACAAGATTCATTATGCTTGCGTATTAGGCGCAAGTTTTGTATGATGCAACAGTGCCATGCGGCCAGCTTACTACAGCTCTTCGCTCTTGAATGCTGCCACGTCCTTCAACTCGGTCTTCGGCTGGATGTGCGGCTTCACCGTCTTGCGCACCTGTGTGAGCTGCTCCAGCGCATACGCCATGCCAATCAGCTTGTCCTCTGAAAAGTAGTCACCCGCAAACCCAAATCCAAATGGGTGGTTCGGCCCCATGTTGTTGAGGGTGTCAACCTCGTTGCGATGATACAGCGTGTTCCGACCGGTGTGGCCCATGGGAACGGATACCACCGGTGCGCCCTGTATGGCGACTTTTGTCGCAATAGGAGAAGGCAGTATGACAGCGTCTAGGGTGTGGTTGCGAATGGCGCCAATCAGGCCCAACTCATTGCTTTGATAGAATCGTTCATTGTAGTATTCCCACCAGATTGGCATCGTATTGTTGATGTTGCGCTTCAAAATCATGTTAAACAGCATAAAGTCGAATTCGCTCTCAGTTGATGACTGATCCGTAAATGCGCGCACATCGGACAGATCGTGGATATCATTTGGGTTTGTCTCCAGATTATCCAAGTACTTGGGTAGATCCGTCATAAAATCACCACCGCTGATAATTCCCGTCCTGCCTGCCCTCTTCATGAGTTCCACCCCAGGCATTTCGATGTGCTCCAATACCTCCGCTCCGGCGTCGCGTAGCAGCTGAAATGTAGACTCAAAGACTTCAAACGACACATCGGCCGAGATATATGGAAACATAGCCTTATAATCCTTCGGCACGCCGAGTCGCTTGCCCTTGAGTGCGTCCTTGTCGCAGGCAGCGACGTAGTCCGGTCGCGTCTTCGGTGCCGCTTCTGTATAATTGTCTTTGCCATCAGGTCCGGCGATGGTTTGAAGCAGGTATGCCGCGTCCTTGACGGTGCGGGCCATGGGTCCCACGGTGTCTTGGTGCTCCGAGATTGGAATCACGAGAAACCTGGAGGTGAGTCCGACCGTCGGCTTGATGCCCACGATGTTGTTTGCGTGGGCAGGATCGCAAATCGATCCCCATGTCTCGGTACCTAGCGATGCCCAAGCTAGTCCGATTGATGAGGCCACCGCGCTGCCAGACGACGAGCCATCAGGGTCCTGTTCCGGGAAGTAGGCGCCGATTGTCTGACCACCGTGCGCGGACCAGCCGTTGCTCGCCTGTAGGCTGCGAGAGCCCGCCCATTGGGAGAGATTGGACTTTCCCAGGATGACGACACCGGCTTCGCGTAACTTGCTCACAACAGTACTGTCTTGCTTGAGTTTTGCTCCAAGGAGGGCCGTCGATCCCGCAGTGTTGTTCATCTTGTCAGCGGTTCCAATGTTGTTCTTAACCAAGATTGGTATCCCGTGTAATGGATGAAGTGGACCAGTGGCGAGTGCCCGTACCCGGTCCAGCTCTGCAGCAATATCTAGGGCATCTGGGTTGATTTCGGTAACGGCATGCAGATCCTCATTGACTTCTCTGATGCGAGCAATATATGCCTTTGTCAGCTCCATGCTGGTGAAGCGGCCCGCATCAAGACCAGTTCGTAATTCGTCGAGTGTCGCATCCAGAAGGAGCGGGAGTTGAAAGTCATGCTTGAGCGTTGCGAAGCTGTCTTGGGTATGAAGCAAAAGGCTGACGATTGCCACGGAAAAAGCACCACAGAGACGCATGGCGCAGCTCAGGCTTGCAGCGCGGCTGCGGCGGCGAGTATACAGACGATAAATGCCGCCCTGACTACAGTGTCGCTTTAAACGCCAGTTTTTGTTTGTAGCGCCAGCATCAATGCGATGATAGATGACGTCTCTCAAACCATTTGATTGATGAATAGAAGGGAAAGTGTACCCGTGCAGCCTAGCGATTAGCTCGACCAGTAGGGTCTACGCTTACGTTTCCAGTCACATATCAATGCTTGGTACCAGTTAAAATGCACAAGAAATCTTACCTTTGAACTATTACTATTAGTAATTCACCAAATATTATACTTCGGGGATGCATCCTTAACCGAGTTATTTCATAAACGGTTAACCAATTGCACGCTAGGCTCTCTCCTACAAACGGAGCCTGAAGTTCCAGCAAGTGTGTTTAACAAGGAAACCAAAATAGCAGGACACTTATCAAAGTTGCGCAGCGACAATAAAGTTTATAATAAACATGCTGTCAAGATAGATTTTACTGTCTCGGACAAGGTCTTTCCACTTCGCTATCATGCGCCTAGCAAAACATCACCGACTAGAGTCTCTTAGGTAGGTCATCAGAAAATTCAGGGTTCATGATTAGGTAGTGTATAACAACAAAAGACCAAATCAACCCAAAAAAAAAACCGACTAGAAACTTAGGCTTAACAGCACCAACATACAGTAGCATAATGTGCTCATCAATTTGTTCTAGAAGTGTTAGTCCTAGTTTTGCGCACCATGAGGAATACATCCAGATCCAGACACGCAGCACAATAACTTTCCAGATCAATGATGTCAAAGTAGAGCTGTAGCCAACAGGTCTTCGCCGTTTTCCCCGACGTCCTCATATCTACCGCCGGACTACGCGGGCGCCGGTTTTCACAGCATGAAGCAGATATCGAGAAAGCTAGTCCAGAGTACGAAAAACACAACACGGAGTATACAGAAACGTTAAGAACTACTGTCTTGGCTGGGCCGGGTCCGCGGACGCCGGGTCCCGCGGGCATGCCGCCTAAAGCGCATCGGGCGCATCACGCTGATCGGCCAGCAGGCGTCAAGTTTAAACAGACAAACTACGGCTTGACCAACTCTGTTTCGGCCCCTAGGTTAAACATGCAGCAATGGCGCATGCAGCTTCCCATAAGAAACAGGCTTCTCAAGGCTCCAGGTCGCTACACTGTGCAACTCTTATATGAAGCCTCATCTGGCCCCTCGACTTCGTTCTGGCCCTGTCCTCATCAAACACATTCAGCAAGATACTCAAGGCGGTTCACTACGACTTCTCAACTATCCATATCAAATTGCTACAGAATGGCGCAGCTTCATTCCTCGTCGGAGCAACAGGCGTATCATCGTCCTGCCGAAAATGGAAAACACCAGTTTGTACTTTTTGCCTGGCCCGGGGATAGCATCAAGTACTTCGACCTTGTTCCGGGGGGGCGGGCCGCGGTCAAGGAGACCATCTCCGCCATTGCCGAGGCTGTAGCACGGTTCGAACCCGTGAAACTGCTCGTCGAGGAAGCTGACCTCGAGGCAGCCCGGGCACGCTTCTCTGGTAGCAACGTGAAGAATACGCACACCATCGACATCTGCACAGTCAGCACCGGCTGCCCAGATATATGGATGAGGGATCTTGCGCCCACGTTTACCGTCAGCGACGCCGGCAAGCTGCACGGCGTCGACTTCAATTTCAACAACTGGGGAGACAGAATACACTCTGAAGCAAGCCGGCAGCTAGCCAGGTCTCTTCTTGCAGCGCTCGACATCCCGCGCGTCCCGTCGTCCATCGTCACCGAGGGCGGTGCCATCGAGATCGACGGCCAGGGCACCATGCTCGCCAGCGAGAGCTCTATCCTCAACGAAAACCGCAACCCCGGTAGGACGCAGGCTCAGGTCGAGGCTGAGCTAAGCCGTAATCTCGGCGTGCGCAAGTTCATCTGGGTGCCCGGGCGGAACGGCGTGGACTCCACCGACTTCCACATTGACGCGGTGGCCCGGTTCGTCCGCCCCGGCGTGATCCTTTGCTCCCAGCCGCGTGACGTGCCGGCCGGGAAGAGCAAGGCGGAGGATGAGTGGATCGAGGCGCATCGGGAGGTGCGCCGGATCCTGGCCGCCGCCACGGACGCGCAGGGCCGGCCGCTTGAGGTCGTCGAGGTGCTAGAGCCGCGAATCACAGAACAGTGCCAGCTGCAGGGCGTGGCGCAGGAAGCGCCCGACGGCTCCCGCGCCGTCTTTAGCTACGCCAACTATCTTCTGGTGGATGGCGGCGTGATACTTTCCCAATTTGGTGACGTAGAGGCGGATGCGGCGGCTTTGGACACGGTGAGCAGGCTGTTTTCAGAGAGGGAAGTGGTGCCCATCAATGCGCGTTGGTTGGGCATTTTCGGCGGTGGTATCCATTGCGTTTCACAGGAGGTTCCTCTGGTCTAAAGAAGTTTATAGCATCATTATCAGTAGATAAATGCGGAATCAAGCGACCATGTCATAGCCGTTTTACTACCCTTAGTCAGTTCCAGTCACGGTCTTTCGGGAAAATATTGTTGTGCGTTGAATAAATGTATTTTCTTGGCGATGATAGTGCGCCGGCAACTATAGACGGGTCTTGGAAAGCAGAGTCCTTGGTTGGAACACGCAGCAACGTGCCGAACGGCGGAAGTTGAAATCACACTAGCAACAGCAATATGACGACGGCCGCGTTGAGCCGGAGACCGTTTTCCGATGACAGGTTCATCTCGTCCGCGTATGTAGCTCCCGGTCGTCTTGCCGAGAACGTTGCTGCAAGGAAGGCAAGAAAAAAGGGGCACCGTGGCCGGAGGCCGACATGGTCGACCCCCGCAGTCTCGCACTCTCGGGAGCACGATCGGAATGTCGAGCCTCCGCATGGTCCGAGGCGACCGGAACAGGTGGGTCCGCTGCGTCGACAGTGTGTCATGTTGAAAGCATGTGGTCTTTCGGTTTTCCTTCTATCTCGATCTATTGCGGCTGTGCCTGGTCACCCCCAGGTCGCGTGAGGAATTGTTCTCACATGCCGCCCAAAAGAGCCGGATATGGTGAACGCCCGGGCCCGCGAACGGGGGAGGAAGCTACAATTTCTGTCCCCGCGCCCGAGAGATTCTAGTTGGCGGGGACTTACTCCGCAGTGTAGACTGTAGTGTGTGCCAGTGCGACAGCTGTGCTGGAAGTTTTGCGGTGCCTTTCCCCGGGCTAGTTTATTGGGTGGAATTAATGTGCGGTTTCCGCAAGAAGGAGGCTCGGAAATGCGAGTCCGCGCCATCGGCATGCAACGGCCGCCAGTCAAGCCACGCAATAGTCATAGTAATTTGAGCATCGCGTGGTATAATCTTTTGACTGGCCAGGTTCGCGTCATGTCGGTTTTTCTCGCCGATGAGCAGATGGGTCGCTTCGATTTCGGAATCGCAGTACAGTCAGATTGCGACAAGGTTTGTCCGCTTCGCTTAGTTGGCCGTGGCCCAGGAATGGCGCGGCTTCCGCCGCACAGCCTTAGTGTGTCCGCCAGCGCCGGGTAGAAGGTGCTGGAAAGCCACAATGATCACATGCTGAGTACGTGGTTAAGGCTCTGAACGTGGCGGGTCTTGTCGCTTTGTAGGTCTTTCGCACATTTATTGCGATTAGCACTCGAAGGTCGCAACCTTGAGACGGGTTTTAGACACTGGCACAAAGACCAGCTTCAGGTCTGTAGCGTTACGTATTCTGTAGCAGAACGTACAGTATGCCAATTTTTGAATAGAACCGGAGATGCAGGCTTCTTCCGGTAAGCCAGACCCTTATTTTCCAGCGGTCCTGTCGTAGCTCCGCATCACCTCAGTCCAACCACAGCGTTGGTGCGACTGGTAGGCAAGGCTGGCCAGGCGGCGGCTTTCAGCGAGTGGTAGTACTGCGTATGCGAGTTTCCTGGTGAGGTGTCCGAACAGTAAGCTGTACTAAGATGCACATTGATCCGTACTGTGCGAGCCAAGGAAGTCGAAGTGGCGGCCGCGATCTCGGCGTTTGGGTTCGCACAGTAACGATAGTAGGAGGCATGTCCTTCCCAAAGCCCAAGGGGACCGACATCCGGAAAATCAAACCGGCTGTTAAGAAGGGCTGTTCGAGATGGATTCGAATCCGTCGCCATGATGCCGATCTCAACTCTATTGTGCCGTCGGCGGTGTTGCTCAGCTAGCGTTCCGGCCGAGCCAGCCAGCCCTGGATTTTTTTTTTTGTTCGCACATCAGCCCACCCACTCCACCTGGCCTCCTCGGGAATCCCCAACTCCAGCGTCCTCCATCCATCCACTACGGCCGACAAACCCGCCTTTGCTGTCCTCTAAATTTCTCCATTCTCTAGTCTTTGCAGAGCGCAACAGTATCTCGGTGTCTGGAGTCATCACAAGCGCTCTTGTCGTTCTGCCCGCTCTTTCGTCTCTCTACTGTTTACATATTGGGATAATCACCTTACCGCCGTGCACAGGAGGCTCGCCGCACTCGGACTGCCTCAGCATATAGCCTTGTCGTCGTCCCCTCTCCTATCGTCCCTCCCCCGCCGCCGCTCCGTCTCCTGTCCTGCCGCACCCTCGCAATGGCCGATCTTGACACTCTCGATCTCATAGTCCTGGGAGCCATTCTCCTGGGCACCATTGCCTACTTCACCAAGGGCAAACTATGGGGCGTCGTCAAGGACCCCTATGCCAGCTCCTTTGCGGCCAATGCCGGCCAGAAGCCAGGTCGCACCAGGAACTTTATCGAGAAGATGGACGAGACCAACAAGAACTGCATCGTATTCTACGGCTCCCAGACCGGCACCGCTGAGGACTATGCTTCGCGTCTGGCCAAGGAGGGCAAGAGCCGCTACGGTCTCAACACCATGGTCGCTGATCTTGAGGATTACGACTACGATAACCTCGACGAATTCCCCTCGGACAAGATTGTCATGTTCGTCCTCGCCACCTATGGTGAGGGTGAGCCCACCGATAATGCTGTCGAATTCTACGAGCACATTCGCAGTGATGACGTCTCCTTTACCAACGGCAGCTCCCTGGAAAACCTCAAGTACGTCGCCTTTGGTCTCGGCAACAACACCTACGAGCACTACAACTCCGTCGTCCGCCGCGTTGACGAGACCCTCACCAAGCTCGGCGCAACCCGTATCGGCGTTGCCGGTGAAGGTGACGACGGCGCCGGTACCATGGAGGAGGACTTCCTCGCCTGGAAGGATCCCATGTGGGCTGCACTCGCCGAGAGCATGGGCCTCGAGGAGCGCGAGGCTATCTACGAGCCTACCTTTGCCATTGTCGACCGCGAGACTCTGACAGCCGATTCCGAGGAAGTTTACCTCGGCGAACCTAACAAGAACTATCTCCAGGGAACCCCCAAGGGCCCTTACAACGCCCAGAACCCCTACACCGCTGTGGTCGCCGAGTCGCGTGAGCTCTTCAAGTCCAAGGACCGCAGCTGCATCCACATGGAAATCGACATCTCTGGCTCCAACCTTTCCTACCAGACCGGTGACCACATCGCTGTCTGGCCGTCCAACGCCGGCTACCATGTCGACCTGTTCCTGAAGGCCCTCGGCCTTACCGACAAGCGCAACGACGTCATCAGCATCAAGGCACTCGAACCCACTGCCAAGGTCCCCTTTCCTACGCCCACCACTTACGACGCTATTGCGCGCTACCACATGGAGGTTTGCGCCCCTGTATCTCGCCAGATGATCTCGACCCTCGCCCCCTTCTCGCCCACCGACAAGATCAAGGCCGAGATGACGCGCCTCGGAAGCGACAAGGACTACTTCCACGAGAAGACAGGTCACTCATTCTACAACATTGCCCAGTTCCTGACTGTCCTCGGCGATGGCGCCACGTGGGACAAGATTCCCTTCTCCGCCTTCATCGAGGGCCTTAACAAGCTCCAGCCCCGCTACTACTCCATCTCGTCCTCGTCGCTCGTCCAGCCCAAGAAGGTCGCCATCACCGCCGTCGTTGAGACCCAGGTGCTGCCAGCGCAGGAGGTTCCCTTCCGCGGTGTTGCCACCCATTTCATCGCCGCCCTGGCCGACAAGCAGAATAACGGCGCCAAGTCGGACGTCTACGACCTCACCTACCAGATCGTCGGCCCCCGCGCGCGCCACACCGGCACCCACCTGCCCGTTCACATCCGTCACTCTAACTTCAAGCTGCCATCGGACCCCGGTCGCCCTGTTATCATGGTCGGTCCCGGCACCGGCGTTGCACCGTTCCGCGCATTTGTCCAGGAGCGGGCCAAGCAGGCCCAGGACGGTGTCGAGGTCGGCAAGACGCTGCTCTTCTTCGGCAGCCGCAATGCCAAGGAGGACTACCTCTACGAGGAGGAGTGGACCGAGTACAAGAAGGCCCTTGGCGACAAGTTCGAGCTCGTCACGGCCTTTTCGCGCGACACCGCCAAGAAGGTCTACGTCCAGCACCGACTCAAGGAGAACGGCGAAGAGGTTCACGAGCTGCTCCAGAAGAAGGCTCTCTTCTACGTCTGCGGGGATGCCGCCCGCATGGCTCGCGAGGTCAACACTACGCTTGCCCAGATCATTGCCGAATACCGCAAGGTCACTCCTGCCAAGGCCGACGAGGTTGTTAAATCGATGAGAGCCGCCAATCAATACCAGGTACGTCTACCAACCTATCCATGTGCGGTGCTTTATATCCATGTTTTTGGGCAATGAAACACGTGCCTTGACTGGATGCTAAAAAATCCGCTTTTAACTTGCTGGATTTTGATGCTAACCTGGTTCTTTCATAGGAGGATGTTTGGTCTTGATCGCGACACACCTCGTTAGATAGACTGCTTGCTCCCCACGGGGTAGACTTGGAGAAATTAAAATGACCATATTAATGAACGGTTTGGATGGGGTACAACATGATCAGGGATGCTCATAGACTTTGAACGTATTTGTTGTTGTTGTTGTTGTTTTTCTCATATCAGCTAGATGGTAATACGTTTCGTTTTCTTTGGATCATCTCCCGTTGGTGAATTTTGCTGCTTCCTTCGCATCTGTTGCATATTGCCTTGGCCAATCCACACACAGGGGTACACGGGAGGCAGGTAATTGTGGCAAGATTCGTTTTAGCGAGAGTCGTCTATCGATTGGGGTGGCGCTCAGGGCGGAGCTTAATCTTTGGTCTCACATTTGCCGTTGCCCCGAGAAAACAAAGAAGAGTGAAGAAGAACTCCGTATGACCAGTGTCAAAAGGGAGGTCGCTCGCCGCCCTTGGGGGGCTCCCCATTCCGACGCGGAACTTTGTCGCGAAGTGGCGCCATCCTTACTGCATAGCAGAGAGCCACCTCAGGCATTTCGACGGTCGTTTGGACAAGTTCTGTCAGTTCTTCATCTGTCTACGGATCATGCTATAACGCTCGTCGTCATATGCCCTCCCTGCCAGCAATGAAGGGGTTGGGAAATCGGTCGACTCGCGCTTGAATTGATCCAAATTCATCAAGGACTGATTAGTCGTTGTAATTCACTGACTGTGATATCTTTCCAGCCGCGTGTCTATCCGATGTAGATGAGAGACAAGGTATGTCCGAGTGATATCGGAGCTCGATGTTCCTCCTGTGCACAACAATCAGCTGCGCGGAAGACTCGTCTTGTCCAGGCAGACCATGTGTTTTAGTACTGTTCAGCTGAAGCGAATTGCCAGATTCAAGACGAGAGCGACAATGAGGTTGAGGCCAAAAATTTTCTCTGAAAACGGTATGGTCACGGCATTGTCCCCCGCACCAGCAAGGAGGGTTACGACCCGTGATGCGGGAGACGCTCTGAAGCAGCTGAATGGGCGGGGGCATGGCTCGCGGCAACAAAGATGGGCACGATGATCTGTATTGCCAGGTAGTAATTGGAATCGAGCTAGAACCGAGCTCCTTAACATATCCACTGCGGAGATGTAACGTTGTTGGCTAACGACAGTTCTTTCCACGACAAAGGTCTGGAGGAACATGTGCGAAAGCTACACGAGATGAGGCACACAACAAGGTCGGTCGGTCCGCAAGGGTAGATCTACGGTGGCACAAAACATAACGAGTGCTCAATGCTTTGGGTGGCGAGAATTTGCCTTCAGCTTCCACGACACTCTCGGCGATACTTTGGGGAATGACTTTCGGGCTGCCCGACTGCCAGGTTCCCATCGCTCCAGGGGTCCTGTAGAAAGTAGTCAACCCAGCGTCCAATCCGTGGCCTGGGAGAGACTTCCCTTTTATTCTCAGGCATTCTGTGATACGGAACCCCCCTGTTTCGTCACATCAAAACCAATAGATGGGGTTTTGTGTCCAGATACTGTTTCTGCCAGTAAAAAGTGATACCGGGCTTGCTTTTTCGAGGGGTTGACAGTCGGCCCACCAGTCGGCGCAGGTCAGTCGGGCTGAAAGCGTGCAACAAGGAGTCCAGTAAAAATGTCTGTCATTTATACGAATACACTGGTATGGGCAAGCATGGGTAGCAAAAGCAAGCATGGGCTTTTTTGGGGCCTGGCGTACCACTTTGTGCAGAACAAAGAAATGTGCCATGGGGCTCGAAAATGAGTAGTTATCATTTATCGATTTCCTTTTTTCCTATGAACGCATACCACAGTTAGTGGCCAAGGAGAAAAAGAAAAGAAAAATACGAATAAAAAGGAGAGAAGAAGAGGGACGACGAAATTCTTCATGACGGGGTCAAAGATAGTACGGAGTAGATGGGTAACATCCATCATCAAGACTGCTGGGGTACCTAGGTATCAGTGGCCCCGTCGCCTGCCAAAGATGGTCGAAGTCGCATGGCCGCCGGGTCAAGATGAATGTTGCGGGAGATCATTGTCTGAGGGAGGCGTGCCGACGCCTTGACCTTGGCAAGGGGCGAATCACCGCTCCGGCGAGTGTCTGAGAAGCAACGGAAAAAGAAACGATAATGGGTTGCCCACTCGTGCTGCAGCAGGTGGCTGGCCGGCTAGTTCGTCTGAATCGTTTAGATAAAATTTCCCGGCGTATAAGCAAGGAATATCCCAATCGCATTGTCGTTTTTGTTTTCGCAGTAATTAATTCGCATTTTCGCCTGCTCGTTCTGTTGTTTCCCGCATTTCTTACGCATCTGCGCCGCCTAGTGTAAGTATACATACAGGCGCAACGCCGCCGTCCGTTTGCCAGACTAATCACTTTGCAGTCTTTTATTGTTATTCTGCAAAAATACTCATACTTTTGCCCGATTGCCGCCGTTCCTTGATCTATTTTCTATCGCGCACAAGTCGGTACTCGTACAAATCGGCAACTCGTACAAAGGTCGACTCGTACGTCCCAGCTCGTGCACGCGCAACAGTGCAGTGCATGGTAGCGCGTTTGTGGACCGTCCTCTTTCCTCGTTCTTGTTTGGCAGTTATATCTTCTCTCGAGCGACTCGGCATTTCAGCTCCAGGTAGCTCTTTGTTGTCGAACGTTGTTGGGCTTTCGCTGCATTGTGCGCCGTTCGTCCTGCCAGGTTCTCGCCGTTCGTTGCGACTTCAGCCCACGCAATAGGTGATACGCCTGGTTACACGGGTACGACACAGACCTTCTGATTATTCAAATTGATATTGACGGAAGGAAATACAAACAGGTTGCTGGTCTTGAAGGCTGATTGTTCGATATCTCCATCTTGTTGCGGACAAAACGCCCTTAACCGACTGCCCTGACCGTCGTTCGCTTCCTCCTCAAAACGCCTGGCAGCTGTCACGACTGGCGATTCACAACCGCCGTGCAAACGAGAAACATCTTATTTCCTCGATCTAGAGCAGCCAAGGCGCTTCAAAGAGCTATCAGTTGGCACTTGTCAGTATTTTTTGCCTCTGCTGCGCCGCTCTTCCTCCCTCTGCAGCCATCGTCGGTTCGTGCAGGCGAAGCCCGTCCCCATTTGCTTTTCCATCCTCAACACCTGCCGCCTCAACATCGAGCGTCGTGACTACCTCGACACCGCCGCCCTTTCATCTTTAGGTAAGCCGCCTCGCTTGCAGTGCTACCTTTGTCCCTTTTATTTGTCGTCGTCTTCTCCTCCCTCTCCCATTCTTCTTCCTCTTCTCTTCATAGCATCACCAAACATTGGTCGCACGTCAACTCTCTACGCCTTGTCAAATTCCCATTCATCTTGCTTGATAGCTCTCCCTCTTATCCAATTTTGCAGTTATCTCTGCCAACCCCCAATTCGAACATCTCCGGCTAAAACACACGACTTTTTCCTCCCCCGCAGAGAAAAGGTGCTGTCCCTCAGATTCTTCTCACCTCCCCCTGTCGTTTCAGCCTACCTTTCCTGCGCCTTGTACACTCTACTTTGCTATTGTTCTTTCTCGCGGTTTTGATTTTTCATCACGATTAATGCCAGCGGCGGCTCTTCGTCCTTGCTAAGTCTCGTTGCTAACTGCCGAGCCTCAAAGCAGATCTTTGCTGCACTCGCGGCTGGTTGTTCGGTTATTAAGCCTCGTTAAAAGTAAACTTGTTGCTTTTGATCCTCAGGTATGTTTACGACTCCTTACTTCGACCGATTCCATTTCTATACACGGCACAGGACTTTTCTATCTTCCCAGTGCCTTGTCCAAGCATTCTGCACACCTTCGATGCTAACATGGATCGCCCTCTCTAGTGATCGCATGTCTTATTACTGCCAAACTCTTCACGACATCGGCATGGACGCAAATTCTGCAGTTGCTGCTTCGTATCTACCAACCCACGGACGCGGTGCTCATCATTCCCATATTCCGGCTCATGGGGGTGATCCTAACGCCTTGATAAATCAATTTGCCAACATTGGTCTCGGCGGCATGAGCATGCCTGGTGGCGCTGGCCCCGTTCCTATGGGCCCTGGGCACGCCTTCATGATGGGTTCCGATGGCCAATTTGTTCTTGCACCAATACCTGGCGGTGGCCAGCATCTCGGTATGGGCCACGGCAATGACGCACACTACCAGGGCTTCTCGATGCCGCATGGCAGCTACGCTGCACCATACGTCGGCGTTCCTCTTCCTCTCATGCCTTACACTCCCGGACGTGCCAATACTGGACACCATCGGGTGGATAGAGGCCAATCAGAGGTACCTGGTCTCGAAAATCGTCGCGGATCATACTCTACTACGGAGTCTACGCCCGCCACGCCATTCTACGGCGCCGTCTCTCATCGCGACAGTGGCCCCCGCGTTGCAAGTCTTGACCGATCTGCTTATACCACCCCTTCGCCTCAGCAAATTGGTCTTCCCACTCTTCATGCAGATGCTCCAAAAGCTACCTTTTCTGCTGTTTCGGAAGCCGCCCTTGATGAGCTTCTCAAGAAAGAGCCTGCCATCCCCAAAGCTGTTCCTGCCGTTTTCACCCCACCAAATCAGATGAAGTCTATCGAGCAGAGTCTTGACAACAGAATTCCAGGCAACCGCAACGTCTACATCCGGGGACTGCATCCGACCACGGATGACGAGCTTTTATTCCATTTCGCCTCTCGTTTTGGCGCCGTCGAGACTTCCAAGGCCATCATTGACACTGGCACTGGTGCCTGCAAAGGGTAGGCTATCAGTTCGCGTCTTCACGTTTGCAAACACTAATTATCCTCAGATTTGGCTTCGCAAAGTTCTTCACTTCGGAAGACTCCGAAATGTGCATTCGAGGCTTCCATAAGCTCGGATATGAAGTGGGATTTGCGCGAGTAGGTATACCCGACGATACCAGTCGAGCCAATGCTAACATGCTACGTAGGAATCATTCAACTCTCGCCTCAAGGCTGAGGGTGATGAGGGTTCTACAAATTTGTACATCTCCAATTTACCCAAGACCTTGACCGAAGTGGTGCGTGCACTATCCTCTGTTCGGCGGGATGATTACTGACTCTATCAAAGGAGCTTGGCACCATTTTTCTTGGCTACACCATTCTTTCCAGCAAGATTCTACGCGACAGTATGGGTAACAGTCGTGGCGTTGGCTTCGCTCGGTTAGCGTTCCTTGCTTGACATCGTCTTGGAGCTCTTATTCTGACCTCGTGCCACAGCTTCGAAACACGCGACGTCTGTGATGAAATCATTAGAAAATTCAACGGCGTCGGCATTGGTGAAGAGGGCTTGCTCATGAATATCCGTTACGCCGATACCCCATCACAGAAAGAGCTCAAGCGAGTTACTGCCGAGCGCCGTCAATTCCGGACCAACGAATATAACATCGGTGCCTATGGTACCCCTCTGGTTGGGTTGAACCCAACCTTGTATAATCAACATTCGCAGTGGCGCCGCTCCATTCCACAGTCTCGAAGGTACCTTTATTTATTCCCATACATTTCCAGCCATCTAACCCTGTGTAGTGGTTTGTCAGCTTCGTCGAATGGCGACAGCAGTGCTATGAGACACTCGGGTACCGCGCGCGGTCTTTCCGAGTATGAATCAAAGCACACTGTCTTGTCGTCTTTCTAACTTTCCGTTTAGGGCGGCTACAAGCTCGAGCACTGACGCTACTATCTCTACCCCCACTACTTCCGAGTTCGATGAGGGCACGACGATTCACGCCGATCATGCCGGAGCTGCCGTTGTAAAGAAAGAGAATGTGCCGACTTCGCCATCAATGGTGAAGAAAGAGCCCGCCAACTGAGCAGATGACGAATAATTCTAATGTTACAGCTGATTTTTTTGGAGTGCCGATGTGCACATGATATATTCCCTATACACGGATGTCTCGCTCTCAGGTAGTTGCATCACTTTATCTGCCGCTTCTTGGTGACAGCTTTTATATGTGCAACAAGCATATTATGTTCTATTATCAGATGTTTGATCCGCTTGCTGGATTGTGTTAATATTGTTTTTTATTTGTCACGGCTGTCGATGTCCTGTATTCTATTTATGAAAAACTGGGTGCAGTGACGAGGTAGTACATTTATCCCTGTCGCTGAATTAAAGCCTTCAAAAAATAAGTTGTGAAAGCTCCCGTAGGGGACGCTTTAACCTCTCATCTGGTGTATTATCATTTCATTGAGAAGTGTTATACTGTAAGTTGAGCCATGCTGTCATTAACCACATCTGCTGCATCTGCCGCATCTGCCGCATCTTCTGCCTCAATTCTGCCAATGACCACTGGGCCGGACTCTTCGCCAGAGCCATCCTCGTCGGTTTCGCTCTCTTCTTCTTCATCCTCCCCAGATTCATCCTCCGAGTTCTGGTCCGTCCTGGTTTCTCCCTTTTCTCTGATTGCTGCCTCCAAGTCTTTCAACATTTTCTTGGTGAAACCCGACGCCTCCACCGTCGCATCTAGTCTTGTCTTACCGCCTTTCCCGACAATCTTTTTGGCATCCTTAAAAAAAGGGCCAGGCTGGGTGCTTGTAAAGTGAAACCGACGCTGAAAAAACCTCTTGATACAGTTTACGTCGCGATCAAAATACATTTCAGCATTCTGATGTTCCATGGAAACCATTTGCGGAAAGTCAATGACAATCGGCTCGAGGGTGATTGTCTCCTCCCCAGCTTCATTTGTCGTTTTATTCTCTTTGATCAGGATATTGAATTCGTTAAAATCACCATGAATTAGCCCGTGCTCGGCAAGGCGTAGTATCAGAGAAATCAACTCGGAATATAGTACTGCAGGGTCCGGTACTTGGGATATTTGTCGAAGAGGGTGGGCGTCAATAAGCGTCATTACGATCGTGTGGCGCGATTGGCCGAGCGGCTGCGGGACAGGAAATCCTTCGTCGCGTAGAGCCTGCATAAAAGCGTATTCCTTCATAGCAGCAAGCCTCGACAGGTACATCCACGAGCCGGAAGACTTGTTGCGGAGGTAGTCACGGTTCGACTTGACCGTTCGGAACGAGATTCGGCCGAGGCGGTGGATCTTGAGGACCTGCTGCGCGCCGCTGTGGTCTGCGACGACCATAATGTCACTTTCCTTGCCGACACCGATTCTGCTGCCGACGCTGTAGACGATCTTCTTGCTGGAGTGCGTATGGAGGGCGAGGTAGTCGAGGCCGCCGTAGGTCAGCCGGTAGCCGTCGTATTTGGCTTCCTTGACTCGGGCAATGAGGCCGACTTTGGCGAGTGCGGATATGCTTTTGTGAACACCACTTGCGCCACCTCTTAATCGCGAAATTCTTTCGATAAGTGCTGTAGGGACGATTTCGTGATTTTTGCTTCCCAGTTCGACCTGCCAGCCATGTGTTAGACGTCGGCATGGTGGGCAAGCGTGAACAGACGTCACTTACGGCAGTGAGAACTCGCCAGTCCTCCGCTGCCAAATGACGCAGCGCTCTGGTATCCAACTTCATGACGACTGAGTGATATGCAACGAATATTGTATTTCGGGGGTTAAGCGCAGTCTTTTCTCGCTATGTAGGCGACGCAGGCGTCTTGGCGGGGTGGAAGAAATTTGGGGCCCAAAGAGGTTCTGATCTTATCGATACGTGCGTGGTGAAATACATGGCTTAATCATCGAGCCGTTACGCCACACCCACACGTGACTCCAGCGGGACGACAACCAGCTGGCGTAGGCGGCAGCGCCTCGCGTAACCCCGGGGCTCTGGGCAGAGTTGCTACGCCAGGTTCCAAGAGCTTTGCTGACAAGGCTCCATTACCTTCCATCGCTCTTCAACTCCAACGTACCAACCACGTTCGCTCGCCCCAGTACCGCGATTGCGCAGTTGCTTCCAATTTGTATACTATTATCTGCCGCAACTGTCCCGACCCTTTTCGTTGCTTGAGAGGACTCCTCCCTCAAGTTTCACAACCACCAGCGCCTGCCACATCTAGATCGTCGTCAACATGGCTCAAGACGCCGATCTGCCCAAGGCGGCCGACAAGGGAAAGGGAAAGGCTGTTGACGACCCTAAGAATGAGACTGCCGTCGTAAATGGTAAGAAGAAGGCTGACGACAAGGATGGTGAGTTGGGCCATGGCGACAAATGCGCCGCTTCTCACGATGCTAACCTGGCCGCAGCCGCCGCCGAGGAGGAGCTCAACGAAGAAGATCAGCAGCTCAAGGGCGAACTCGACATGATGGTCGAGCGACTAACGGTGCACATTGAGCTCAATCCGCCCACTTGCAAGGCGCAAGCTAACCATTGCTAGGAAACAAACAAAGAGCTTTACAAGACAGCCATTGAGGCCATGAAGACTTCGATAAAGACCTCCACATCATCGATGACGGCTGTACCGAAGCCTCTCAAGTTTCTAAGACCGCACTACGAAACTCTGACGAACCTGTACGAGGAGTGGCCCGCCGGCGACGACAAGACATCTCTCGCTGATGTTCTCTCCGTCATCGGCATGACATTTTCCGACGAGGACCGACAAGATACCCTGAAGTTCCGTCTTCTTGCGCCCACATCCGATATTGGCTCTTGGGGCCACGAATACGTTCGCCACTTGGCGCTGGAGATTGGTGAGGTCTACGGCAAGCGCATCAGCGCTGATGAGCCGACCAAAGATCTCATCGACCTCGCGCTAACCCTGGTTCCCCTGTTTATCCAGAGCAACCAGGAAGCGGACGCAGTGGATCTCATGAGTGAACTCGAGATCATCGATCAGATCCCGAAGCACGTCGACGAGAATACCTACTCCCGCGTCTGCCTGTACATGGTTAGCATGGTCAACCTCTTAACATACCCCGACAACGAGCAGTTTCTGCGCACCGCCCACAAGATCTACCTAGAGTATAAACAGTACGCCCGAGCGATGGTCTTAGCCATCAGACTTCACGATTACGACTTGATTCGCTCCGACTTTGTCAAGGCCGAGGATCCTGCTTTGAAGAAGCAGTTAGCCTTCCTTATTGCGCGCCAGAGGATAGCTCTCGAGCTGCCTGGAGATGACGAGCATCTTGACAACAGCTTGTCGAATCTAAGGCTAGCTGAATACTTCAAATCATTGGCCAAGGAGCTCAACATTCTCGAGCCGAAAACGACAGAAGACATCTACAAGAGCCACCTCGAAAGCAGCCGTGTTGCTGGCATGACCAACCTGGATTCTGCCAGACACAACCTTGCGGCCGCCTTCGTCAATGCCTTTGTCAATGCGGGCTTTGGCAAGGACAAGATGATGCTCACGGACGGCGAAAAGGAGACCTGGGTTTGGAAGACTAAAGGCGATGGTATGCTATCAACGGTTGCGTCTATGGGAACGCTCTTGCTGTGGGATATAGAAAATGGCCTCGACAAGATCGACCGCTACACATATGCCAACGAAGTTGAGATTTCCGCTGGATCTATGCTCGCCATCGGCATCATGAACAGTGGGATTCGCGTGGAATCAGAACCCGCGCTCGCACTTCTGGCCGATCCCGAGAAGCTCCAAACAGGTAACCCACTAGTCCGCACCGCTGCCATCATGGGCCTCGGCTTGTCCTATGCCGGTTCCAATAAGGAGGAACTCCTCGAACACCTACTGCCAATTGTCAGCGACTCTTCGCAGAGCATGCAACTTTCTGCCATGGCCGCTCTATCCTGCGGCATGATATTTGTTGGATCTTCTCACCCCGAAGTCAGTGAGGCCATCGTTACCACACTCATGGACGAGGACCGCAAGAACCAGCTCACTGATAAGTGGACGCGATTCCTCGCTCTTGGTCTTGGCCTTCTGTACTTTGGCCGTCAGGAAGAAGTTGACGTTATTCTCGAGACACTCAAGGCTGTTGAACACCCCATGGCCAAGCCCACCGCTGTCCTGGCCGAGATTTGCGCCTGGGCTGGCACCGGTGCTGTGCTCAAGATCCAGGAGATGTTACACATCTGCAACGAGCACAAGGAGGAGTCAGACGATAAGAAGGGCGATGAACTTCTCCAGGCGTACGCTGTGATTGGTATCGCTCTGGTTTCCATGGGAGAGGAGGTCGGCCAAGAAATGGTTCTGCGGCAGTTCGGCCACCTCATGCACTATGGCGAGGCCAACATTCGCAAGGCCGTCCCGCTCGCCATGGGTCTCATCAGCCCTAGCAACCCCCAGATGAAGGTATACGACACTCTGTCGCGATACAGCCATGACACCGACCCCGAGGTCGCCATCAATGCCATCTTCGCCATGGGCATGCTCGGTGCCGGCACCAACAACGCCCGTCTGGCCCAGCTACTCCGCCAGTTGGCCAGCTACTACCACCGCGATCAGGACGCCCTCTTTATGGTCCGCATCGCCCAGGGCCTCCTCCACATGGGCAAAGGCACCATGTCCATCAACCCATTCCACACCGACCGCCAGATCCTGTCCCGCGTCGCGGCCGCCGGTCTACTGGCCACCATAGTCGCCATGATCGACCCCAAGGAGTTTATCACCTCCAACTCGCACTATCTGCTGTACTTCATCGTCACCGCTATGCACCCCCGCTTCCTGGTGACGCTCGATGAGAACCTCCAGCCCCTCAAGGTCAACGTCCGCGTCGGTCAGGCCGTCGACGTCGTCGGCCAGGCCGGCCGCCCCAAGACCATCACCGGCTGGCAGACGCAGAGCACGCCGGTACTCCTGGCATACGGCGAGAGAGCAGAGCTGGAGGACGAGCAGTATATCAGCCTAAACAGCACGCTCGAGGGCTTGGTGATTCTGCGTAAGGTAAGCAAGCACGCACCGCCATGATTCGCAATTGTCCGTGCAGTACACTAACATGTCTTAACAGAACCCCGACTGGGAGGAAGAGCAATAAATAAATCATGATAACCTATCACGAGGTGTAGTCGACGAGCATGAAGTAATATCAGATTAGACGGTATTATTTTCTGTGATCTTGATATCAAGTTTCTTGGCTGGTATGGGCATGGAAGAGAGGTGCTGGCCCTGTATAGTAATTTATAGTGTGTCGTGTGTTTCGTTGTGAAAACGAGAGGCAGATACAGACTACAAAGAAAAAAAGAGACACCAAGACATGACGAAAAACTTGAACAAAATTCAAAGTATTCTATTCAAAGATAAACGTAACAGTTATCATTTCAAGCAGGTGTGACTCGTATTTTCAAGAAAAAGAAATAAGCAAATTGTACATGTCCCATATACAATAACATATATCAAATGATCAAATGTAGACCAGAACGCCCATAGCAATGCATGCAGTATAGATTTCAGACTTGATCTGTCGTACCTCCTCTCTTCACCACTCAGGCGGCCCGAAGTGCCCGCCCTCGGGCACCGTCTTGTAAGAGCAGGCCTGCCAGTCGCAGCCCTGTTTATAGACCTCGGTGCCCCACCAGTGAAAGTTGGTCATCCACCCGGGGTAGATGAAGCCGAAGAAGACAACAACGATGCCAAAGGCGAGGCCGGAGTCGAGTGCGGCGCTGAGGGTCATGGTGTACTTGGCCCACCAAGCGCCGGCGCGGCGCTTGATGACGTAGTTGAAGACGTAGCAGACGAGGGCCCAGACGGAGAAGTTGAGACCGGTGGCGGGCGGGATCCAGGCCATAGCCCCAAAGATGATGGGGAGATTGATCTTGCGGACGACGCTGCCCCGACGGCGGCGGCTGTACAACCACAGCGGGATGGGCAGCAGCGCGCCGAGCGGGAAGCACCAGACAAGGGCGCGGTAAATGGCACCGGGACCGAAGAACTCGCCGGGCCCGACAACGCCCCAGAGAATGGAGCCGTTGAAGTGGACTCGCGCGATGGGGCAGGTAAAGCCATTGACCGCCTCGGCGGTACAGATGCCCCCGACATTGATAAACATCCAGTTGAGGACGCCAATCTGCGTGACAGACGACACAAAAGTGGCAACGACCTGCACCATGAACATTATGCGGGGCGGGATCTTCATGTAGTGGCCAAGCTTAAGGTCCGCAGCAAACTTGATGCCCTGCGCCGAGGAGATGTAACCGTATGTGACGAAGACCATGTTGGCGATGGGACGCCCGGGGAAGACGACGCCGCAGATTAACTGACAGATGAGGTAAATGCTGCTGTGCTGGTTTGTGACGGCCATGATGATACCGTTGGGGATGAAGAAAATGGCGCCAAGGGCGAGAGCCAGGAGAAGCCCGTACCAAGGTAGATGGATGGGGTAGTACTCGACGATGAAGATGCCGACGGCTGTCATGGAAAGGAACGTCAGAAGGTACCAGCTCAATGGTGCATCTTTGTAGCGCTTCATCAGCCGGCTGTGAATATCTTCTCGACTTAGGAGGTCGTCGAAGCCAGAGTGCGTGGAGCGGTTGCCGTGGCTGTCATGGCGTGACAATGGATCCGGCTCTACCTCACCAGCTTCCGTCGGTGTGTCAGAGAGAGGTTCGTAGGTGGCTTTGCTCTCTTCACGTGCTTCGGCGAGTGCGCGTTTCCACGTATGCCAGATATCGCTACCATGCCAGCACAGCGTGTGTGTAAGCAGTGCTGCAAGACCAGCAAACTGCACGCCATAGCTCAGCATGTACGTCACGGGCAGGAAGACTCGGCTGTAGTTTCGATACGCTTCGCGGTCGAACAAGAAGTCGGGTGTAAGAATTCTGCTGACATCATAGACTTTGCCTGTATTGTCAAAAACAGCAGTTGATAGAATCGGCATATATGACGAGTACAGAACGTTGGCATAGTAGCACAGCGGTGCAATGAACCACATGACAACAACGAGGCCAGCTACCACATTGACGGCCGCCCAGAAGGGCACGAGCAAGGGTGAACCGACGTACGTAATTTGGGCCCAATCGAAAGTCATAGGGAACAGCCCTAGGCCGGAGGTGACACCAAAGAGGTTCGCAATGACAACGTTCTTGGGGGCAAACCAGGTAATGACACTGAAGTAACTGAGCGCTGGCATCAAGAGTCCGGGCAAGAAGTAGAACACGAAAGCGCCTATCCAGACAATGTAGAAGAAGTTCCAGCGACTGATTGTCCAGCCGTTAGCTGGCTTATTCTCTTGTTTGTGGAGCGTTGAGAACATGGCAGCAGACATCAGTGTGCCTGGCCAGATCATACCGCTAGGACGGACGAGAAATCGGCGGGCCATACCCGCAAAGCCGTACCCCAGGATTTGTGTCGATATCGTGAGTAGTAACTGGTACGCAATCGGAGCAGACTGGTTATAAAATTGCGTCTGTTCAACAATGACGTCGGTCGCAAATGCAAAGCCAAAGGCAACGTTGCTGCTCACATAGACGCAAGTGTGTTCTTTTTCGTTCCACCGGCCCTGCGCGAACCATTGTCGCCATGAGCGAAGAGTCTTTGTTCGCCTTGCCGGTGGCTCGTGTTCATCTGGGATAGCTGAATGACGGACACCATCAACAAATGTTTCTTGGGGGTCATAGGAGCGCTTCAGAGCCACGTCCCAGAATAAACCGAGGGGGTGGACCAGAAGCAGGGCAATAACCGGTGTGATGGCCACACTGGGATATCTTAGAGAAAAGAATAGATTGGTCGAGGAGCCCAAAATAGAGAAGAGCACAGACAAGCACCACATTCGCGGTGTGTTTATTGACAGTGTAGTATCGTCTGTCGGAGGCACGGAGGCCCGAACTGCTTCGTGGGGAGAGTTTTCGTCTTCTTGGTCGATAGTTGACGCATCATCCTGGACCGAAAAGGTGTCTTCCTCGTCAATATCCAACTCATCAGGTTTTCCGTTGCTAAACGTATCGACAAGCGGCGTCTCGGCGGGCCCGAAGCGGCCTTCAACCCCAGACACAAGGATAGCACCGTCGAGGTCCTCCGAAACTCTTGAGGATGACCGCGAGATGGCCGACCGTTGGCTACGACTCGTGTCGCGCGCATAGCTAGGACGGCGCCTATATTCTTCGGAGTCGGCTTCGGATGGCGACTGGCTTTGGTACGGCGATGCGTTTACGGAGCCGTAGTTGGGAGTGTCCTGGCGCGACAAAGGCCGCCGGTCAAGGCGGAACGACTTCTTCTTTTTGACCATGTCGAAGTCGGTGAGCTCGAGCTCAGACCCGGAATCAGGGTCAGCTACAGCTTTTGACTCTGTAGGCCAAACGGTGCGAGCATGTTGTGAGAGGGAAGTCAGGGCATCGACGTGGTCATTGAGAGGCGACGAGGGTTCCGGCTGCTGTCGGCTCGGTGGCCGCTGGTGGGATGATCCGACGGTGGACTTGTGTGGCAATGCAGCAGTCGTAGTCGCCAGGGTCTCAAGGGCAACGGTTTTGTCGAGGTTGGCGTCAGGCTGATCCTGAACGGCCGTAGTGTGCGAAACAAGGGCTAGAGGGAGGGAGTCGCTGGCTGTTGTAGTTTCGGAATGGTCTTTGGCCAGCGGCGACCGGCGAGCGTCTTTCATGGCGGGCCAGCCGAACTTGTGGAGGGGGCGCTTCCCACCGCTACCTACCTACTTACAAGATGGGAGACGGCTGGAGCTAAACTTACTAACTTAGTTGGTTAGCTGGCGGGCCTTGGAGGTTGAAAATAGCGTGCCAGCTGCAAGGGATGGTCCAGCTCCAGCCAGTTTTCGTTGTCTTGGGCAGCAGTTACGGAAACAGGACCCGTACAGGCTGCGTCACTGCCTGGTCGTTTGGAGATGTCAGAGAAACTCCCTGCAGCGAGCCAATGGGTAATCATAAACGGTCCACAGAAGGTTGCAACTGTGGACTGACGACAAGTCGGTGGGATGCGTGTGAATGCTAGCCTCAGTCGACAGTGGGCCAGTGGGTTGGAATGTCAGGGCGGCTGGGAGCCAAGGGAGGGTGTCGAAGTGAGTCAAACCTGATAGAGAGGCGTGAGAGGCTTGTACGGTGAGTTGGCCAAGATGAAAGTGTCGACGTTGACGTGAGCGCTCTCGTCGGCCGCGTTTGTGTTGCAGGCAAATTGTCCAGTGACAACCGAAGGAACTGGAGGACTGCAGGCTGCAGCAGAATCAGGAGCGGGCTCGCGTGGCGCCTGCAGCTGAGCCGGCCAACAGGGGCACGGTTTATATCTCGAATAACGATGCTGCAGGTAATCTATGTAGCAAGTAAGGGAAGGGCCAGCCGAGAAACCTGGTGAGATGTGACGACGTTTTGCAGCGTAATGCCTGCTAGCGCTATAAGTCTGCAGCTAATTCAAGGCTCTCGGGCATCCAAAGTGGCCAGTTACACGGCAGATGGCGATGGCCAGACGGAGTCGCGGAGCCTGCTCGGCATATCGGTGCGAACGAATTGGTCATAAGGCTACAGCGGCTGGGTTTTCGCGAGTTGAGCCGTTGCTGAAGTGATGATGAAGATGGGCAAACGGAGCAGGTTCGAGATGCTCTCAACGGCTGGCGGTATCAGTGGGAGGGTATCAGTGGCTGGGGCTGTGGCTGAGGCCGCAAACAGTGCCTTTGACGGGATGGGCTACAGCGCTACAAGCCACTAAGCAAGTGATGAACCTGTTAGAATGCCCTGCATTTCAAGATATCTACGCCACGCGAATCTACCCAACAAACTGCTGATGTCGATCGCCGAGCATAGACGAGTCTCGAAATGAGAAGAGTGTAGCAAAATGCAAGGGCTCTAACATGCCTTGGGGCGGTGTACACTGAAGACCAATCTCAATACAGATTACTACCTCCTAGTTAGGGAATATCATTTCTCATTCTGAATCTCGTTCTTCGCGGCTTGATCTGCTTTCTCCTTTCACTCCCTTATTATTTAACAAAAATTACTAGCCACCGCTTTCTTTCACCACTTCACTTTTGGTATGGCCGTGTGAAACAGTTAATCCTGGTAGACAGGTGCCTACTAATAGACAGGGGTCTTGGGTGAGCATCTCTCGCCGTCGTCTAGTTCTGACGAATCACAGCTGACACATTAGGCATCATATCGATATGGAGGGCGCTTTTTTTCTTTAACAAAGCCTAGACCAACTTGGTATCGATAACTGACGAGGATGTCTTTGACCATTGTCGTAGGCCGCGGCTGTGAAACGGAGCCACGAGACTAACCAACTAGCCCCCAATTTATAGGTAGAATTGCACTATGCAACTCATGTAAGGAAAATTGTCTCCACGCAGCGCCAAATTTGATCAGCGCCGATGCCGCACTCGAATCATACCTACGTACTGTTTTAGTTGCCTCATTTCATGCTAACAAGCGCACCCGGAAATAGCATAGACAATGCTCATGCACCTATCCTGCAGTCTCGTCCTTCAACAGCAAGCATAATGGCGACCCCTGTCGCTGCGGCCAAACAACAACTTAGAAATTTAATCAAGAAGCGTCTTGCCGGCCTCTCGCCCGATGTCATTCAAGCTCAGAGTCAGTAGACCCCGCCGCCATTCCTCACCTGTGCCTTGTTAATGGATGAACGCAAACGACCAGGTCGCGCCGTCTTTGAGACTCTACAAGCCTCGCCGCAGTACAAAGAGGCCAAGCGCATAAGCATATATCTAGCCATGCCGGCAGCTGAAGTCCAAACCGAGGCCATTGTCCGCCATGCCCTCATTGCCGGCAAGCAAGTCTTTGTGCCCTACCTTCATAAGTCAACCCTATCTGAGCCTGACGCACCCGCTCGCATCATGGATATGGTGCAACTGCGCAGTATTGAGGATTATGAGAGCCTCGGCCGTGACAAATGGGGCATCCCGAGCATTGGTGCTGACGCCGTTGCTGGACGTGAGCGTATTTTGGGCGACTCGCCAGGCAACTTCGGTCCATCCCCAGCTACCCTGGACTTGATGTTGGTTCCGGGTGTCGCCTTCAATGCAGATCCCGAGGCGGGCATACGGCGTTTGGGTCACGGTAAAGGGTTCTATGACTTTTTCTTGAATCGATACTTTGCTCGAGCCGCTGAGCATGGTGGCCATGGCTCGACCTTGCGGCTCACAGGCTTGGCCTTGACTGAGCAGTGGTTAAACTCTGAAGATGGGGAAGTCCCAATGGGTATGTACGATAGGCGATTGCACAGTTTAATACTTGGTAGTGGCGAGACAAAAAATTAGCCCGTTGTACACTATTATCGACGACAGACAGCCCAGCTCATTTGCACAGGATGAATCATGATGCTTTGGTGCTAACTCAGTCCGCAAGTACTAACAGGAGGTATTTCCCCCACCTCTCGGGGTTGTCTGTCAAGATCCATACTAAAGCCAGGCAATGGAGGAAGACAAAGATGGCAAGGGAAAATATTGAGGCCTTTCATTGAAAACTGCTAAAAAAAAAGTCAAGCTCAAATTGTATATGTTTTTTTCTCTCCGTGCTGCGTCCCTCCTTTCGAATGAAATGACGTCGGATCGGAGCGGAAAAACTCACCACCTTGGTTTCTCCTACAAGAGCGAGTGCCCCGCCAAAGACTATCAACCCCATGTCGTATTATTGCCTGGCTCAAGTCGAGGTGGGCTTTCTCTTTTTATCGCTCTGGCCTGTTGGCATATTCCTAAAACACCAAGAGATCTGTCGCAGCCGACCTTTGTCACCTCATTTGTTCAAGACGACGACGAGAGCCGTCGCATCCATTCTCTTGGTTTCTTCTCAGCGCCTCCGAGCCTACCCCGTTCGTGTTTGTTGTACCACAAAGCTATTCGCGGCACCTTGGCACCTCGCCCCTATGCGCCACTGCCCCGAGTGCAGTCACGAACCTTGTTAAACGGCCGACGAGCTAGAAAATACATCTCATACAAGGATAATCTGCCGAAATAAATCAGTCATGGCTGCAAACGGTGCGCAGGACGGCTTCTCGCCGTCCGACGTCCTGGCTGCCGTGATGACGATGCGGAGTGGGGAGCAGGACGCAAAGAAGAAGGCACATGCCTATCTCGAGAGCTTTCAAAAATCTGTTTGTCGCCCATCAATCTTTACGAGGATATTCTGTGGGTACTAACATATCAGAAAACATCATGGGGTACCATTATTGGCATCCTGCAATCTAAGGCCGAGCCGGAAGCAATCTTGTTTGCTGCCATCACGCTTCGTGGAAAAGTAACCTTTCATCCTTGGCGATACGAATAGACTGCAAGCTCACAACTCACAGATAACGTATGATATCTCCACACAAGTTCCCGCGACCGAACTCCCAGCACTGCGAAACCAGATTCTTCTGCTCCTCAAGCAGTTTGCCGTTGGACCTAAGCCCATCCGTGTGCAGCTCTGTGTTTGCCTAGCCATTCTGGCCATCCAGATGAAGGATTGGAACGACGTCCTGCCGTCTGTGGTCCAGTCTCTCAGCGACAGCCCCGAGAGTCACGCTTGCATCCTCGATTTCTTGCGCGTCCTCCCCGAAGAAGTCACCGAGGGCCGAAAGATTACCTTGTCTGTACGTGGATTCTGCGACTCGACTCGACAATCAACTTCGACGACGTTCAATCGACCGGATGCCGTCAATTTCCAACTTAAAGTCTAATTAATCGTGGGATACAGGAAGATGATCTTGCGGACCGTTCAAAGGTGTTATTGGCCGACAATACTGATAGAGTTGTGCAACTGCTCATTAACTACTCACAATCTTCACGTTCGTGGTATGCAACCTGTAGATGCCAAAGAAGATGCTAACTTTACTATAGCTGCTGCTGCACGCAACCCTCAACTAATGGAATGCATCACATCCTGGCTGAGAGAGGTGCCTGTTGGCAGCATCATCAACTCTCCGCTGCTGGACGTTGTCTTCCACGGCGTCACGGCCGATGAATGCAGTCAAGAGGCCTCTGAGTGCCTCTGCGTCATGCTACGAGAAACGCGCGATGTCGACGAGAGCCAAGAAAACATACAGCTACTTTTCCCTCGCATCATCGGCTTGCAACCTCGCATCGCCATTGTAGCAGGTGAAGAGGATGCAGAGGCATTGAAGGCATTGACCAAGGTTCTAGCAACGGCTGCAGAGAGCTGGTCTGTTGCTATTGCGCGTCAACCCTCACACTTCCGACCACTTGTCGAGGCTGTTCTTGAGTGTGCCGCCCGAGACAAAGACCAAGACGTGATCGAACACACATTCCTCTTCTGGTACGAATTGAAGCAATATCTTGTACTCGAGCGTTACATCCAGAGCAGAGTTGAACTCGTCGATGTTTACTCTAAACTTGTCGATATTCTTCTCAAGCACCTCCAATATCCTCGACCGGAGTCTGGAAACGAGGCCGACCTTTTCGACGGTGACCGCGAACAGGAAGAGAAGTTTAGAGAATTCCGCCATCAGATGGGAGACACCCTGAAGGATGCCTGCGAAGTTATGGGTGTGACTGAATGCTTGACAAAGGTTCTCAATGCTATCCAAGTCTGGATGCAGAACCATGCAAGTCAAGTTAGTGATACAAATGTGCCGAATTGGCAAGAACTCGAGGCTCCATTGTTTGCAATGCGAGCCCTGGGACGTATAGTGGACCGCGAGGAAGAGATTGTGCTACCGCAGCTGATGCCACTGTTGGTTCAGATTCCAAACCACGAGAAGCTTAAGTTCGCCACTATTATGGTACTCGGGCGTTATACCGAGTGGACAGCTGTGCACCCAGAGTACCTGGAGCCTCAGTTCAACTATATTGTCAACTCCTTCCAGGCAGACTCCAAGGAAATTGTCCGAGCCGCTGCGTTGGCTATCAAGTTCTTTTGCACTGACTGCAGAAACCTGCTTAGTGGGCAGGTACTGCAGCTCCAGACCTTTTATGACCAGGTTCTTGACAAACTACCAAACCAAAGCAAGGAAGAGGTGACAGATGGTGTGTCCAGTGTGGTCGCTGTGCAGCCTGCCGACCAGACGTACACGCTGCTGAAGACATACTGCGATCCTCTCATCCAGCGTCTGATGGCCATGGCAAACCAAGCAACTGATAAGGAGAGCAAGATTGCTCTGGCTGGTAAGTAGCTTCTCAAGCCCACCCAACATGATTCTAACGTACTGCAGAACATCTTCAGCTCATCACGGTCTTTGTTCAAAATGTCACACCGGCAGTGAACCCTGGCGATGCTAACCCGGCTGTCAAGTACTGGCAAGAAGTTTTTCCTATTCTATCGACAGTTCTCGAAAACTTTTTGGACTTTAGCCCCATTTGCGAGAGAATCTGCCGCTGCTGGCGAAACATGATTGTGTCGTACCGCACTGCAATGGCACCTCTACTACCCGAGATGGCTAACAAACTGGCGAGCGGCTTCACGGCCTCTCGCGAAGGATGCTTCTTGTGGGTGACTGGTACCATTCTTCGCGAATTCTCCGAGGACCGTGACAGCGTGGACCAGGCGACGACCGAGAACATCTATAGTTTTTTCGAAGCACAAGCTACCGCGTTCCTGCGTGTCATGACGGAACTTCAGCCTGCAGACTTACCAGACGCTATCGACGACTTCTTCCGGCTCATGATCGATGCGCTCCTTTACTACCCACAAAAGCTTATCCCTTCCACATTGTTGGTCCCGATTTTCGAAGCAGCCATCTATGCACTGACGCTCGAGCAACGAGACCCGCTCGTTTCCACGCTGCACTATGTTCGCGATCTGTTGTCGTATGGCAGCAACAATCCGGCGACCAGCGAGGGGCTGCCGGAGGCTGCGGCACAGCATATCAAAGGCATCATCCTCAACATGCTGCAAAGTCATGGATTGGGCCTGGTGAAGCAGGTTATGGCCGGCATGATGCTCACTTTCCCACGAGACTGCTTCGCCGATGGCAGTGGCGTCCTCTTGGCCCTTTTTGAAATGATTCCTGGCCAGACGGCCGAGTGGGTCGCACAGACAATTCAACTGCTGCCCGAAGGTACGGTGAACGCAGCCGAAGCCAACAGACTGATGGCCAAGATTAAGGAGAGGCTGTCGACGGATGACGCCAGTAATCTCCGACATGTGCGTGTCTTGCTGCAGGATTTTACGAACTCGTACCGACGACGGAATGTGGCGCCGAGGGATGGGCTGGGACAGCTGGAGGCTAGGAGATTCCAGTTTTCAGGCTGATTTTACTCCACCCACTGCAATAAAAGGAGTGAGCGGAGTTGACTGATGGCACGTGTAAAGGCGGCTGGTGGATTAATTGGCATTTACAGGAGCGAGGTAATTTATACCATGGAACCGAACAAGGAAAGGTATTAGGAGCAACTGATTCAATTGTTGATATAGCATCTAGAGCGAGTATATGTGAGAAAAAGGCGACGATGAAAAGTTACTCATGGGATTGTGAGATGGAAATTCGCAAAGGCCGAGAGTATATATATATACATATATATAATTAGATGGAGAACGCATATGCCGACGTGCTCTCCCTACCTTAGCGCCTTAGCTCTACCACATTCCTACCCCAACTTGCTCGACTACGCGTGGCAGGTCGACGGCTGACTCTGAAAGTGCTACTGCTGGCTTTCTTCCTCCATATATGGATGAATTTGGTTGCATCTAGGACCACTGATGAAGGGCACACACAGACCGCGAAAACGGGCGGACGGGGCCGCTCCGTGGGTCCGTCCTCGGCATGGATGTTTTTAGTCACCGGGAACGCCACCCGGATCTCAGCTCGATAACGCAAAGGATTACACAGGGTGAGACAAGAAAAAGGAGCCATCGCCCGAGGTGTCTTGTGCCCAAACTTGCGGAGAAGAACAACTCAATGGCAACAGAAAAAGAAGCTATGGGAAGTCCAGCCGGCATCGCGCTGATCCCGTGGGACCCGGCCAGCCCTGGGCACGCCGACCGCATGAAGATACAGCGGCATGCGTGTGGCTGGGATGCCGACAAGGTGCCTTACTGGCAGAAGAAGGTCGCCGCCGGTGACAAGCTCCTCTTCTGGATCGTCCTGGAGCGAGGCGACATGGAAGACGCGCTGTTGTTGGCGGGGCGTGCGGCTGGCGCGGCCGAGGGGGAGCCCCTGAGGGACACGGCGGCGCAGGTGGGCAGGACGACGCGGACGGCAACGGGAGAAGCGTTTATTCCGATCGGACACATTGCATTGGACGAGTATCCGAAGAGGAACGTGCTGTTTGGGCTACCGATGGCGACGCTGTGGATCAAGTCGCTTTACATTTCCACGTGAGTTGTTTTTTTGTTCTTGTCTTTTCTGGTGCTCTCGCGAAGCTCTTGGAAATAAAAACTGACCAGGAACTTCTCTTCTCCACGGACAGAGCTATACAGTCGAGCGGTCTCGGGCGGAAGGCGATGGCGCAGGTCGAGACGATGGCGGCCGGGGCGCCGTTTCGCAGCGCGGCGCTGGCGCTGGACACGACGCACCCGGAATGGCACCGGCGCGAGGGGAGCCGCCGGCTCTACGGCACGGATGAGCCGCCGGCGGGGGCGCCGCCGATACACACCAACCACGCGTGGTACGCGCGGCAGGACTACTTGGACATGGCGTTGCCGGAGGCGGAGAAGGAGGAGGCGTGCGCGAGGGCGGAGGGGAGGGAGTCGTTGGGGTATTATAAGAATACAGACCCGGAGACGGGATTGGATGAGAGAATTCCGACGACGTACTTGTATAAGATGATTTGATGGGCAGGGTGCAGGCCGGGGCTGGGCAAATTTTGACAGGGTTTCGATAGAGTATTCTGAATATGAATCATGAAGAGTGTACTCCGTAGCATGGCTATCATCACTGAATAGGATGCGAGCAACAAAGACTTTTTGTCTATTTTGTACAGGTGGAGAAGTTTCAGTAAAGCTATGTATATATGCCAAAATGCCACAGAGAAATCAACAATCCGCGTGGTCTCACATCAATGTATCAATGTAGAAAAGCGCGCAGAGGAAGATGTGTCAAACGCCAGACAAATGCGAAGTGCCCACCCCTTCATCTTCGTTCCCATCATATCCATGTACAAATACAAATCTCTCTCGTCCGTCTTCTAGACTCGTCCGTCCAGGCAAGAACCGCGTACTCGCTTGCCGGCCCCCCTCCGCCTATCCATCATCATCATCGGTTGCCGTCGAGCGGGCGGTCCTTGGCCGGCATGCCGCCGATCCTCTCCTGCGCCGGCGCGGCCTTGCCCTTCTTCTCGGCGTCGCGCTGCCGCGACAAACGGACGTCCTCGGGCAGGCCCCACCAGTCGTGCATGAACTCCTCCTGGGCGGCGGCGACCTTGCTGCGGGCCTCGCGCTGGCGCTGGCGATCGAGGCGCATGGCGAACCACTCCTCGCGGGCGGCGTCGTGCTCGGCCTGGTTGGCGTGCAGCTTCATGCAGCCGTTCATGACGCGGTGCTCGGCGCGGCAGGCGAAGGAGACGGTGAAGGTGCGGCCGAGGGCGCACGCGGCAAAGGCTGGGGGGAGGGGCGGAAGAAATGTCAGTATATGGGGGGAAAGCTCTGAAGGGGGACGAGGGGGGAGAGAGGCGAACCTTTAATCTCCTCGGCGCATTGCTTGCGGACGCGCGCGTAGTAAATGTCGCGCACCTGCGACTCCTGCGAGGCGGAGAGCGGGAGAGGGTTGCGCGAGGGGACGCCCAAGCGCTCGGGGGGCGGCGTGGGCAGGTCGGAGGCTTGGCCGGCCATGATGGTGGCCATGCGATGGTGATGATGTTTCCGAAGGGTATTGGTCTCGTCGGGTTCTCGAGATGCGGAGGTCGGTTCGAATGGTGTGAATCGATTGGGTCGGGAGGTATCGGTAGAGTACGTGGAATGATTCGCCGACAAGTCTCACACCTCGGGGAATTTCGATCCCGGAATTTGCGAGAGGCAATTTCGTCAATGGCTGCCTTCGCCTTTGCCAAGTTTATCAGACCATCCAGACCCTGACACGGACAAGGCATGGGGGAGCTTTGGTCTCCAGACTGGGCGAGGTTCGGGCGGCAGTAATTTTCACACCGCCTGCCTCATTTGAGCAGCGTCCGACTTACACGAAGCGATGAAGTAAGTGATCGGTTCACTTTTGGCCGGTTCAGGAAATCTAGTTTAATTATTTTATTTTCAAGCAAAAATTAAACTTGCTTTTTTCCTTTGTCTAACATGGCTGAGGTGGCTCTGGTCATCTGACTGCGCCATTCTCTCGGCGCCTAGCATAGGTTATGAGGCTGAACTCTATATGTCCATCAGCTGTCACGTTCAGCTGTAACTACCGGGTTCTCCCATGAAGAAAGTAGTTGAACTAAAAAAAAAAACGTTTAAGAATAACACTGTCTTGAAACGGTATCAAATATTAATAATAGTTGCATATTCAGACTCGCAAAGTGGTATCAAAAGTAATCGTCGCCCCAAGCTCCTTAGAGCAATCCCAGTCTATAGCATAACATCACCCCCCTTGACCGCAAAATCCCCTGAATTAGAACATGCCGAGACTGTTTGTGTTTGGCAGAGTAGCGGAATGTTGTAGAGCGTTTACTGCTGGTGCTGGTGCTGCTGGGGAGTGACCTGGTTGGGGTCGTGAGGATATTGCTGCTGGTGCCCGGCGGCGACCTGAGGGGCCTGGTACTGGCCCTGAGCCTCGGCAGGCTGCTGGGGATACTGAGGGTACGCCTGCTGCTGGGGCTGCTGCTGGCCTTCGTACTGAGGCTGGGCGAACTGGGGGCCTTGCTGAGGCTGCTGGGCGGGCTGGGCCGTCTGTCCCTGGACCTTTTGCTCCTCCATGTTGTGGTCAGCGGCAGCGGTGGTGCTGGAAGAGCCAAAGGTGAAGCGGCCGTCCTTGCGACCGGCAAGGAAGCTCATGATGGTCCAGACGAGAGTAACAATGAAGAGGACCCTACGAGGAGACTTGGTAAGTACAGGAAAAAAAAGTTGGCAGGTTGGGTGGGTTGTGCAGACGGAGCGCCGCTGCAAAAAGCTCACCAGATGAAAGCGCCAATGGCGGCGACGCCAGCGAGGAGGCCAGACAGAGTGTTGTAGCTGGTGTAGCGGCGCTCGATGGAACGCTTTCGGTAGTCGTAGCAGACACCGTTGTAACAGAACTGGCCGCCGCCGCCGCCCCTGCCGATGCCGCCAATGGTTCCGAGCTGGGCGCGGCGGGCGGCGTTGAGGGCCCAGGTGGCCAGCCAGAGGATGACCATGAAGATGTCGAGGGCGATGACGGCGAAGATGCTGTAGGCGATGTTGGCTGCGCCGACCTTTTCGGTGACGAGGATGTACGCGACGGCGACCCAGGTCAAGACGGCCTACGCGGAGAAAGAGAAAGCATGTTAGTAGGAGGGAGGAGCGCCGTGGTCAAGGAGGAGTCGCATACGGCGGCGATGCCGAGGCTGGGAGCATCAAAGAGCACGTAGTCGGACCAGGCAGCGGCCATGCCAAGGACGATAATGGACAGGACGACCTGGGCGATGCGGATGCCAAAGAGCCAGACGGGACTGGCCAGCGTCCTGTGGGTGTTGACAGCTTGGCTGCTCATGATGTACGGTGGTGGTGGTGAGACGGTTGACCAAGATGAAGTGAGGAAAGGTAGTACAGATGGCGTTTGTGCTAAGAAAGAAAAGCTGTAGCTGTGAGACTTTGGGGTATCTTGGAGGAAGTGAAACGGAAAATGAAGGACTTTGGGGGCAGGTGATGAGCAAGAGAGACCGGACCAGGTCAACCTGAGCAGGGAGCTGAAGATCTTATATGTATGAGTAGGGATAGAAGTGGTAAAGCAGACCGCCAAGCTTGTTCCAGAGTTGGGCACATGGTTGAAAAATAAAAATAAAAATAAAAACAATAATAGAAGGGGGATAGAGAGCCGAGGGCGGAGCTTGCCAGCGAGCTGCTGCACCCCCTCCCCTCTCCCATGTCTATGTCTCTGTCTCTGTCTCTGGTGGTAACTGCTCGTCCTGATCTGGCTTCGTGTAAGCCCAAGGCTGAATTTATCCTGACTCTGGCAGCGGTCCAAAGCGGTTGCCGGCAGCGGAATGGGGCGCCCTGCTTGCTTTGGTTTAGCTGTCAAATTTTCGCTGGTAATTATAGCACTTCTCTCTCTGTGCCTTTCTCATCATCGGGAATGAATGCTAGCAGACAGACCCTTACAAAGCCACGAGAAAGCCCCCCCTCATTCAGCCGCACTGGGGCCTCGCGAGCACTGCCTGCTGCTGGGATCACGGTAAACAGTACACCTTGTGGGTTTCGCCTCGCCTCTTACAGGTTGGCGATGCCAGTTGGCTACGGCGCTAACAGCTCAGCTACAAGGCGCTGTGTCTTGTCTTGTCTGTCCGATGTGTCCGATGTGGACGGTCTCTGATAATCCATACTCCGTAATTCGCAGTGTTTTGTGCTTTTTTCTTTTATTAGACTTGCCTCGCGCGGCACACCGTCTGCCTCGCAGGGCAAGTTAACTAGTGTGACGGGCTAAATTTGTTACTCGGAATGACGCCCTCCGAGAAGTAGTTAGAACAAAGAGTTTGATGGATGCGGGTTGCCTCTTTCACATTGCGCGAGACTTGGCATCCGATCGTGGCGACGAGGCTGTTAGACACTGTGATAACAAGAACTGTTCATCTCGGGGTTGAAGAATAAGTTTGGAAACGTAGCTACACAGCCCGGTCCCCTGTCCCTACTGGAGGGGTGAATCACAGGCTCAAGACCACTCACTGAGTACGAATTGCAAGGCGTGTGTTATTACAGGGACTATCAGGCAGGCTCTAGACAGGTGAAGGACTAGCTAGGATGGACACCTTAGACTTAGACAGGGACACTCTTAAAAACAAACAATATGAACATTTCCTTGCGACAGGATGGACAACTTCATCAATTGTAAAGCAGCATTTCACAGCATTTCTTTGACTTGGGGGTCTTGTACTTACCAGCTTACCAGTCCTCAACTCCTTACACTGTACACACAAGAAAGAGTAGGCGTCTCAAAGCTCAAAGCTCCGTTTCGGCGAAGTGCCCCCTATGACGTTTATTGTTCAGCGCATCGCCTTTCGATTCAATCAGGAAATTCTTCTAATTTCGTGGCTTGTGGCTTGCACAGGCCCACCACCCACGCAAACCCTTTGTGTGAGTGCCGAAGCGGGCTTGGCTTCGAGGCTGTGTCTGGACTCTTACCAGTCAGTATCTACCAATCCATGCGATGCACTTGGCTGCATGCACAGCGACGGGTGCAGCTGGTGGCTGCTGCTGCTGCTGCTGCTGCTACATAGCCATGAAACTTGCAAGTAGAACATGTGGGAGTTGTGAGACAATGGTGCGCGCCCTTGCATAAAGCCTTGCTGGGGTGATGCAGGCGTTTCACAAACCTCGACCACGCGTTTAACCTCCTGTGCCTTTGTCGAGGTGTTTAAGAGTTGTCGTCAACCTACTTGACGGTGGTTGATAGGCGTGGATGGCAGCTCAGAAAGATGCAAATCTGGCGATATTATTCTAGCGTCATGTCGAGGCTGGCTTGACACGAGTGCGTACTATTATACTTTTTGTTCCTTCCAAGTCGCTCAAGGTCTCTGCGTTCTGAGAGCAAGTTTATGACTTCATCATGAATAAGCCAGTGTATTTATAGTCGTCGGCCTGGGTGACCGACCCTTTCGGCCCGCCTGGGCTAGCCCATCAACATCGAGCCAGCGCTTACAGTCGTACCACCGAAGATTCCTACATGTGCTCTTCTTTCAAATGATGTGACATTCATAACTTGGTCGCCTTCTATCGTAGGCAATAGGAAATCGAGGGCTCTTCTAGAGTGCTACATAATGTGGTTGTACAGCGACAGGATATCCGACCGTGAGCAATTCAAGTCTATAGTTGTACCCGGCTTGTGATGTTATGGTATCTTTTCAAGATGAGTACACCTACATTCTTTTCACCACCCTCAGCAAGACAAATGACGAGGAGTTATCAGAAGATGTGCAACTATAAGTATCAAACATACTGGAGTAAAATAAAGGAAGAGAATCCCGAGTCTCGTTTTCTTCTCTCATCACGCCAACTCTACATCCCTTACATCCTGCCAAGTTCTCTACCGTTTGTGAAACCGAACAGCAGTCTCAATGACCCATCATCCACAAGAGCGAATCGTCGAACATATGCCAGCTCTTCTTGATATATGGGCTGTGCGGGCATCTACTACCCGGCTTAAAAGCATACCGTTACCATCCCCCAATCCCCGCAGACTGCACGGAGGCCAGAAGGGGGACTCCTGCGGGTGAAGAAGTGCTTCGATGCAAGAAGCTCAAGATGGGGGAAGAACGACCCAATGACAGCTGCGGGGAGAGGAAGTGCCACATCAAGTACACTCTTCAGCAAAAGTCAGGCTGGCGTTGCTGCAAGTGTCAAAGACGAGCCACAGAGGGCAAAAAGGAAAAGAAGGATCAGAAGGGCAAAAAGGACAAAAAGGACAAAAAGAACAAAAAGAACAAGAAGAACAAAAAGAACAAAAAGGGCAAAAAGAATAGTGATGAAAGAGCAGGCAAGCACTGTTCGCATCGTTTCTGCACAAAATGCATCCCATACAAGAAAGGAGAGTGTCATGGTGCGGGAAAGGCCCTTGTTGCCAATAGAGATGCTCCTGAGGCTGAGGTTGGTAATGCTGCTGATGCTGAGGATGGTAATACCAAGGCTGGCTGAGTCGAGTGTCGGAGGAGGTGAACTATGTACAACATGGCCAACAGGATTAGCATAGTATATTAGCTTGTATTATTGATTTGATTTCCTGATTAAAGACTTTAATAAACCGAGTTTGCCTAAAAGCACTACAACAAGACGTGAGACCGAGACTATCTTGATGCTGACATCATTGTGTACCCGGATGGGTTTGACAAGACGACAAAGTCTTCCATCACTCACTCAATGGCTTCTTCCATTTCTTTGAGTTACTAGCAACAACCTTTACTGGTTGGGTCCGCCAATCAGAACCTTGATCACCTGGCCCTCCCTCACCTTTTTGAATGCCTCCTCTGCCTGGTCGAAATCCACCTCCTCCGACACCAGCTTCTTGACGTCCACCTTTCCGCTCGCCACTAGCTCGACCGCCAGCTCGTAGTCGCCGGGTCCGTACCGGAAGGACCCCTTGACCGTGACCTCCTTCAGGCACATGGCCATGATAGGGAACGTGATGTCCGCCTTGCCCATGCCGCCCTGGACGTACGTGCCGCCCGCGCGCACCGCGTGGATGCTCGTCTGGATCGACGGCTCCGCGCCGCTCGCGTCAATCACCACGTCCGCGCCCTCCTCGCCCAGTCCCGCCACCTGCTTCAGCGCCGCCGCGTTCTCCTCCGCGGACACCCTGCGCGACGCGTACGTGTGCGTCGCGCAGAACGCGGCCGCCAAGTCCAGCTTGGCCTGGACGATGTCGACGCTGACCACCGTGGTCGCGCCGTGCGCCCGCGCGACCGCCGCGCAGAGCAGGCCGACCGGCCCGGCGCCCATGACGACGACGGTCGCGGCGAAGACCATGGAGGCGCACAGGTTGTACTTGCCGGCGCGGCAGTGCGCGCACCGCCGGCAGCCGTGGCCGGGCTCGAGGGCGACACGGTCACCGGGCGCGAGGGTGGTGACGGCGGGGCCGACCTCGACGACGGTGCCGGAGGACTCGTGGCCGAGAACCATGGGCTGCGTGACGACGTAGTGCCCGATGGCCCCGTGCACGTAGTAGTGCACGTCACTGCCACAGATGCCTGTGTAGTTGACGGCGACGAGCACGTCGTGGGGGTCCTGGATGGTGGGCTTGGGCTGCTCGACATAGGAGACGTCAAGCGGCTTGTTGAGGATGAAAGAGCGATTCTGCTTTCCTGTTAGTTTTATTATTATTATTATTATTTGCAATATTATGTGAGTATATGTGGCTCACGCTGAGGCTCTCCTTGTCCAAGGTTTGGGTCGCCATTCTGACTGGAAGGGGGGGGGGGGGGCAAACGTTTACAACTGATGAGTGTATGCGTTTAGTTGACTGGTTGAAGAGGATGGAATATCAAAGATGAGCCTGCCTGAAATATCTACCCACAGAACAGCCTGCGGATTGAACTGCGATATCGCCACAGTATGGTGGTTTCGATTTGCCCCGCACGACTAGCTATTCAGCGGAGCTGTTGATGCGCACCAATCGTATTGTGTGAATCTCGGCTGCAGGGTCAACGCGATCCGGGAACTCGGACAACAACTTCCGCGAGCATTTGAAGATGAAGCTATCGACATGCCCCGGCGGCGGAGCTTCCAGACCTGGTCGTTCCGCCGCGCAAGCCACCAAGAAGTACGGAGAAGTGTCCGGCGGGGAGCCGGGTGCTCGGCGGCGATGATCATGGAGGGCTAAAAGGGCACGGCAAGTAAACATGTAGTTGACACCAAGTTGAAAAGAATTACAAATTTGACAAAGGCCGAGTATGACGGAAAGCAGCAAAACTCAGCTTTGAGCATCGGTCCGTGATCCCGCGATCCCTGCGAGGACTCCGCGACCCGACCCCAGCTAACAATAAGCGCCGCTGTTATGGGCACGGCTTATAGGCGATCTTAACTGTTAATCTGCCTTTTTCTTAAGTTTAATTTTTTTGTACGGCCCGATGGTTGCGCGAGAATTCGTAGTTCATTTATACATATTTGTATTAACCCTGTTGAAAAGAACAAGATATAGTCTAATGTACAGTCTTGTAGGTCCAAAATCATTCGAGGTTGTGTGTCGTGGTCAAATAAAATTCGCAAAATTGGCCAAAAATTAGTTCATTCGAGAATCAGCACCAAATAAATATCCAGCGCCGCGCTTATCGCATAAAGTAAGCCTGTTGCTCGGAGACGGACGAGTGTCTGCGGTGCGTGCTGTCCTGCGGGTAGTCGTGGGTGATCTCGGGAGGACCGAGGTGCTCGCGCATTTGACTGGGCGGAAATGTGCTAGCATCAGGCTCACCACTAAAGAAAGTGTTGGTTATTCATTAAACAAGTCTTGCGGCAAGGGTTTGCGACTTACGTTGGGGTGGGAGACTTGCTGGCCCGGCGCCGCTGTGTCTCAGCGTTCTGCGTGGAGAAGCTGGAAAGCTTGGAGGTATCAACGGTTTGTTGGTTCGAAGACATTTTGAGAGGTGCAAGTGAAGGTGGTGTGGAAAGAAGTTGCAATATGGTGGCTACTGTTGCTGCAGTTGTGAGTTGTGAGTGCAGTTTTAAGATATGAGTGCAGCGTTGATTTATGCGTTGTGCTGTTGAGAAGAGACTTGTTTTGCCGGATAAAGGTGTCTCTGATCAGGGGGCAAGACGGCCTTTATATAGACCTCGGAAGTCGACTTTCAAGATAAGAATATGTATTGCCAAGAGCAATGCCTTTGGATGCGTCGGAGGCCGCTACTGTCAACGCAGTCGGTGACCACAACTACATCGTCATCATGTGGGGAGCGTGCCAAGGGTTCGCATGTCCGGTTCCCAACTGCCGTCCAATCTCACCAGATTTGGTTCTGACTCGAAGATGGAGAACTGGGTCCGGATCTTGGCGTGTGGTGGCGGATGAAGTTTAAGATTTGCTTAGGCGAGCGCTTGCTTGGCGATGACGCACGTGAGGCACGACGGCCTATCCGGCATCCACGGCTCGATAAAAGCATCTATATTATCGAGGGAAAAAAAACTGTTTCGAAAACTGTTTCAACACCGATTCGTTGATAATATACACTGCTGCAGTTGTTGTTTCGTGGTGCTCTACTCCTCTGCACTGGGGAACGTGGAGAAGATGTGACGTTGACCGTTGACGTAACTGGAGAATGGCTGGTGGGCAGTGCCAAGAGAAGAACAGAGTGGCTTGAGAGGATGATTTGGAGGGCATTTTCTTCTGTGATATTCTCCCTTATTCTTCCCACGGGGACCGCCGGCAAAACATCGATGCACTGCCAGCACTCTAGTGCTTGGCGTGGTGGCGGTGCGATGAGGCTGGGGCAATGCAGCAAAGAGGAACCGTTGATTAGAGATCGATGCATTATACCGTGATTGTGCAGGGAAACGCACCTCAGAGATGCAGATTATTCAGATTGTATACCCGTTTTGCTTTCCCGCGGTTGGATGGTGAGTAGCCATGTGGCTAGGCTGCTAGTCTCGCATGTGAATACTGCAAAGCTGCGTTTGCTAGGCTACATAGGTAGCTTCTCAGGCAGCCACACCAACTTGCTTCTCACGTCGACATCGTCATTAGCATCACCCAAAAAACACCATCCACCAAACACGGTCATTTGCCACTATAGATTCCTCATTGTGACCTCTCCTTTGTTATCGCCACAGACCATCCCGGGTACGTTCGTTGACGTGCTACAGCTCCACCGGCGCTCAAAGGTAGCCGCAATCGCGGGTCCTGTTTGCATCATCTCAAGTCGACTCCGCCCGTTCGGCCCCAACAGCAGGCCAGTCGCAGCACCGCGAGAATACAAGCACGGCGCGATCGGCCGTCCATCTCTAACCTTGCCATCGGCCACTCTTTTTCCTTATTGCCCTGATACACCCACTGCTGGCCCCCTCTGAAGCCACCCACGCGAGCAGCCGCGCTCAGTTCCGCCGCCGCCCAAAGCTTCCCTCCGCATTGGCCATAGAGGACCACCTCATGATTTCGCGCATCTCCCAGGTGGCCAGACACCTCGCAGTAGCCTCCATTTCTGTAACCCCGATTTTATCCTTTCGTTCGCGTCCTCATCTTGGTGGCATTGTCGCAATGGCTTCTGCCGCGGAGCGTCAGCGTCGCACGATTCAGACGGCCGCGTGCCTCATCATCGGCGATGAGGTTCTTGGTGGAAAGGTACGGTTGCTTGCCTGATTTTGCGATTTTCATGATTTTGCGATTTTCATGTATGGGATTGAATTCTGAGCTGACCCCTGATTGTCATAGACAGTAGACGTATGTTGCCATTGCTCGCGCATATATCCCTCGCTTACGCCTTGATAGACAAATTCGACGTACCTGGCTAAATGGTGCTTTCAACTCGGACTTGTATGTCTTGATACGACTACCTTCTAAAAATCACCACCACTGACTTTTCGTAGCGATTGAAAAAGATTGAAGTTGTTGAAGACGATGAGGATGACATCATTGATGCTGTCCGCCGTCTCAGCACCAACTATGACTTTGTTGTCACCAGGTATGTTTTCCCATAGCAGCAGAGCTGGACAATTCATGCTGACATGTACATAGCGGTGGTATTGGACCTACGTAAGCTACTCGCACCAAAACAGTTTCAATGCCAATTCTAACCTGCCCAGCCACGATGACATCACCTACCAGTCAATCGCCAAGGCCTTCGACTTGCCCCTTAAGCTTCACGATGAGGCGTTCAAGAAAATGAAGCTTCTCTCCAAACCACATCCGTCGCAACCCAACTTCAACTGGGAGGTGGACTCGCCGGACCTGCGCGCCAAGCTGCGCATGGTGTACCTCCCCACGGACGAGTCGCGACCTTTGACGGACCAGTTTCTCTTTACCAGCGAGGATCTGTGGGTGCCAGTCTCGGTAGTCAATGGCAATGTGCATATCCTGCCTGGAATCCCCCGTCTTTGTACGCCATTTAGTGAAAGAATCACGCCGAGATAAGACACGCCACGCTGACAATGAACGCACTTTGATAGTCACGACATTGCTGGACGGAATCAGGCCACATATTCTCCCCCGACTTGTCGATCCGGAAGGCAAGGGAAGCTACCGAGTCGTCATTCAGACACCGTATGCCGAAAGCAAAGTCGCAGCCTACCTGACCGACCTTGCAGGCCGCGTCGAGCCCAAGGGCGTCAAGGTGGGTAGCTACCCTCATTGGGACAGAAAGTACAACACCGTGACCCTTGTAGGAAAGTAAGTAACTTCCCGTTTGTCCACTACCGGCAGATGAATGCGGGGTCGAAGCAGCACTGACGGCATCTTTTTAGGAACCAAGCGCTCCTGGAAAGCCTGGTGGATGAGGTGGTTAAGAATGTCGAAGGGAAGCGGGTGTTCAAGCCCGAGGACATTGAAGGCGGGCCATTGAGGGAAAGCAAGGCCTAGAAGGCCAGTGCTCCGATCCGATTTAGATGACTGCCCAAAAGCCTAAGCGAAGATGAATCCCACACTTTTTCCACACCTCTCTCTCGGGCAGTTCGTCCAAGTTACGGCAGACACGCTTGTGATCCGCCGTCCGCACATATGGACTGGCGGACCTGATGAACGAGACAAGGCTTGCGTATGACTACTGATTGCGTTAGCGTATCGCCCTATAATTGGCTGGATGTAACGGCCCAGGCACGGCTCGTACGCATTGACTGATAATTGGCAAACACCCGTGCCTCCCGGAGCCTGCCCCCGAGCCCGCGACCCTACGGTGCCGCATTTGGGCCGCGAGCTCTGCCCATTCCGTGCTTTTACATCATAGCCCATCCAGACGATGGCCTTGCATTCAGGCCTTGCGGGATAGTTGCTGACAAGATCATCACGCACGATGTAGGTGGGCACATACACATGTGTGCTGTTGCCTCGGGTCGGCTCGTGGGGGGAGGGAGAGGGTGTTATTCTCTTTTTTTCGCCCCCCATGTGCTGTGCCTTGCAACGCGGTCGTCCAGCAGCAAGGCACGGGAAAACGCAAGCCATGTCAGGCAGACCTGCAGCGGGACAAGGCCAGCCGTTCCCGTCCCAATACTCGGAAAAGCAGGTCCCGTTCTGCGGAAGCTTTGCTGTTTCGGAGGGGTAACTGCCGCTTGGGGGCCGGGAAACGAAACGACAGCCGCGGCAGAAGCGGTGAGCTTGTGGCTTATTATTACTTGGCTGGCTTGTTTTATAGTGTGAAGAGGATACCCGTGACGTTGGGGAGGGGGGCGTCGTGGGGAGGGCCCGTCCTTGCCGACTAGAACAATCGCATGATTATTGCCGTAGCACAAGCGAGTTGCGCGCGCTCAGACGGGTTATCTGTGGCCCGCACTTAGCTGCCTGGCTGGGGAGAGCTTTCTTTGCAGCTGCTCATCGGGTCGTTGAAGAAAAAGGATCGCAGGTGACGTCCACGAGCAACGTTGACTAACGCTGCTTTTGGCATATGGCTCCGTGAGGATGAAATTACTGGGTGGCATTCTCGGGCTGCCCCCGGCTGACCTAGCTCCAGAAGGCAAGGAAACAAAACACAAGTCACAGACTCGTGGGCGAAACAGATTGTTCTCACCAGTCAGTTGGAGCCAGCAATGTCCAGGGTCTTGAAGCCTGACCCGCACCAACCGAATTCTAGAATGATTGAGTCCTCCGTCGCGGGTCTCTAGTAACAACTATCAGCCAGTAGGCACTCTGGGTTGTTGCATCAAATTTCCCGGCTGAGCAGTGCTTTTTGGGCCACCGATCTTCCCATTGGACTGGGGGGGGGGGGGGAGTCAGGGACAACGACGATAGTTTCTTTCTTGCCGTCATGGGTTTTGTCCTTCTCCATTTCTTCGTTGATCAGGTGAAAGATGCTTGCGGATTAATACACACGAATGAGCCTCTCATCAAGGTTGCAAGACAATGTGGGCTCTGTCAAAGCGCAATCGATACTCGCAAAGCGTCGCTGTCACCTCGGCAAGAGCTGACCTGAATCGCTGCCCGAGATCGTGAAGTGGGTTCCCCAATTGTTCAATTCCGCTTCTTGCTGCTCTCTTGGTGCATCTACATGATGCAGTAAGCGGAAACCCACACCATCCAGATGGCATGCATCTGCAGGCCGCTGTGCCTGCAGAAATAATCCCATCGATCCTTGCCGGGTGGGCTATGGCGAAGATGTCAACTAGTTAGTTAGTTAGTGAGCTAGCTAGCTTGCACGTGTTGCCGTTCTCCTTGATTGTACAATAGGATGTCCATTGCAATCTGTAAATCAATACAAGTTGCTTTGTGCCTGGAACAAATCTGTACCTGTGGTGGTAATGGGCTCCGCCCTGACTTGGCTGAAGCGGCGCGCGCAGTATCGTACCTCGGACATAAAAAGCACACAAGGCTACAGTATGGAATGATAGGCGAGCCATCTCGGCCGACAGCTTGCTCTTGACCGTTCAATGGTTCGAAATCTGCGCTGAAGTGGCTGCGGGCGGCGCGCGACGCCATGAACACCGCGAGGCTGTTGCGTAACATCAGGAGGAAGACCCCGGGGCAAACAACAGGAGAGCGCTATTTCAGAAGCCGGGAACCCAAGCTTACTATTAATATAGAGTAGTGATTAATATACGATACAACTGCAACTAAACGTTACTGATAGCAGAATCGTTGCCCGATGGCCTGCTGCGGGCTCCCCTCGTCACCCAACTGTGGGGAGGCGCGACAAGGACGAAATTGGATGGCGACGGCAATGGCGTTACTAGAAAGCTATGGCCGATAGTTGACCTGTGTGTGGCACTTTTTTAGGCTTGGGTCCCCGGGGACCCTGACTGGGCTCAAGATAGGGGGGAAGAACCAAAGGGGAGATGAGAGCGGCGCACGGGGGGAGAGGGAGCGAGGGAGTTTGGCGCGCGTGACCGGTGTACCAAAGCAGCGGGAAGCAGTATGACTCTTTCTTTGCTGGATAACTATCACAAACTTGCTTCTTATTATACGGGGGCGGGACGTTGCGCGGGCAGTTAGTTAGCCAGTTTGTGCGCGCCGCGGCAAGCGACACAGGAACAATAGTTACCAGCAAGTAAAAGTACGGAGTACAGATACGGAGTACAGATTAAAAGAACCGTTTGAGCCAGTCCAAGACAGACCGGGATATCACGTTGTCACAATCCAAGTGGCTTCATCCCAAACATGGTAAAAGTCGCACAAGGGCAAGTGGCGGCTGTTTCGAGGCGTTGTGGCGGCGCCAATGATGGGGAGCAGATTGCATGGTCGCGAAAGAACACTTCTTGATTTCTTTTTGTGGTGTTTTTTGTTTTCCTTTTTGTTTCTTCCTTTTCTTCTTTTTCATGGACCGGTGGACGCGTAGCTTGGCTTGGTTACATGACACCGAAAAAAGGAAGCAAACTATAAAGCTGATGCAGTGTGACGTGCAGCAAAGTTTGGACGGCGCGATGTGTTTCGCGTAACCACTGATCAGTGACTAATAATATGTAAGGGGACAAAAAGACGAGTAACAGGTAAGCCCCTAAGTAGTTAGATGGAAATGGCCCTGGCATGTTATCACGCAGGCCCTGGTGAAGAGGAGCATGGCTGGTGGCCTATGCTCTTTGAGCCGTCGTTGGGCATCGGCGTACGGTTGCAGGGCTCTTCTGGAATGTATTACAAGTCATGGCGAACTGGGTGACCGAGCAAGAAACCCTGTTGACCGAGCGAATGACAGAGGACGTCGCCAGCGTTGTGGCTCAAGGCTGACCCTCCCCAGAGATTGCTATTTGGTGGATGGAGGGGCGAACCAGGACAAGGGCCGCCATCTACAATGCCCATTTGAGAATGGAAGCGTGACACAGGACGAAACGGGGGGCGCAGAGATAGATGAATTGATGCAGAGAGTCAAAATGAAATGTAGCCGCGATTCTACGCGGAGACGTCTCACGAGAGACAAGAGCTGAACGGACGGAGCAGATTGTCCAAACAGAGAGGAGAAAATCGTTGCCGCTGCAGCCTTGGTCGTAGAACAGTGAGCTGATGAGTTTTCGGCAGTGATTCACATTGGCTCCGTAGATAGCATGACACTCACAGCAGACCGTAGTCAACGCCATGTAATACATTGTGTGGCCAAGGTAGGGGAGTTGCAAGAGGGATAAGAGAGCTTGTCACAATAACGAGAGGGATGCAAGACAACATGTGTGCCTGGGTGTAAAGGTTGCTGTCATGTACGGTGACGTCGAGATGGTTGACAGCCGACCACGGCACTCAACTACCAGTAACTACTCCTGGGCAGCAACAGGATGTTCGTGCCACATGGCACTATATCAGAAATAAGCAAAGCCCGCACGTTCATCTAGCCAATTTGTTTAAAAGAAGCAAAGAAGCAGCAGCATGCACGGGGCCGGGGCCGAGGCGGAGGCGCTGGCCAAGCAAGGTCTTGTGCCTAAAAGGGGGGGTAAGCGCCGATCGAGAGGAAGCTATTTCATGCTGGAAGGGACGAAAAAGGGAAGCTACTAGGTAGCTACGGAGTACGTACTGTACGGATAGTTACGGAGCAGATATCACAATGGCATTATTGTTTTAGCGTACGCGGCGGAAACACTACCCAGTACCAAGTAAAATTTTGTTGTTTCTTGGTGTTGCGAATAGAGAGGAGGGAAGGGGGGCGGAACGGACGTCGGTCGAGTACTTTTGGGGCCGCGGGGGAGCAGGCGCAGGAGCAGGTACCTCTTGGAGGCTTTGTTCGGCCCCACCGGCCGGTGGTGGGTTCCAACAAACTATGGGGCGCGCAAATGGCTTGCAGGCTGCGGGTTGGGAGCGTTTTGGGGGTTGGAATGGAGTGATTGATTGCATGTGCAATGAGGCAAAGTCTTTGCGCAATTGGACGAAACCTGGTGATGATTCACTGTGTCGATGGGCATTGAGGAGATGATTGCGAGAGGGAGAAACGTGTAAGAGGATGAAGAGGAAGAGACGGACGAGAAGGCTGGCTAAAGACCTCCGGAATGCACTTGCGCCCAAGTCCCCGGGATCGAAGGCTGTGTGAATGTGTTGTGTGGGCAGCGACACGAATGAGATATACGAGATGTGAGATGCGAGAGATGCAAGTTTGAACATGGGAAACATGATTATCACGAGGTTTGTCGAACGTGGTAGACAAAGCAAACTTTTTATGCCCATTCTTCTTTGGTTGGTCCTCGGCAGAAGCCTGGGTGGAAGCCCCTAAAAAAGCTTCTCTGACCGGGCCCTCTCCATGTTCCGTAGCCTTCCTGGGCCGAGCGAGCGACCAACCAACCACCTCCACAAAGTGGGCAGCCGACAAGGAGGAGAAGCAAAAAAATAAAAAGAAGGTCCCGGCGTGCTCTATTTTATCCACTCTTTTAGTTCTGTGATATCCACCGGCAACACTGGGACGAGAAGGAAGAGGTGAAGAGGTGCGTCCAAGGATCCAAGCACACCAAGGAGAGGAGGATTGATGTGGTATGGTGTGGCGGGTGGCTGACTGTTAGTGGGACTTTACAGAGGGTGAGCCGCTGGAGGGACCTTTTGTCTTGAGAGGGATCGCAGTCGCTAAAAGGCGCTACAGCTGCTTGCTCTTGCCTGCACCTGATGCCGTTTTCTTTCTTCTTTGACCTGCTTCTTTCGGACCTCTTGCCTTTCGCGTCTACAACAATGCCAGCCTCGTCAGCAATGGTGTAGAGCGCCGTGATGCCATTGGCACGCTGCCACCATCGAAACAATCTGCGATGTCCAGAAACACGCGCTGCCCACCCCAGACAGGGGACCTAAATCAGTTGGCCCAGGCACCGCCTAAACCCCACTGGATCATGGGTTTCCAGCGGCCGGGTGCCCCTAAAAGTCCTCCCAAAGTACCCAAACGTACCGGCCTCCTCTTTTTCACAGAGTGCCAGCCTGCTAAAATACCTGCTGAGTGCCTGAAAATACCTGACCACTGCCTTCGAATCACTCTAGCGCTCCCCTTAAAACCTCTGCTACCCATACCAACCCCCATCCATTAAGTAGGTGGTTAGTACCTTGTCGACCTCGTCCGCCTACAAACTCCCCCTCCTTACCAACTCCCGCTCTCCCAATTCCTTCGACAACCACTTTTTCCTTTCCATTCCACTGGGTTTAGTTATCCTCTTTTCCCCCCTTCTACTCCCCCCATTCCACATCCCAGCGCCATTTCAACCACACATCGCCTGTTGCCTCGTTTTCCCTTTACCCTCGTCGTCTCCTTTGCCGCATCTCCTCCGCGCCTCACCTTCCTCCCCCGAATTGAACCCTCCGACGCACCCAATCGAGCCCCCCTCGCGTCCCATCCGTCAGGCTCGACCGTTTTCCAATCCAATACCAGAAAGGCGCGAGTCAATTTTCACCCGACGACCCCACGATCATTCGCGACCCGCAGCAGCTGTCCTTCCTCTCCCGACAACCATCACCTCGCTGTTCGACTTCCCAGTCGCTGCAATGGCTTCCGCTACAAAGGTGCGATTTTCTCCCACACGTCGCCTTGATGCTTCATTTCTGCCCATGCCGTGCTTGCACATACCATCGGCTTGCGATTCCCTCGTTATCTCCTTGTCACTCTCCAGCTGCCAGCTACGCCTCAGCTATCCGACCAAATGAACGCCTCAGCGCCACCACGTTGCTAACATTTGCCCACTTGACAGTTTATGCGAGAGTACAAACTCGTTGTTGTCGGTGGCGGTGGTGTCGGTAAATCTTGCCTGACCATCCAATTGATTCAGAGCCACTTTGTGGACGAGTACGATCCTACAATCGAAGGTACCTCGCGCAACCTCCTTGCTATCCTACCATCTCGGCCATCGAGCGTTTGTCGCGCTGACTACCTGATCCATCACTAGATTCCTATCGCAAGCAGTGTGTCATTGACGATGAGGTCGCCCTTCTCGATGTTCTGGATACCGCTGGCCAAGAAGAGTATAGTGCCATGCGAGAGCAGTATATGCGAACGGGCGAGGGTTTCCTGCTTGTCTACTCCATCACCTCCCGCCAGAGCTTCGAGGAAATCACCACATTCCAGCAACAAATTCTGAGAGTCAAGGACAAGGACTACTTCCCAATGGTCGTCGTTGGCAACAAGTGCGATCTTGAGGGCGAGCGTGAAGTCTTTAGACATGGTACGTTGGCGTCGCCGCTCCCCTTCTCCCCCATAGTCCCGCCTCACTTGCTAACACGTCCGTGCGCAAATTCAGAGGGTGAGGCCCTGGCTAGATCGTTTAACTGCAAGTTCATCGAGACATCCGCCAAATCGAGAATCAACGTCGACCAGGCCTTTTACGACATTGTCCGTGAGATTCGCCGCTTCAACCGCGAAATGCAAGGCTACTCCACCGGCAGCGGAGGCGGCTCTGGCCTGAACGGTCCCCCTAAGCAGATGGATATCGACGACGGCGGACGGGAGGCTGGATGCTGCGCCAAGTGCATCATCATGTGAGGAGCCTGTATCATCGACGAGTGGCGGTTGAACGTGAGGGCACTGCACGACACGACTTCGACAGAGAGACGTCTCACAGCTTTAAGATGAAGGGATTGAAAAAGAAAAAAAAGAACATTGCAACAACGCCACACGCTCACAGCAGTCGTGACTGGCTGTGCTTGGTGGCAATGATGTGTGGTTGCACCACAAACACAGCGATTCATTAGCATCGGATGGGGAGTCGGACTCTTTACTGGCCAAGACTTGGCCACCTTCATTTCCTGTTTCTATTTCCGGTCTTTTTAATGTCTCACGTTTTTGAACAAGCGGACTCGCACGCGGCATATTCGTTCTCATGTTGGATGGGCTCATCATGGACATGATTGTCAGACTTGGCCTCACGGATGCGAACTGCCTAGGCATTTCGAACGGCTTGCATCGGGTATTCGAGAATCACTAAGACGACACAGTTGAGGACGACGAGGATGGGCTTTTTTTCTTAGCACGACGAATTCTTTCGACCCGGACAGATACAAGCGGAGAGAACCTTGCAAAGGGTGGATTTGTCTGCAAGATTGGCCGTTTTTCAGAATGTCCAACTTGCTCGCTTCGGACGCCCTACACGCAAATCAGCTTCCATCCATACCCACCGTCCATTTTTCTTCAGTACATGTTGTTTTCTCCGCCCTTTTCTCTCTCCAATTTTCTCCGATTCTCTTTTTTCTTTTCTCTTCTCGGAATGTCCATGTGGGTCGACTATTGTGTTTTACTGTTCATTATATCCATACTTCTCAAAATGGCTGTTGTAATTTGACCGTTATACAAACTTTCTCTGTTTACCGCTTTGCTCTTGATGGGCGACTTTGTTCTTGATGGGCGACTTTGTTCTTGATGGGCGACTTTGCTCACGGGAAACTTGACGTGCGATGATGCGCTCTGGCCAAATTAGTAAACATGCATGAAATTGAGCTTGCGCCTACCCAGCCTGAGCAACTTGTCCTCTCTACTACTGCCGAAGCTCACTCTCCCCAGACTCGAACCTGCCGACTGCCCATCGTGGGATCCCGATCTAATACTCTGAAACGATGTTTCTAAGCCTTGTATGTTCTTGAACGCCTTGGAAAGGAACCGATCGCGATGTCCCGTCAGTCAATCCACCTGTGCGCCGTCGAACCCCATGAAAAATCAATCAGCTATAAAGTTTGCCATCCAGTCCATGCAAAACCGCTCAAATGCGCAAACTACAATCCGAACCGCTAGTCCATCGAACGCCAAAAGTGAGGGCCACAGCTAAAAAGGTGACAGGCCAGAAGCTCCGAGGGGCGACTCATCGGCATCATGTGGGCCAACGCCGCTGAGCGACGCAGGCAATGGGTTGAACCATGACTGCCAGCCATCCACAAGCTCCGAGCTGGCCTGATTCATCACCCACGCTCCGCATGCGAGGCATACCCATGAATGCAGCTGCACGGGAGATGGCATGAGTCCCGTAGCGGCCTCCTGTTGCTCGCGCTGCAGCGTTACCTCCGCAGGATACTCAAAGCAGCCAGCGCACCTGTCATGCTGCCCTGCCCGCATCCGCCAATCCCGCACGGTCGCGGCGTGGCTCAGCACGGCCTTTGCGTTCTCGATACGGTGGAACTGGCACTGCCGCGTCTGAAACAGCTTGACGCCGCACGCACAGCCCGTTAGCGGCCGGGCCCTGTTGAAGAACGCGACGAAGCCGCGCCCATCCGGCGCTGCCAGGAACAAGGGAGCGTTCTCGTCGGCCAGCATCGTGGCTTGCGGCAACATCGATGACGACAGGAACGAAGGAAAGCTGCCGTAGACCGTGTTGACGCCGGATGTACACATCCCCAGCATCCCTTCAATGCTTACCCCAGCGCGTGTTGTGCAGTTGTCGCACAGATAGCTTCGCATGGCCAGCACTTCGGCGGCCGTGAGCGGAGCATACCGGGGGTCCACCAGGAGCTGGGTGCTGTGCTGGGCGCACGCGTTGCAGACGTGGCTGTGAGAGCTGGCTTGCTGATGATGTACGTCTTGGCATACGTCTGAGAGACGCACGGCGGCGCTGCAGTGAAAGTCCGAGATTTGGTCAATGTCGATATGGCACTCCACGCAGCGCAGATATCCGGAAGCCGTACTGGGATCTCTTGGACCGGGCTCTGGAAGGGAGTGCAGCACATCTATGACGGGGTTGTCTATCACCAGGTGCGTTGTGAATGGCTGCCGCAGAAGTATGCTCCTGGTGTTGTCCCGAAACCCAAGCCTCTCTCTGGTAAACTCGTGCAGGGGGTTGCGATGCTCCCAACGCGTGACGGCCCCGTGCGGACCGACACTAGTCATTATGGGAGGGCCGGCTGGAGCCTCTGGCTCCGCAGAATGGGCCGGTGTTGCCTGGAGCGGGTTGTGCACTGGCGCCTGTTGCACGGGCGGCCCGACAGCATCGGTCGGCGCCAGCGGCCAACTGGCCGGAACCTGCCCAGAGTCGGAGAAGCTCTGCAGACTTGGGTCGGGCGAGTCACTGTCAGCGTCGGGTGTACTCATTTCGGGCGCGGGAACGAGATGTGCGGGCAATGTCGTGGTATGGCCTAGCAATGTGTTGTCCTGCGGCAAAATGGAAGATGGGTGGCGGAAGGGGACGGAGGGGTGGTCCGGCTCCCCAGAGACAGGATCCCGGATAAGGAGAGCAGGATCGATGTGCGTTTGAGCAACTTCCTGCGCGCCGGTGTCCGTAGCACCTTCGTCGTCGGCAGCATCGGCAGCTGTGCCTTCCGTGGGTTGGCCGGAGCGAGCCACGGCCCCGGCTGCCTGCATCGTCTGTTGCACTGTCAGTCCTGCTGGCGGTGGTAAGACGGACGCATTGCCGGTGTCGTCGCCTTGACCTCCCTGCCCGAGCTGAGGTGCGGCGCGATCCTCACTCTCGGCACTGTCTTCCTGTTCCTCGCTTTCCTCGTCATCTTCATCCATATCTTCTTCAGACAACATTGCCACCACAGGCAAGGCTTGGATGACTCTGACGATTTCCCTAGAAACAAAGTTAGGGTTTTCACCCACCGCTGCAGCGATATCGGCCGCCGTAGGAGGATTGTCCGTTCCAGCCGGCGTGTCAAACCCGAACATAGCCTTTTTTAACGTGGCATGTTCTTGTTCCTCCGCAAAATTGTCCAGCGTGTTCATCAGGAAAGAATCCGACCAGACCTCGTTGATCATGGCTGCGATGTCGTCGGCCGTCAACTGGCTGGCTGATTTGCTGGCGAGGGGGGTGCCCGGTGCCGCGTGCGGTGGTGTGGACCGCGGGATGAGGGCTTCACGTTGCCGCGAGATCTCCCGGATGAGTGAGCCCTCGTGGAAAGAGATGGATGGCATCACATAGGCCTCAGCCACGGGGCCGATCCAGTGCTCCATGCGCGAGCCATCCTTAACGTCGTCGACGCCGTTGGCACCGTAGCCGTGGGCAAGGTAGTACAATGGACCGGGCCGAGGATGCAGACGCCCATGCAGGCAGTTGGCCATGCGCTTCTTTCCTGCTGCCGTGGTCAGGAAGGCATTTTCGCAGAGGTGAGGCTCTCCCGCGTGGGTGCAGGAGTCGCACGGCCGCTGCCTGTCGCAGTTTCTGCCCGTCTCCACGCAGCGTCTGCAGGCGGTAAAGGGCAGAAAGCTCCCGAAGCCAACCTGGGACAGGTCAAAGATGGGGTACACGGTACCCTCGTGGTCGACGCAGTCGAGGCCCATGGCCGTGCAGCGGCCACACGCTGAGTAGGGGGTGGCGATGGAGGCGCGGCAGTGGTTGCTGTCGCGACGACAGCTCAGACACGCCTTGCGCCAGACGGTGCTGGGACGCAGCTCGGCCCATCCAAAGGCGATGAAGCTGCGCGGGCGCCAGTTCTCCGGCATGCTGATGGCCTCCGGCATGGACGCGATCATCCCTGACGCGAGGCAGACGAGGTTGTTTGCATGACAGCGGTCGCAGGGCTCCCTCCAGGTTGTGTGGTCGGCGAGCCATGAGCACTGAGCCGTGCCGCCGATGCGGCGGCCCGCGGTGAGCTGCGCGCATCCGTCGCAGGCGTGGCGGAACCAACGGTGCACGCCCTGGCGTAGGTTCGGCTTGTTGTCCATCAAGCGGCCGTCGGCGAGGTGACAATTATCGACGGCCTTGCAGCGTGAGCACTGGTAGCCGAGGATGGGGTCGACGTCGCACGCTGCCATCCGGCCGTCGGCGGCGCACTTGACGCAGCACGTGCTGGCATCGCCGACCGGCAGACCGGTTACCGGGCTGGGCGCGTGCTCGTACCGCGGCGGGTGGTGCTCCGAGTACTTGCGGTAGAGTAGCGCCTTGCGCGGCACCTGGCACACGTGTTGCGCCGCCGCGACCGGGTGAAGCGCCCGGTAGTCGGCGCAGTTGGTGCACTCGAGCGGGTACGGCCCGTCAGACCAGTCGCACGCGCGCTGCTCATGCATGACCTTGCCGGTGGCATCGTCGCTGCAAAAGCTGCAGATGCGTTGCGTCGGGGGACGCCGGCCAGGCGTGCTCTTCGAAGGGCGTTGCGCCTTCGGGCGACCGCCGCGTCTGCGGGTGAGTGCAGCGCTGGAGGTTTCCATCGTCAAGCGGTCCGAGTCAAGAAGTGGAAAGGAGCAAGAGAAAGAAGAGAGTAGAGATCAAGAAGAGCAAGGGAAACGGTGATGAGGCTCGGCAGCAAATTCGAAAGCGATCTCGTGAAAGTTCTTGTGTTGAAGTTCGTGAGAGACATCGTTCGCGAAGGCGAGAAGGGCGCTCGCGGCCGTTTAAATGACCACGAGCGCCCATGATGAAGTTACTGGTAGTTGAATACGGGGTCGTGAAAGCCATGAGATGGCGCTGGTTGTGAAGGATGAGGATGGATTGAATGAAGGTTGGTGGCGATGATGGCGGAAGTGAAGGCATTCTTATACCTGCAGTCATTGCACCGGACCTCGTATACGAGGTTGCTATACTTGGCACGCGAGATAATCTGGGCTGATTACGATGGGAGGACCTGGGAATAACTCGAGGAGAAAGATCGTGGTTAATAACGAAGGAGATCTATCATTAGATCTGAAAGCACAAAGGGCGAGCGGGCCGGGCCGGGCCATGCACAAAGTGCGTTGCCACGTTGTCTTGTGTTGGCACGTGGCTGTGCGATGAAAGAAATAGTAAGTGTACATGCTTTGAGACAAGCAGTGTAAGTGTTTTTAAACTAAGAAAGAAAAAAACCCCCTCGTATCGCGGGTGTGTGTGAATGCTGCGAGATGCTTCTTTGATGTGAAGGGGTGGCGAAAGACGAGGGGCGCAGCAGGCTTTTGTGCATAGGCCGTGGTGTAAAGAACTCGAAAAGAATACTCATTAGAGGCTAAGAATGTTATTGGACTACTCCTTTTTGAGTACATTATTCAATGACTTGACGGGGGCTATGAATGCTAGTTCGTTACTCTGCTGCTTTGACTGCATCTTCAAATGGCAGATCCTTAGATGTGAATGATGACACCCGTGAATGAGCCCAGTGCTTGCTACACACCGTCTCCCGACTCCCAACTCCTCCCCTCCACGTCCATCTCGGCTGTGTAGTCGGCAAAGGCGGCAAAGGCGGCAAAGACGCTCTTCATGGCGTCGTTGTGGCGCTTTGGTTAGCGAAACCCCTCGAACAGCGACTTGGTGCAGTCCCAGTACTCGGGGTAGTAGCCCGCCGTCTCCCAGCCGACGATGCCGACCACGTCCCACTCCCCGCCGCCGCGGGAGACGCGATCGACCATGATGTTGCGCGGGTTCAGGTCCGCGTGGGTGAAGACGACCCGGTGGCCGCGGCGCCTCGGGTGGGCGGGGAAGCGCAGTCACTGGCTGAAGCCGGCCTCGTCCTCGAACGGGCCGATCGGGGTGAAGTCGCGGGTGCGCGGGTCCCGGCATTGCAGATGGCCGCGGAGGGGTTGACGTCCTTGGGGGTGTGGCGGAGCTGCTCCACGGCGTCTCGGAGCTGCAGCACGATGCGCGGGTAGTCGTGGTTGGGGATCGCGTCGATGCAGTGTGATAGTGATGCCCCGGTGATGATGGTCATGAGGAGGTAGGCCTTGTGGCGTGTCGACGGAGCGCCCAAGCCGTGCCCGGAGGGGACAATCTCATGCACGAGGTCCAGCGGCTTGGGGACGGGAATGGTGGTGTGTGCGCCTGACGGTGCGAAGCGCATTGAACTCATTCCTAGCGCAGTCAAAAAGGGTATTGCTCTTGAGAAATACATAGGCCAAATAACCTCTGCACGTCTGCGGTCGCGGTATTGATGCCGTACAGGTACTAGGCAACTCGACTGAGACCTTTGTAAGCCAGTAGACGTGCTCTTTGTGGAAGCAGGAGCTAGATTTGGAATAGCGGTGCTGTGATGATGGATGAGAGCTGAAGCTTTCTTGTCCATGGCTTGACCGGCCGCGGTGTAGAGACGTGAGGTGATGAAACGGTTAGTCATACATGAGGATCAAAGAGACTGGGTGTCGTGTCTCTGGCGAGGTTGACGAGCTGGATGCTCTTTGCGAGATGAGCCCGTAGGCTGATAAAACCCGGTTCAACCTTTCGACGCCGTATCTTGAATGGTCGCCAAGCAAGGCTACATGTCCCTTCATCTTGATGGGCTTCTCCTTTTCAAGATGACAGGAGTTACTTGATACTAAGCGATTGATGCAAGTTGGATTAGTCGCAGGGAATCTCTGAAAGCGCCGGGCTTCAACGTCATCTCTTACCTCTATCATGGACGACGGTAATGGGTCCACCTGACGCGACCAGCTTTGAGAGCTTGCGCGACGCTGCGACGAACTGGCCAATGGTTGTATTGCGGTGTCATGACGGTGTTGGGCGCAGTGATGTGTTGTAGCCACCAGTCCAAGTACTCGGCTCCAAAGACAGCGGTTAACATTGGAGCCACGCGCTCCTATGAGAGGACGTAAGCATTGTGAAAGAGGAAGGCTCTTCAAGAAGAGGAGGGACTGTATTGCCTTACCTTGTCTCTGAGCCAGCTGACGGGTAGCGCGAGAACAGGAGATACAACCAAGTCATCGCACAATGTGCCTTGCAACCCGGAAACCCAGCAAACTCGTCCATCACGGTCAGATATATAGCGACTCCAAGCAGCGTCAGGTGCCGGAGGCGGTATTCCGTTGCGCGAGAATGGGGATAGACGGGTGAGCTGGATGCACGAGCGTGGGCACGCGAATAACGAAAGTACTAGATTCGACTATGAAAGCCCAATCCGAAGCAAGGCGATACACCTTTGATGTGGAGGAAATCCTCAATTTCACAAACTCTGCGGCTTTTGCCTGATAGAAAGCTTCAGTGATGAATAAACGAAGGAGGGCAACAACAGGATGAGGCGGAGGGCTGTTCGATCTCGGCCAGAGTGATGTTGTGCGGTTTGGGTTTCCATTATGTTGAGATGAAAACGCAGAACAAAATTCGAGCTGTTGGAGAAGTAAATAGATTAGTATAATAACAACAAAAGAGAGAGATGCCAATACAGAAATAATAAATCGACGCTGATGCTGGGGAAGATGGTGGTTGGAGGAGGAGGAAGGATCCCTAATTCTAGGAGCCTTATTAATTAGGCGGCGCTTCGGGAGCCAGTAGCAGCCAGAGAGAGCCTTGTGAGGCATTACAGCCAGCCAGCCAGCCTTCTTTGTTTGTACCTCCCTCCTTCACGATTGATGGTGTTGTGTCACGACCATGATGTGCATCACGGCTTGACGCCATGAACGCAAGGCACGCAAGGTACATAATGGGAGAGCAGATGATTTGATGATTCAAAAACTGACACCAAGAAGAGTAGCAACTTCCAAGTCTTTGTCGCCTCATTGTCGTTATTGCCGCCCAGCGATGACTGAAACCAAGCCTGGCCGCGGCCCTAACAAACGGAGGCTGCCATAGAACTCCTCGGCTATATCGCACAAGGCCTGTAATACGGCCCTACCTAGGATGCAAGATGACCTCCCAAAGCCCAAAATCGCAGGCCAGCGGCTACCCGGTCAACGCCTACCCTTCATGTGCGAGTGCACACTCCGTCGCCCATAGGCCATGGTTCGTCGCCGGGTGTGACTGGCTGGCTGGCTTGGCCGGGCCACCCGCTCAAGGATACGACAACTGTCTATTCTTGCAATACCTGTTTTTCCTGCAATCTCAGCCTGGAACTCCTTTGCTCTTTGCCCCGAATTCCGCATACGATTGGCCATAAAGCCACGATTTCATTCACGGCCGCTTCGCCTCATCCTAGGTACCCCGGCAACACGCCCTACAATGCCCATGCGCATCCTCCTCGCCCTCCTCCTCCTCCTCATCCGCTTCCTGTGGGCTCACTCTACACCATGTACCTCACTCTTAATTTCCTGTGTGTGCTTGATAGAGCAAACAAATATGTCTGTCGCGAGATTCCCGCCGCGCGCCTCCAGAAAACATGACGACTAACAGCTGTCATAGCATTGGGGCCTCTATGCCACGCATGATGAGCCACCTGCCGGTTACTTGTTCCATGCAACTGATATGGGTCGTCACGCCCTGCATCTCTATCGGGAAACTCGCGAAGTCTCCCAACTACTAAGGTCAAGGAGCATGACTGCCTGTTTGAAGATTGGGCGCGCTCCGCCATTGGCGTCCATGGAGGCAGTTGCTGCTTGCGTGCCTCTGATGGACCCTCGATACCTTCCTCAAGGCGAAATGCAGTGGACCTGCCGAGTCTGGGTCAAGGCAGTCCTCGGTCGCCTGCGCGAGCTCGGCCTCGTGCTGCTTCCCGTTCCTGTTGGTAGGTTGTGGCATCTTCTCACCACACGCTCGTTCCTATCCCTGACCAAAGTACAGACCTTATCGAAAGATTTGGTATCCGGGCTGCAGATATTCTCAGAGTACTTCCCGCCAGTAAACTCATCGACGACCTTAGCTGGATTACAGGCCAGGGAGTGTTCATCCCAGTACCAGTCCGTCCGTCCATGATGGCCCAAGTACCCGGAGCTCGCCCACCGCTGGTTGGTCAGCCTATGGTTCCTCAGCCGGTTGTTCCCCAACCAAATTTTGCTTGGCCGGGTGTTCGCCCGCCGATGGTTACGGGGCCGGGAGTACACCCAAATGTTGGACCGGCGAGGTTTGGACCAGGGGTTCGCCAGCCGATTCCAGAAGCTAGGCCGGGACAGTACCCCATAGTTACCTCCAGGCGCACCAGGCTACTACGGGCTACAATGTGATGCCGCGCTAAATCAGACGTTCCTGGAGCCTATTTTCTAGGGTGCAGCTCTCTTGTTTTTCATTACTGTCTAGTCAATTTCCTGTACTAGGATACCCATACTTTCTATATAACTAGTTTTTTGTAACGTTCGTCAGTGGCTGACAAAGGTAACTCTACATCAGCGGCCAATGGCATTAATAAGTAAGATGGGCCCTATTTCCACGTAACGGTGGTCACACAAAGTACCTAGCTACGGGCTTTCTGCTCCTGCATGGGAGAGCTTCTTGGAATTTTGGTTATAGAAAAATTGTAACCAATAATCAAAAATAAGTAACGATTTTCAATTAGTTCAAATCTAGGGGTAAGTAGGTCTTCGCTAACAGGCCCTTTGCTGCAAGAGCATGATGGACGCTGCCCCACTCTTGCTGTCGCCGTTGCTGATTGGCATCCGGCGACCAGCTCAGCAGCCTCAGCTACCATCTCGTCATCGTCAAGCTTCGTCCGCACCGCAAACCATCCCTCCTTTCATCCCCCCACCCCTCTTTTCGGTTGTGGAACTCGCGGTTCAAACCGAGCTCTCGTCGCATCGCCCGCGGCATCGTCCGTACCTCTGTCCTCACCAACCTGCAGAGCGACACAATGTCGGCCAAATACGCCGTGGTCTCGCTGCCCCTCAGTGCCTTCGACTCGAGCGACCGCGAGGACGCCCTGTCGTCCCTCCGCGGCACCGTCGCCGACAATGGCAACGTCGTTGCCTTTAAGATCCCCGACTTCAAGATTGGCACCCTTGACGGACTGGTGCAGCACGCCGACGACTTGGCCAAGCTCGAAGCCAACTGCGAGGCGGTCGTCGCCAAGGTTGCCGACTCTCTACGCTCCGTGCTCGATGGCGACCCAGACCGACTGGCCTCCTACAAGATGGTCAACGATAGTATGGACTGCTGGTGACCAATTCCTAGACGGCGCTGACGGATGATGCAGAGCCTACCGATCATTATCTGAGCAACTTTAGCTGGAACAAGGTTCGATACCGTTCCGACAAGCCGCTCAGCGAGCTCATCGATACGCTGCAAAAAGTTGAAGCCCCAAGCAATCTTAAAGCTATGCGCTTGCTAATGCCTCAAAGGAGCTGGTCACGGTCGACAACGACGTCAAGACAAAGTTCAATCAGTACAACTCTGTCAAAACAAATCTCGCTTCTCTACAGCGAAGACAACAGTATGTTGCTGCAATCGCTTTAAGGATTCCTTTTCCTAACATGAACAGGGGGAACCTTGCGACCAAGTCCTTGGCCCCCATTGTCGACCCCTCATTGCTGGTTACCGATTCCGAATACCTCGAAGCCCACCTGATCGCTGTCCCCAAAAACTACAAGAAGGACTTTCTCAAGGAATACGAGACACTCGCGCCCATGGTTGTTCCACGATCTTCCATCGAGATTGATCACGACGACGAATTCATCCTGTTTGCCGTCACGACGTTTAAGAAACACAGTGCCGAGTTTCTGCAAAAGTGTCGCGAGCAAAAATGGACGCCTCGTCAGTTCAAATATGTCGAGGGCGGCCGCGAGGAGGAGCAGCGCGAGCTGGACCGCGTCACCAACGAGGAGCGCAAGGTCTGCGGCGAGGCTTTGCGTATGGGACGCACTGGTTGGAGCGAAAGTGTCATGGTCTGGATGCATGTCCTGACGCTACGAGTATTTGTTGAGGCAGTCCTCAGATACGGTTTACCTCTGGAATATCTGTCGGCGTTGGTCAAGGTGAGCGACTCGGTAGATGGCCGGCCTGGTGAGCGAGTCGTGCTAACACAATGTAGACAACAACCAAGCATTCAGACAAGGTCAAGACGGCATTGGACAACAAGTACGCCTTCCTAGGCGGCAACGCGTTCGGGCGAGACAAGCGCGGACGAGTGACAAAGGATGATGCCGCGTTCAGCTCGGAAATGGCAGCGGCGGGCCTGGCGACGGGTGAGGGCCATGAATACACGGCATACGTCTACTACCAGGTAGAATTTCCCTAAATTCAAGCTGGAGCATGAAGACGACTGTATTGTATGGTGCGTGGTCAACGTGCGGGCCACAGCCTCCTTTCAATTTACCTAGACCTTTGATCACGATGCTCGATGTTGTGAGGGACGCCCAATCTGGACATGGTCTGCCGTGTAATCATCTCTAAATGGCCTTTACGGGCACTCATCCCAGTCTATTTTACTTTTATTCCTCTATCAAACTGGCATTTTTTTTCGCCACCTAGCCGCAGCCGGGCACCTCTTACGCCGTCTTGATGTAGCCCTTGTCCGCGAGCCACTGCGTAATCTGGGCGACGCACTCCTCGACGGTGTTCTCGTGCGTCTTGATGGTGATCTCCGGGTTGGCCGGCTCCTCGTACGGCGCGGAGATGCCGGTGAACTCCTTGATCTCGCCGGCGCGGGCCTTCTTGTACAGGCCCTTGGGGTCGCGCTGCTCGGCGACCTCGAGCGGCACGTCGACGTAGACCTCGACGAACGGCAGGGGCTCGTCGGCGGAGCCGGGAGCGACGGCGGCGTGCAGGGCGCGAGCCGAGTCGCGGTCGGCGCGGTAGGGCGAGATGAAGGACGTGATGGCGATGGCGGACGAGTCGGCGAAGAGTTTAGCGACCTGTTATGAGCGTTCCTGTTAGCGCACCACCAAGTAGCAGCGGGAGAGGGTGGGCAAGGGCAAGGACTACGAACCTCGGCGATGCGGCGAATGTTCTCGTTGCGGTCCTTCTCGGAGAAGCCGAGGTCCTTGTTGAGGCCGAAGCGCACGTTGTCGCCGTCGAGCCGGTAGGCGGCGATGCCCTGGTGCAGAAGGTGCTGCTCGAGGGCCGTGGCGACGGTGGACTTGCCGGACGCGGAGAGGCCGGTCAGCCAGAGGGTGAGGCCGCGCTGGCGGCGGAGCTCAGTGCGCTCGGCGCGGGAGAGGGACGGGTGCCAGGTGATGTTGCTGGAGGTGGTTGCTTGTTAGCTGGGTGGTGATATGTCATTGCGGGGGTGGAGGAGGGGCAGTGAAACAGGACTTACGTAGCCATTGTGAGGATGTGTTTAGGAAGATGGGCGAGGAAGAAGGAAGCGAAGAAGGAGAGGAGGGTTAATTTAAAGAGGAGAGAAAGAAAAGGAAAAAAGATGGTAGATTGAGCGACTTGGAGATGGTATGTTGTGGTGTGTGGGTTTGGGCTAGCTATTGCGTGATGAGCGCCAGCCAAGTACAAGTTCGTGGTGGTGGGCTTGTCAGATTGGTGTAAGCCGAGATGTTGGGGTGACAGGCAGGAGAACAGCGGGACAACGGTGCGTGGTTTAAGACAATGCTAATTTTAAGTACTTGATGATATTGAATTGCAATTTCGTCTTCCATGCGCATGTGAATTTGATTCCCAGCGCCTGGTGTTGAACCATGTCTGAGCATGGCGAAAAAAACTAATTTGGCGCATCGATGGCGACATTCCGACGCACCGAGGATCCGCTCCCCACATACTTTTCCGTGCGATGGGTGTCGGCATGCTGCTGGCAATGCTACGCAGACAGAGCGGTTGCAATTTTTTTTGGAAGAAATATTGTCTATATATTAAGTGTGTCCTGATGCATTTGTACATGTCTTCATCTATCCGCCCCCAATCTAGTCTATAACCTACATCCGTCATATAGATGCCAGCGTCCTCCACAAGGCGAGCCTCTTCATTAAGCAGACTGAATGTATAGTCTAAGATTCCTTCTGTGATCGTTGCATATTCCGGGCGAGTCGGTACGCCGTTCATCGGTATACCGGTCTGTCGATCGCGCCGACGGGTGACCGGAGTCGATCTGATTCCATCGTTGCCCCGTTACTGGATCTTGGGCATCACCTGGTCACACATTAGCAATCAATAGTCTCTCTACCTCACCACTTGTCACTTACAGCAGCGTGCTTGGGCGACACGAACATGGCCGTGGCCTCGGCAAAGATGACCGGCGGCGCGCCCTCGTCCTGCAGCAGCTCGATGTGGCCCTTGACCCAGGCCTTGCGGCCCTCCACCTTTGTCGTGGTCGCGCGCAGCACCAGGAAGCTGTCCGCGGGCATGGGCTTGCGGTAGTCGATGTTGAGGTTAGCCGTGACGCCGATGTTGTGCGGGAGCGCGCCGAAGCAGCAGCGCGCGAGCCCCTCGTCGAGCATCGTCGCGATGAACCCGCCGTGGACGATGCCCGGGTGGCCGCACAGCTCGGCACCGACGTACGACACGCCGACGAGCGAGCGGCCGCCGTCCTCGGTCCACGAGAACGGCGGCACCACCATCCGACCGGGCCCCAGCAGCGCGCCGCCCGTCAGCGTGTGCTGCCGGTACGACGCGGGCATCTTCATGTGCGGCCGCGACTCGGTCATCTCGGGTCGCGCGCGCAGCGCCGCCACCAGAGGGTGCGCGTTGATGGTCGCCTCGACGCGCCGCGTCGTCTCGTCCCCGTTCGCTTCGGCGTGCGCGGCTGCCCGCCCGTTGCTGTCCTCGTCCGAGTAGAACCCCATGCCGACCTGCGTCATGATCTTCCAGGTGGCGACCGCGCCAAGCGTCGTGAATACGAGTCCGTAGAGTGCGACTCTGCTGCCAGAGTTGCTGCGAGGCGGCGGTGGTGGAGGAGGGGGAGGAGTGGACTTTGAGGAAGCTGGAAGTAAGGGATTTGTTTGTTAGCAGATGTCACTGGGCACTAAATCACGTCGGCGGTATGCCACGTGGCAGGGCTTTATAACAAATCTCCATGGCGCACTGCAGACTCTTCCCAACAAACTTGTCAGGAAAACTCCGGTTCCTACTCACCAGACATGGAGCTGGCCTCTCCGGCATAGCCTCGCCTCAAGACGCCGTTCCTGATTGTGGATCGAGTCGCTGCCTGCCCGACTCGACGGCTAGACTGGGTAATTCGTTGGCTGAACATGGCAATGGTCGAGGAGTGTCCGGAATCGCGATGTAGTTATGTAGAAGACAATGACGGATATTGGACGAAAGGACTCAAAACCTGACGCTTATGTTGGCTGCCGTCTTTTTTTTTCTCGCCAGGCCAGCCAACGGCTTGAGCCGAGGCAAGACGCCACCAAAAAGGCACAGGGACTTCCTTACACCCGGACCCACAGTGCTAAAAATGCTTATTCGTACGGACTTGTTCAGGGAATCCATCTCCGACGTATCCGCTCTACCCATCCATTCATTAACTTTGATACTTCGAAAATGGTGGGCGTTGGAGGTCGGCATCTTAGATCAGTTGAATACGTTGGGTGAGCAATGCCTCAGCCACTCGTCTCTTTCAAGCCAGCTGCGTGGCTTCCAAGGTGGCATTGCCGAATATCTGTTGAATGCAACCGCAGGGCCCCTTCTGGGTAAGGAAACCACCCAGGTGCACAGGTTGCAATGATATGATATCGTCACGCAGTAGCAAAATGCCGAGTCATACAAAGGAAGTCGAGACCAATAGCTACCAGGCTGTGACCTAAAGCTGCCGGCAATGTGGTGGCTTGCGTATCAAACCAATACTTGACTTGCCGAGTCTCCCAACATTACAATCAATTCAGCCGTTTCCAGGGCGTAACTGCCTGTAACTTCATCTCGCTCGGCACCTGATACGGCGCGTACCCAGATGCCATCGGAGCAATAACCAATGAGTTCTATATACCCGCCGCAAATTCCCCTGCCACAGCCTTCGGCTTCGCAACCATCATCACCGCTTGAGCTCCCACCTCCCACGGACTGCTTGCAAAATGCTCCTTCAAAACTGGCACAAATGCCGCCTTGATATCCTCGACCCTCTCGTGCTCCTTGTACCAGAAGTTTGTCAGCACCTCTGCGGCGACTTGGCAGCGAGTTTCCACGTCTTCTTCCGGAAAGTTGCAAGCCATCTGAACGTGGCAGACCTCAATATCCCCAAACCCGCGCTGCGTAAAAACCCGCGCGGCTGTCGCGAGCAGTAGGCCGTGGTGGTCAGCGGCCGACTCGCCCTTGGCCATGCCCTCCTCCACAATCTCTGCGCAGGCCTTGTTGGTGAGCTTGGCGACTTCGTTGTCTGGTGCACCTTGCACGATGACGATGCGCGCGTTTGGGGCGGTGGCGTCGACTACTCGCGTCATCTCTCGAAGTGACAACTCGAGGTCCTGTACGTAGTGCAGCTGCCACACAGCCACTGCAGCGTCAAACTTGTTGTCCTTGAAAGGGAGATGCTCCGCCGCTCCTTGAGATATTTCAACCTGCGACTCAGACCATTTCTCTGCTTCAACGTCGCTTCGGTCGCAGTTGGGTTTAAGGGCGTAGGCTGTGCCGGCTCGCTTTGCAATCCACACTGGAAGTTCTGCAGAGAAGTCGTTAAAACTGTCCCTCGAAAAGTCCAAAAATACTCACCACCATTGCCGCTCCCAATGCTGAGAACCTTTTCATTATCTTTGACGGCTTCTAGGGCCGCCTCGAGCTCACGGCGCGTGAGACGCTTGACAAACGGCTCCAATGCGCCGTTGCTCAGCAGGTGCGGGCGCCTCTTGACTGTGGGTAGGGGATAGGGCCCAAAAAGAGGCTCCTCGTGCGTTCTATTTGCTGTGATGAATATATGCTTCTCGTCGTAGCTGTACTTGTCGACCTGGCGTGAGTGGCGGTCGACAGACTGGATCTGGAAGCTTGCTTCCTGCAGAATGCGTAGCCATTCCTTGGTGGTGAGGAGCGTAGCAGGGACTTCATGCCCCATGAAATTCGTGAGAATGTTTTCAACGTACTGCTTTTGTTGTATTTCGGGCAGCTTGGGACTGCATCGGCTATAATCTTCCGCCGCAATGCTTGCTATGACGACAGTCCCGCTAGGTCGCAGCCACGAGGCCATCTTGACTAGCATCGAGTAGGTAGCCGCATGGGAGACGTGAAAAAGACTAAAGCTGCAAACTATAATGTCGAAGCGGACTTTTGGCTCGAATTTCCTCATGTCGGTCTTCATAAATTTTCCGGGCAACGTCGCCTGGCAAATGTCAATCATCTTCTGCGACAGATCAATGCCCGTCACATGGTACCCGGCCTTTATGAGTCGCGATGCCGGCCCGCCAGGACCGCAACCAATGTCCAGAACGGAAGATCCTGACGCGTGAGACTCTCTTATACTCTCGAGAATGTCGACCATGGCAGGATCACAATCGCCCCAGGCGTCCCGGAACCCGGCGGAGACCTGGTCATACAGAGCTTCGACGTCAGAAGGGATCTTGGCACTGGCGCTCATCTTGCGATGCGGCGATGCGGCGATGCGGTGATGCGGCGATGTGGCGATGCAGAGTTCGTGTGTTTTGAGAAGGAGTGATACTGAATCTCTAAAAAAGACGAGAACAACGTTAGAAAGGCACAATTACCTTCGCTACGCGACTAGCTGGCGGTCTTGAGGTCACCACTTTTTATGCTCGCCGCGGTCACGCCAGCAACGAACAGTGTGTGACCTCGTACAGCAGCAAACATTAGGGGATACCCGAGGCAACCGAAGGTGCATATTGATCAGGTGCGCCTCGCACTGTATTTGCCTTGTTTAATTTTATGGACTGGTGCAGCGGCTGGGCGTTGGAGGGGTAAATCTGTTCAGCCCACCTCGACGCAGCTCATTGAGCTAGACATCTACAGTTGCGGACACTTGCATATACGAGAGCTTGCATCTGCGTATTAGGGTCTACGTCTACGGACACAGCTTCATATGTGCGCGCCAAAAGCTTTTGATCTTCTTCATTGACACCAAATCTATATACAATGTGCTTTTAGTAACGTTTAAAGACCATCCTCCTCCTTCGCCAAAAGTTCTGCGTAATCATCCACTGACGCGAACGTAGGCAGACCCTTGAGCATCTTGCGTCTCGCCGATTTCTTCTTGTTATCTTCCTTCTTACCATCCGCCTCTTCCTCACTATCCTCATCATTGAATTCTACGAGGCCGTCTGACCCATCATCACCATCACCTTCAAGAGAAATGTCATCGCCCGAGTCATCATCCAGAGACATCGCTGGTGATGACCCGTCAAGAGAAGCCATTTCTTCCTCGTCAAAGTCGTCAAAGCCTTCATCCACATCGGAGCCGTCGCCCTCGATATCGGGTTGCGCGTTGACCAGGGCCTTCCAGACTTCATCCTCGCCGGCTTCCTCATCTGCCTCTGCATCCTCGGCTTCAGCGGTCTTCTTCTTCTTGTCCTTGGGCTCTTTACCGATATTCTGGAAGTACTCATGGAAGAAGATGTCTTCAGCAGCAACGTCCTCGACCTTCTTGTTCCAGAACGCTGCAGAGTTTACTTGGACGCCGGTAGCACCAGCACCGCGGCTTCCAAGCCAGATATCGCCAGAGTCCTTTGTGGCCCTCAGCGGCTGCATGATAGATACACCCTTGGTACCATCTGTTGCCTTGGCATTGCGGTAAACAAACTTGTCGAGGAATCGAATAAGGGAGTGGCTGTCAAGGTCAGGCTTCTGCATCTTGGCAGTCTTGTCGACAATTCCAGCCGCGAACACGGCGACTGATGGATGGTAATGCATCTGCATGGGGATGACCTCCCACAAGCAGCTCCTCTGAGCGTTGCTGTGTTCTGGGTTTCGTTTCCTGCCGTCGTACGCAGGACGCTGAATATCCTCATCGTCGTCATCAAAGACAGACTCTTCCGGCTGCTCGATCAGAGTAGACAGGTCGGGGAATGTTTGGCGCAGATGGCCAATGACATAGAGAAGTCCGCATACAAACGGCGGTTGATGTAGAACAGTGATTTGCAGCATTCTCTTGGCAAAAGCTTTAACACGTCGCACGTCGACGTCGTTCTTTAACGACCGCAGCAAAAGATTGAGATACAATGCTTGTTTTGACGAGGTGACGAGGCGAGGGTCCAAAAGAGATTCGTAAAGTGTGCGGTAGAAGCGGTCGGTGGCTATGCTCCTGGCGAGAGATAGATGCTGAATCAGCAACAGTGCCTGGATTCCAGTGTTGAAGTTGGCGGAGTGGGCAATTTTGAAAAGCGTGTCTACATGATTTTCCATACTGTTGCTGTTAGCGGCTGGTCGAATAACGGCGACAAGAAGACTTACACTCCGTCATTTGTCCCAACGAAGGGTGCGGCACGGTTGACACCAGTCAATAAAGCAGAAACTAGCTTATCTGCAGCCTCTGCTTCAGGCACTGCTGGGGCGACCTTGGCGGGCTTTCCACCCTTTCTGGGAGGTCGTCCTCCGGGCTTGCCAGGTACAGTTTCTACCTTCTTTTCTGCATTATCCTGTGCCTCTGTTTCGTTTTGCAGAGGAATGCCCAAGCTACCTGATTTAAGCATGGCGACAAAGAGTTCAAAGTAAATGCGAATGAGGGACTCGGCAACTGCGGGTTCTTTGCTGCTGAGAATAGTTTGGTTGAGGGTGTTGATGGCGTAGTATTTTGATCGGGAGTCCTGTGTCGGGTGTAGGAGAATTTCTTGCTCCACAGCGCGAACAATGACTGGCTTCATACCAGGGTGGGAATTCTGCAACTGCAAGAGGAGATATGATACACGAGAGGCAATCTTCTTTTCTCTGTCACCAAGCTTGTTGACGAGTAGCGTTAGAAGATTGGACTCTTGCTCAGGTTTCTCTTTCAATAGCGCGTAGACGAAATCGACTGCTTTGATTCGAGAGTATTCGATCTCGTCCGAACACCAGCCTTCCAAGAGCTGGATTATTTTGAAGTACGTGGACTTCAGCCAGTCTTCAAATATCCATGAAATCAAATGTTCTTCAGAGATCTTGCCAGGGAGCGGCTGGTTTGGGGCCCAAAACTTGGTCGAGTGCTTCTGAAGCGTTCCAAGTAGGCCGGGCTGATTCTGGAAAGTGCGAAGACGTCTGTCGGCGGGCAGAAGAGTACCAGGGCCTAGCAAATCCACCAGTGCACCAATAGCCCCAATGGCTTGGCCTCGACTCTTTTTTGAGGCCAAATTCATGAGGCCATCGAATGCGCGAATGTTGTGTACAGGAGACTCTTGGATGGCGAGGGTGAGTGCGGAGACCTTATCGGTCAATGTTCCCGAGGTCATGATGGTGGACAAAAATTTGTGTGAGGACGAGGCAAAGACGCTGGTTCGATACTTATCAGCATCCTTGTCCAAAAGAGATTGGGCGTGTTGCTTGAGGGCTTGGATAGGAGAGAAAAAAGGCCCAGCATCATCAGTGATGGGAGGGGGCAGCTTCGCAAGCTTGTATGCATGCCAGTCGGCGCGGGGCTCAAAAGTCTGTCTACTACGTTAGCTGTCAGATATGCTTCATTTTACTGTAGCTGACTTACCATGTCACCCATCTTGCGGCTCTCGGGGATCTTTTCCTCTTCTCGATCGTCATTGTAGTCGTATTCTGCGTCTTCATCCTCGCTTTCTTCGGCCGCGGCCGCGGCCTCTGCTTCCTCTTCAGCTTCGTTCTCACTAGCCTCTTGAGGTGCAAGTTCAGCGAAGCCCAGCTCTTTGGATAGAGCTGCGAGTTCGTCTCTCAGCTTCTTATCCACCGGCGCCTTGCTTTCGCCAACCACCTCATCGTCCGAGTCGACGCCGTTGATCAGCTCTAGATCATCTTCGTCGCCACCAAGAGCAAGAATTTCGGCAAGAAGCGCTTCTTGCTCAGTCTTGGAGCTGTTGGTCTTGGGGGCCGCGTCAGAGTTGCGCTGCTTCTTGGCCGTCTGTGTAGGCGAGGCGTTCGTGGGTGGTCGCTTGCGCTTGTGGTCGTTTTCGGTCAGCCTTTGGTCAATTCTCGAGGTGAGCTTTTCGAGGGCATCTTCGTTGAATGAAGGACCACGACCACCGCCAGAGCGATGAGGAGCCTTTCCTTTCTGCTTTGGCTTTGTCATGTCTGGATACTCTACAAATCCAAAAATGCGTTTGTTGCAAAATTTCCAAAAAGTTGAATCGCTTTGGCCAGTGCAACTTGAACTTTTTTTGCGGGCCATGCTCCCGCCCCACTTTGCAGTAGTGAGTGGACTCCGTTGTGCGTGAGCTAGTCGCGAGACTTCGACATACTTCATCGCGATCGTTTCAATTGGATAATACGTCTGCGCAAAAAATTGGGGGTTTCGGGGTTTTTACTTGGCATATGATGTTTTCTCTGGCGCGAGCGGTGCGCGGCCGCGGATGTGTCGGCGCTTCTATCGTTGGACACCACATGATCAGTCCTTGCATTGCTCGCCGATGCCGGTCAACGCTTTCGAAAATATGGGTGCCGACTGGAGGAATTGCCGAAACGGAAAGCGAATGTACGATTCAGTGCTGATTATTATTTTCTTCGGCTGACAGTTTCCAGCCGGGCATGACAAGCTCATCCGCGCGGGATTCCTCCGCCAGGTAGGCTGAGAACTCCTTGAACCAGTTTACATATATTGACCCTCTCAGTCTCAAGCAGGAATATTCCAATTTCTCCCATTGGGCCTCCGCGTGCAGAAAAAGATTGAAAATCTGATTGACAAGCACATGGAGTCAATTGGTAGGTCCATTGTTCGGCAGAAATGTGCATATACTCATTCCGCGATAGGGGCATCACGGCTCTCATTGTCCACTATAACGTCAGAAGAGCTATGGAAAATAAGCGGCCGCTTGAACAGCGTTGCGCCCGAGGTAATGCTCTGAGTCTAATTGAACTAAACGTGTCTAACTCGAACAGCTCTTTCGCCTCAAAGACCGAAAGGGGGTTCCGCTGATGCTTTCTCCTACGCACGAAGAAGAGATAACAACGCTTGTCGCAAACACACTGCAGTCTTATAAAGATTTGCCTTTGCGGCTGTATCAAATTAGTGAGTTTATTCGGTCATCTTTCTCACTCAGTTTCTTATATCAACTAGCCAGAAAGTATCGTGACGAGATGCGGCCGAGACAGGGATTGCTTCGTTCCCGAGAATTCGTAATGAAAGATCTCTACACGTTTGATCTATCTTCAGAGGCTGCAATTCAGACTTATCAGCAGGTACAAGCAGCTTACAGGGCCATCTTTGACGAGATAAATGTTGAAATTCTGGTCGCCGAAGCTAGCTCTGGCGATATGGGCGGGAACCACAGCCACGAATATCATCTTGCTGATTCGACTGGGGAAGACACTATTGCTCATTGTAGTGGTTGTGGATATACGGCGAATGACGAAGTCGCGGTCTCGCGGGCAAAACCACAAGACTCCATCGATGCAGCAGTGGCATCCAGCTATGGTGTATGGAGGGGCATTACCAAAGACCGAAACACGCTGATCAATGCGTGGTACCCTCAGGATAATGGCGGGCGTCCCAATCTCCATGTCGTCAAGAGCCTGGTTCCCGAACTCGACACCAGTGTGCATGAGACTCTCCCGCTCTGGGAGGCGGCAGTTGAAAGCCCCGAGACTGCACTGGTTAACATTATCGATGGCCGGCTTGCATCTGGCTTTGGGAAGATCCATTCTAAGCTATCTCTTCTACCTGGAGAGTTGCAAGATGATTTCATTGGTCCTCAATTCGCAACAAGCACATCTGCGAACGGTGAAGGACTGAATTTGCTGGCCTTGGCTGAAGGGGATGGTTGTCCCCGATGCGAATCTGGGACACTGGAAATCAACAAGGCTCTAGAGCTCGGACACACATTCTACCTCGGCACACGATATTCCAAGCCCCTCGAAGCTCTCGTGTCGCTCCCTGAGAAGCCATCGCAGCCAATCCCCATTCAAATGGGGTGCTTTGGCATTGGGGTGTCGCGTATTTTTGGTGCCGTTGCTGAGAACAGAGCTGACGATAGGGGCCTTAACTGGCCTAGAGCCATTGCACCATTTGAAGTTGCCGTAATTCCGTCTTCAGCCGTCAATGATGAGACGCTCGCCTTCTTCGACTCCCTCACCAGTCAGTCGTTTGATGCAGTGCTGGACGACCGAAAGAAGGCCTTTGGATGGAAAATGAAGGATGCTGATATGACAGGCTATCCTGTTGTTGTTATCCTTGGCAAGGCGTGGAGGGAGCGCAATGTCTGCGAGGTCCAGTGCAGACGCCTAGAGCTCAAGGAAGAAGTCGCTGCATCGGATCTTCCACAGTTTTTGGAGCAGTTGCTACAAAAGCTGTAAGAGCTGACTCACAAACAGCTTTATCTATATTATGTACACTACCATATACATATATACTAGCTATAAAATTACAATAATAATGAATCTCAAACTACAGACAATGCAATAAAGCCTAGCTAGTGTCAGTATTCGTCGCTGACGTGAAGAACAGTGTGGGTCTGTCTCGTTGGACCAAAATATAGACAAGCTCCTGATGGTGGGGTTGTTCGCCGCGTTGCCTCCCACCTTCAGATCACAGAATCAAGCCAGAATGTCGTCGGGCGGGCGGGAAACAGGTACGGGAGCTTTGATTCGGCATCTGCCTAACCTTCGGAACTAACAACCTGTCCGTGCAGTCAACCTCGACAGCCTCGAGCCGCAGCAGCTTGCCCAGGTCAAGAAGCAGCTGGACGAGGAGCTCGAGCACCTGACGTCGTCCTTCTCGCAGCTCCACGGCGCCCAGGCCAAGTTTCGGGAGTGTTTGCGATGCGTCAACAGCCGCTCCGAATCATCAAAGAGTACGTTTTTTTTGCGCGGCGCTCAGTCGGAAGCCAAAAGGCGTTGCGCCCGCTTGGGCGTAGAGCAGGCGATGGGATTGCACGCGCGCTAACACGGATGACTTTGTCGCTGCAGGTTCGAACGAGGTCCTGGTGCCGCTCACCAACTCTCTCTACGTGCGAGGCGAATTAACAAATACCGAGACGGTGCTCGTGGATATCGGCACCGGCTTTCTGGTCGAAAAGGTCGGTGGAAAAGCTGACCAAGACGGTTCATTAACTGATGAAGGCTGTTAGAAATTGAAATCGGCGGCGACGTTTTACGAAAGTAAGATTCAAGAGCTGACAAACAGCCTAAAAGAGCTCGAGGCCATTATTCAGCAAAAGCAGATGAACGTGCGCACGATTGAAGAAGGTACGAAAGGGCCCGTTAACTCCCATGGCAATTCTAACATGATGCTGCAGTACTGCGACAGAAAATGATGGCACAACAATCCAGTCAAACGCAGTCATGAATGCTAGGGCTATCGAGAATCAATAATAAAAAACCTTTCCTCGCTGTATAATGCATTCCGCTCTCAAGCCTGCCCCTCCGCAATTGCCGTCTGCACTGAAAGGACACACTCCACGAATTCACTCAAGCGTTCGTCAAACGAATTTTGGCCAGGCCATAGACGATCAAGAAGGCGTTCTTCAAACCCACTCGATGACTCTCCGCCCTTGATTTCGCCCAAAGCCTCTTCCCAATGAATACCGTACACCGAGACCGACCAGCTCAGCCGCTCAGGCTTTGTGCTGGCCGGTACACTAGCCCAATGCTGGGTTATCGAGACCTCTATCTCATATGGCGTCTCACGGTATTGAAGTCTCGCGCACGAATTAATCTTGAAATTTCTCGATAGTGGGGTCGGATCCCCACGGCTTGGCTTCTGCCATCTCGGGAGCTTAAAGTATTGCCTAGCCTTGGAGTCTTTGCTTGGTTCGTTGGGGGCGGTCTCACGGGTAGTCTGATCGATTTTAAAGGCAAATGACTGCACAAACTTCGTAATTGTGTCAGACAGTGGGCCGCTTCGGTCACCAATGACATTTAGATGAGTGGTGACTTGCAAACTCCAGTCAACCTTCCTACTGCGAAGTTAGCAAACAGCCGATGAGTCTCTTCGGCGACCAACTACTATTCTTACATGTCTGGGGCTGAAATAATCCAATCCAATGGTGGGCTACCACCCATTTCCATGCATCTTACAGAGCTTGCTCTAGCGACTCCATCTTGGCTCATTAGTTCTGCAGATACTGTCTCGTTGTCAACATCAAATTGAACATGGTGATACAACACCACGTCTACATCCGTGGTCATGTTATCTTTGGTTGACTTTTGCACAATAGTTTCGTTGCTCAGAATTGAAGAGAGAAAGTTGTCGGCAGCCTCGAAGTTTGCGAACCTATCTTCGTTAGAGAAATTCCTCGTAACGACATTGCCAGACAGCCGTACTCGGTTTCAATACTGACCCCCCTACCACGACTGGCATATGAATCAAGAGCAGATTTGAATTCTCCTAACGACAACCGACTCGCCACCGTTTTTCGCTTCGCCGAGATGTTGACCTGTCCGAAATTAATTCGCATCTTCAATCCTGGCAGCGCTACCAGTGTCTTGGCTGATGATGGTAATGCCGCTGCAAGCTGGGCAACCAACTCGTTGAGAACATGTCTGGAATCTTTGCGGTTGTTCTCGGCGTCTTTGATGGCCGGCCGTTGACCGACCTCAAAACTGATTGCGAGCTCTCCATCTGAATTGGGGGGCTGCACGAAGTATTGCGCGGCCAGTGACTCTTCGGAGAGCCGCATGTCGTTTATTTTCCGATTAAATGCTTCAAGGGCCGTGTGGAGCGACTTTTTCTTAATTGAAGTGATATCAAAAAAGGTATTCGACCCTGCTTCTCTGGTGATCCAGACTTCGTGTTCTCTCCGAATGTCGTCAAGAACAGTGAGGTCGCTCAAGGCTTTGGGCACAAGATGATCACCGGGAATGACAAGTCGCACCTTTATTGATCGTGTCAACCCTAGTTATCAACTTGGCGGTAAGACTTACCTGAACTAGATCTTGCCCCGTCGGCGGTTCCCTACAATACTGCATTTGTGACATGTGGTCTGCATGTTGGCGCTGCATATCGACCATTCTCTGTGCAGAGACCATGGTATCACCCTTACCAAATCTTTCTCTGAGCGGCCTCTTATCATGTATTCGTTTGATCTTTGATGGGCTATTCGGCGTAGCTTTCTGCGGGGATTTTGGTTGCGGAGTGCTTTTGCCTTGGGCAGGCTTGCTGTTGGCAGCATTCCGGCCATGGCTGAGGCCATCACTGCAGTTTTTTTTCTTTCTATTAGAGACCATGGTGGTGTTTAGCAGTAAAATGGCAAGGCGATTTGTTGTTATTGCAAGGCAGTGCCCTTTTATGCTTGGCAGCCGCCAGCTCTTGCCAGCTGGCGGCGGCTGCAAACGGAGAGGGGCTGTGAATCAGTTTGAGCCGCATTACAGCACATCCATTGACCCCAATCTGTTCAATATCCTCCTCTTTCATGCACAAAATCATTTTTAAAGCATTTCACTTGATGTCACTGTCAATCGGTCCGGATGCGCTTTGTCGTTCATCACTTATATGCATATATCGGGGCTATGCATCTAAGGATACTATTTCCCCGTCGCGTCTCCCAGACGCATAGAGTGGCAGGAGCTAAGTGATGTCAGTAAATTGGCCGTGGCTGACTTATGCTAGCATCTCGCCAACAGAATTGACCTCCATGCAGAACCAAGTTAATGGCAGCGAGTCTCAGACTCAGCGCAAGCGACCAGCGCCAAGAGATTCACGCGACGAGTCGGATGACGAGCCCAGCACTGACGACATTTCCTGGGAATGGATCTACGAAGACAATGCTGTTGCGCGAAACGACGGCCAAGAAGGCGAACGTAAGCGACGCAAAGTGGACGGCGATTTAATCATCGGCGCTCGTGTTGGCTCGTTCGAGTGCCGGATAGGTGATATAGTCCTGCTCAAAGCCGATGGCTCGAACGAGGCTTGGGTCGCCATCATATGCGAATTTGTCGAAGACGATGACGGCGACAAGGCGGCCAACTTTATGTGGTTCTCCACAGAAAAGGAAATACGCAACAAGGAGAGAAAGCGTACCGACTTTTACTGGAACGAATTATACCTGTCTCCGTCCTGGGACGTGAACCCCCTGGGCTCTATCTCTGGCAAAGCCAGAGTCACCTCGCTGGACCGCTTTCTTTCGCGACACCCTTCTGGCAAGATCCCGCGAAACTCCCCGGAGTATGGAAAAACATTTGTGTGCCGACGCGGCTGCAATACGAGAACAGCCACGTACACGAATGAATTTGTCTGGGAGGATGTTTACAGCGGTGCCGATGATATCTCGTCGCTTATGGACATGATTGAGAAGGACACCAAGGCAACTCGAAAGAAACGGCCTGCGAAAAGTCCAGGAGTTGTGGACGACATATATTACCCGCCTCAAACACCGACAAAACAGCGAACCCCAGCAGCTACGACACCGCACTCTCGTGGTCGCACGCCACGAGGAACTGGCAAAAAGCTCGAGTTCACACCGCTGGCGATGCGAAAACTGTCACCAAGCAATGTCGATTCTTCCCCATTTCAAATTGCACGGTCACGGTTGCATGTGTCCGCCGTGCCAGCCAGTCTACCCTGCCGCGAGGGCGAGTTTTCTCTCGTCTACTCGCATCTCGAGGCGGCCATCACCGAAGGCACGGGAAACTGTATTTACATTTCCGGGACGCCAGGTACTGGCAAAACGGCCACTGTGCGAGAAGTTGTTTCCCGGCTGGAGGATGCTGTAGTCTCTGATGAGCTTGATGATTTCATATTTGTCGAAATCAACGGCATGAAAGTCACTGATCCCCATCAGTCGTATACACTCTTATGGGAGGCCCTGAAGGGGCAGCGCGCAAGTCCCGCGCAGGCGCTGGATCTGTTAGAGCGCGAGTTCAGCAACCCCAGTCCCCGACGCATTCCCTGCGTGGTTTTGATGGATGAACTGGATCAGCTCGTCACGAAGAACCAGGCTGTCATGTATAACTTCTTCAACTGGCCAACGTTGCGCCACAGTCGTCTGATTGTTTTGGCAGTTGCAAACACCATGGACTTGCCAGAAAGAACGTTGAGCAACAAAATTAGCAGTCGTCTTGGTAAGTATCCATGTACGCGCACAGAAGCCTTTACTAACTTATCCCAGGCTTGACTCGAATCACATTCCCGGGCTATACTCACGATCAGCTCATGAAGATTATTCAATCTCGTTTAGAGGGTGTGCCAGGAAACATTGTCGATGCTGACGCGGTTCAATTCGCCAGTCGAAAGGTTGCTGCGGTCAGTGGTGATGCCCGACGAGCTTTAGATATTTGTCGAAGAGCTGTTGAGCTAGCCGAAGCCGACGCGCCACCCGATCCATCGACACCGAGCAAGAAAGCCCCAGGGGCTAACGCCGCGGAGCTTGCACGCCGCGGTCGCGTTACCATTGCTACTATCAAAAAGGCCATCAACGAGGCCACCTCGAATCCCATCCAACAGCATCTATGTAGTCTGCCTTTAACAAGCAAACTGCTTATGGCGGCAATGCTCTTACGAATCAGGAGGGCCGGCCTCGTGGAAACTACGTTTGGTGAGACGCTCGACGAGCTGCAGCGTGTATCCGCATACGCGCCACGAGCCCCCCTTGGCATGGCCCAGATCCTCGGCACCCACGCGAAGGGCGCAGGGCATGGCGGCGCGCTTCAGCGTCACACGGGACGTCCTTGCTACGTCCATACGGCTGCACTCGACCTTGTTGCTGCGGGTCTCATCAATTTGGAGGCCCAACGAGCAGAGAGGAGCAGCAAGCTGCGGCTAGCGATTGCCGACGACGAGGTGAAGATGGCGCTTCGAGAAGATCCGGAGCTGCGTGCACTAGGAATCGGTATATGAATTGCATAATAGCTGTAAAATAGAATAGAAATACACCGTTGGGGCATGTGGTATCATTATTGCTTTTGGTCGCCTATTCTGGTCTAAAACTTGCGTCGTCCGAGTGATGGCGTCCACTGAAGAGGATGCGTTTCTTCCGAGGCGGTTTCGTCTTGTTTCCATATTTTAACTAGGCAAGATGTTAGCTCGTGCAAGCATCCGACAGCGATACGCTGCTTACTAGTCTTATCGGCCTCGCCGCAGATGAGTCGTAAGCCTGAGCGGTCGAATGTTGAGCTCATGAGGCCAGCTTCTGCGTCCAAGGAACCAGGCTGCGCTGTGGTGTCGAGGGCCTGGAATCTGTGTCCGGATTTCCAATCCCAGAAGCCCATCGATCCGTTGTCGCCTGAAATTCAAGCAAGGTTAGACAACTAAATACAGCTGATTGAGAGGGAATGTGCACATACCACCAGAGAATAAGACATTGTTTTGGTTGACACTCATAGTGTTGATGATGGCGTTTTGGCCTTCAAAGTTTTGCATAAACGCGCCCTCGGGGCACTTCCACTGCTTGATGCTGCCGGTGCTGCCACTGGCAAAAGTGAACTCCTCGGGGTGCACGGCGAGCGCGCGGACGCCCTTTTTGTGGTGCGTGAGGACGCCCATGGCCTTGCCGGCGGCGAGATCCCACAGGCGCACGGTGGAGTCGAGCGAGGCGCTGATGACCTGGGGGTCGGCCTCCTGGCAGCGGACGTCGGTGACGGTGCCGGTGTGCCCCGAGAGGACGTGGATGTTGCTGCGGGTGCGCATGTCCCAGACGCGGGCGACGCCATCGCGGCCGCCGGTGACGAGGACATCGAGGGTCGGGTGGAGCGAGAGGGTGTAGACGCCGCTGAGGTGGCCGTGGTAGTGGCGGATGACCTTGTTGGTCTCAAGGTCCCAACACTTGACCATCTTGTCCTCGCCGCAGGAGAAGAGGTACGGGTGCCGCGGCGAGACGGCCAGGCCTCGCACGGTGCTGATGTGGCCAGTGAGCGTGAGACGCAGCGAGCCCGTCGCGAGGTCCCAGATCTTGATGGTGCGGTCGCCCGCACCGCTCGCGAACCACTTGTTGCCGGGCTCGACGGCCAGCGCCCGCACCCAACCCAGGTGGCCCGAGATGACGCGCATCAGCTTCCACGGGGGGTGCCAATCGGGCTTGACCTGCTGTATCGTGTTGGCGCCAACGCGTGTTGTCAAACTCGCGCTGTTCTGCGGCTGCGACGGGTTGCTGCTGGTGGCCAACTGCGCGCCGGCACCTTCGAGGAGCTTCTGGGGTGGCCGCTGCGCGACGACCAGTGACTTGGAGGCGCCGCCCTTCCTCTGCGGCTTGGCCGCGGGCTGCTTGGCGGCGAGAGACGGCGGAAGCGTCTCGAAGCCTGCGTACTCGGTGCGGAAGCGGTGCTTCATCGCTGCGTCGTCGAGGTCGTCGGTGAGCTTTTGGCGCTTTCCGGACGCAGGGCGCTCTTGAGACGCCGCCGTTGTCGTCGCGCGCGCGTAGAGTTGTCGAGCGGCGGTCGAGTTTTGCGCAATCATAGCGCTGAGCTGCAGGACATCTTGGGGGACCTGTGGCGTCTCCATGGTCGATGCGATCGATGGAGGCCAATTGGTCGCGGCTGGGGATGACGTTGACGAGATAGTGAAGATTCAAACGAAAGTCGGAGGAAAAAACCCAGGTTGAGGTTTGGCGCATTGCCCATGAGTGGGTCGCAGTACTGCCCGTGCTGCCTAGTTGCCGCTTTCCACCAACTCGGCATGTTTGATAGTCTCTCAAAAAATCTGATAAATTCTTAGAATCGATATCTATGTATTCATGAGTTTTTATCTAAGTTTTACCTCAGTGGAAAAGCCGATTGTTGCTTTCTTTCTGCTGGAAGAAGCGAAAGGTCGCTCACCACTGCTGCGAGCATCCCATTTGGTTTCTAGAACCACGAAAAAGCAATGATAGATATTTGATAAACAAGGTAAGGTCGTGGAGATTGAAAAGAACGCTTGGCTCAATGCTCTTCTTTTGTTTTTAGCAAATTTTTGGAATCCTAACATTCAAGTATCGACCAGATTTCGCTGTATAAGTGCAGGCAAACGCGTTCTGTCTGCCTGGTGGGGCTGGCCTCTCTGGATCAGATCACCGGCCGCAAGCTTCCATCAAGCTTCCTCTTGAACCCTTCGCTTTTGCATACTAGCGTCAACTGTCGGAATACTGGGAACCGTGCCACAGAAACGGCTACAGTATGGCTGAAAAGAACGATAGATCTCCCCTGCACACGGCTGCGCGCGAGCGTAAAGGTGAGACGACCGCTTGAGACTTGGCTCGACTTATGCTAACAACGGATAGTCGCCATCGCGGACGGCTTGCTCAAGGTACGCACCCCAGAAGGCTAAGCAAGTTCTGGCTCTAACTTCCTACCAAAAGACAAACCCAAAGCTATCACAGAAGAAGGATGATGATGGTCGTTATGCGATTCATTGGGCGGCCTCGTCCAACTGCTTGGATATCGTCGTCATGCTCGCCAATCAGTCGTCCTTTGATCCGGACGTGCAGGTACGCCCAACATATTGCCTGTCTTATTCATTTTCCCTCGCTCACATGTCATGACTCAGGACGGGAGCGGCTGGACGCCGCTTATGATTGCCGCCAGCGTTCCCGAGAGCGACGACGTCATCAAGGTGCTCCTCAAAGCCGGCGCCGATGTCAATGAGAAGAGTGCACCCCCCCTCCCCTTCATCCAAGCTTCGCCTACCTCATCTAACCTGGCTCCCACAGACAACGGCGGGCAGACCGCGCTGCACCTCGTCGCCTCCAAGCAGAACCTCGACACGGCGCGACTCCTACTCGAGCACAAGGCCTCGACGCGCGTCCGCGACCGCCGCGGACAGTACCCGCTGCACCGCGCCGCCGCCGTCGGCTCCGCGCCCATGTGCCGCCTGCTTCTCGGTAAGCTCAGCCCGACCAACCCGCAGGACGTCGAGGGCTACACGCCGCTGCACCACGCGGTCGCCGAGGGCCACGGCGACGCCGCCGTCGCGCTGCTCAAGGAGGGCGCGGACCCGACGGCGGAGAACGCGCAGGGCGAGCGCCCGCTGGACTTGGCGCCGGACAAGGAGATGCGCACGTATATACTGCGTGGCGCGGAACGCGAGGGCATCGACCTGGAGGGACAGTGAGAAGAGGAGCGCTCAAGGGACGAGAGTCTTATGAGGTGGTGTAGGACGGGTGGGAAATTATGATTATGAGAAGAAAAGAATGTGACTTTACAAGGCACGCCTAAATCTACATGCAGAAAGAAGTACAATGAAAAAAGGTAAAATGAAATCATCCCTACATACCGGGATTTATGCCCGACGCTCTAAACCCCCGCGCTACTTCATCGTCTGCTCGACCAGCTCGCGGTACATGGCCTTGACGTCCTGCACGTCCGCGCGCAGCTCCTCCACCAGCTCGCTCTTCTCGCCGAGCATCTCCAGCGTCGTCTGGTAGCGGTCGTCGATCTCGCCCACGCGCGCCTCCAGCTCCGGCACGCGCGCCGCCGCCGCCCGCGCGCCCTCGAGCTCCTTCAGCAGCCCGACCATGTCGCCGCGCGCCTCGTCGCGCTGCCCGCACACCCGCGCCATCTCCTCGCGCGCGGCCACGCGCTCCGCCTCCAGGCGCCGGATCGCCGCGCTCATGCGCTCCACGAGCTGCACCGACGGGCCGGCCGCGACGGTCGACATGGAGGTCATGTCCGCGGCCGGCTGCTGGCGCGGCGACGACTGCAGCGGCACCATGTCGTCGTCCGCCACGGACTCCTCGACGGCCGGCGGGGAGAGTGGGAGGTGGTGGTTGCTGCCGCTCAGCTCACTGGGCTGCTGGAACGGCGAAAAGGGCGCGGGAGGCGCGCCGGGGTGCGGGCTCGCAGAGGCCAGCCGGAAGGGCGGTTGCGCCGATGGTCGCCGAGAGCGGGCGGCTTCCGTGTCGGGGATGCTGCCGGACAGCGGCGTCGTGCGCTGGCGGTGGGACAGAGGTAGAGGCAGACCGCCAAGGCTGGCCAGGTCGGTGCTGAAGGTGCGTGTGATATGGCCGGGGGAAGGCGACTCGGGCCGGCTGTCCATCTTGTTGTCCGCGCGGGCGGCGGCGGCCGCCTCTGACCACTCGTTTTGCTGCGCTGCAAGGTCGCGGCTCTTGGCGCGCTGCTCCCTCTCCAGGTCGGAGCGGGCCTGGTCGAGCGCCTCCTCGGTCGCCTTGGCCGACGTCTTGAGCGCAGCGAGCTCGTCGCGGACCTTGTCAAGCTGCTCGCGCGCCTTGGCTAGAGCGGGCTGAACATCCTGCAGCTCCTCGTCGAGCGTTCTAGCTCGCGTCGTCGAGTCGCGCGCCTTCTTTCGCATTTCAGATTCGCGCTTCTGCGCCTCGTCCCTTTCCTTTTCCAAGTTCGACAGCTTTGCCAGCAGTGACGACTCCATTGACTGCCAGTTGCTGCTGGCGGACGCATACTGCGATTGCAACGTCTCAATCTGGCGGAGCAGCTTGACCTGCGCCTCGCCGCCGGAGCTTGACGTCGCCTCCTCGGCCTGCGTGCGCATGATTTCGAGCCTCGTCTCCATGGCCTTGGTCTCGACACACAGCTCATTTTCGGCGCTGCGCCCACGCTCGACCGCGCGGTCCAGTTTCTCGCTCCACTCAATGCCGTCCTGTTTGGCCTTGTCCTCTATGGCTTCCTTTTCAGCGCGCAATGCCGTGTAGCTCTCTTCCTGAGTCTTGAGCTTTTCCCGCTCTGCAGTGAGGTATTTGTCAAGAATTGCAGCCTTGCCAGCCTCTTCCGTCTTGGTTTTGAGATCGCGCTCGAGTTTGCGGATAGTGTCATCTCGTGTTATCTTTTCTTTTTTGAGATTGTCGACTTCTTTTTGTAAGCCGGTCGCTGCCTTGCGCATTTCTTCCTGGCGCTTCTCCTGTTCGTCGCTGCTGTTGAGTCGTTTGCGCAGGGCGTCGGCTTCGGCAGCAGCTTTGTCCTTGGTCCTCTTGAGCTCTTCGCTCTGCTTCTCCGCGTCGGCGAGTTGCTGTCGTAGCTTCTTTATTACGGTTCTATATGTTTGCTCTCCAGCCGCAAGCTTCTGTCCCTCTTCCATCAACAGGGCAATCTTTTCATCTTTTCCAGCGAGCTTGCTCTCCATGCTACCAGAAGGAGCGGCATTGGCAGCCTTTTGCGCGAAATCGGCTGCTGACTTGGCCAGGTACTGCAGCTTTGACTCCAAAGAATCAATTCGTTCGACATATTCCTGGATCTCCTGCTGATGGCTTGCCTTTAATTGCTCAATCTCCCTTGACGAGACTGTGGCTTCCTCCTCCTCATCCAAGGCTGTGGGGCCATTCTCGATATTGGCTTCGATTGCAGGCCCTGCCGCTGGTTCTGCTTGTGAGAGTACTGTAGATGCAGTTTCGTCTTTTTCTTCGTTATGCGATTTAACCTCAGCTGTCGTCTCAGATGTAGATTCAAGAGTTTCCGTCGGTATAGTTTCGTCCCTGGGTGTCGACGACGTAGCCTCCTTCTCTGCTTCGGTAGCAATGAATTCTGAGGCCGATGTGTCGTCTTTTTCGGCGAGTTTTGATTCGGAAGACTTGCATTCGATGGACGGCCGGCTCGCATTGTCGACGGAGCTGCGCGGCGAGCTCCCGGCCTGCGCTGCCTTGGCTGCCATGGCCTTGGCCAGCCGAGCCTGCAAGCGGTCGTTGGCTCGGCTATTCGACGACGATCTTGAAGCGTCTGGAAGTCGAACAATTAGCCAAACATTGACTTGGTAAATCACCCACCCTCTCGACAAGAAGGATGCGCCTTACTTTGGGTGGCCTTGGTAGCCGCGGGCACAGCGCTGGGCGGTGTCGGCGCCTGCGTCTGCGGCTTGGGCTGCTGCTGTGCCGCCGGCGCACTGATGCTGCTGCTACTATCTTCCTCAAAGAGGATGTTGTCGAGGCGCGACTCGACGCCGGCGACGGCCTGCGACAGGAACGAGCCCCATCTCGACGAAGCCTTGTTTGGCGCCGCCATAGCGGGATTTTGGCGAGCTTGGGGTACGTTGAAGTGTCTCTATAATCTTCGTCTCCGTTCGGATATCGACTGCGTTCTCGCTTGCTTCGTCTGAGGGGGGAGTGGGATCGTCGTGGTTGTGGCTGCGTCAGCCATCACCCCCTCCGCAAACCTGGCCCCGTCTTCCCGTTGGCTCGGGCTGCCCGGACGATGTAGCAGAATAGCGTCGGAGTCAGCCGGAAAGCCAAGCAAGAATATGCGGTCAAGATTTCATGCACGCTCGCTTTGCAGAATACTGAGGTCTAATTAGGCTGTCGCGAAAAGCTAAGGTGGGTTTGTGCGGGATGGCGCGCCTTGAACGCTGAGCTGGCCGCAATCGAATGGGTCCGTCCAAGAGTGATTGTGGGCTGTTGGAGCCACAAAACCTGTTGACAGCCTTTGACTATTACCTGTGGTGACATTCGTGAAGTCGGCGCATGACTGATTCTATGCCATCAGAGACGATAAGGTTATTCTATACCCCGATTTACCAAGATATTTATATTCGAGGTAGCTTTTCGTTCCACACACACGGCTTGTCCGTTTATGATGATTCATGCATACTTAGCGTTGCGAGCTCTTTGTCAGGCTGAATACGAGTAACGAACGCCACGAGGCTGTCGGCTTCGGTTTACCTACCAGGCAGCTCGTATGTATTGATGTTCGTTGTCCCTGCTAAACTCGCACAATGGACATAGGTTCCTGCAGTTCAATGGTCTGATGGGGACCACAACTCATTTCATATCCGTACATACCTTACATACATGGCAACAGGCGCCATTTCACGCTAATAATGCACCGGCTGGCTGTCAGATCTGACTGACACTGCCTTGCATCCGAAGAAAGACGTCACTCTGTAATTCGGATGTTGTGTCAATCCAGAAGGCTTACTTACATTAAAGGGTATATACCGCCGCTATCTCTAGTTCCACACATATTCTCTTCATATGGTACCAACCACAATACAATTTATCACATCAAATAGTAAAAGCAATCAAATCATCTATTACCCAGTAATTTTCCTCCACCAGCTCGTCCGCACTGGCGGCTCGACAAACGCCGAGTTGCGACGACTTGTCTGGCGTTCTTCGCTTGCATCTGACGGGGGCACGCGCCGATCGCGGTGGCGTTCCTCCCTTCTGCGCCGGCGTCTCTCGTCGTCGGCTTCGTCGGCAGTAGCTTCACCAGTCGCCCGGGCGCGACGGCGAGCGCGTCGCTCACGCCGGGCTTGGTCATCATCCGCATCATCGCCGTCCGGCGGCGGAGGTGCGTCAGAATGATCCTTCACCCACGAAGACGTGCCCGAATGGGGCCAGTTTGCGCCATTCTTGTCCTTGTCGCGCTCGCGCTCGCGCCGACGGTCCTTATGCGGGTAGACTTGCTCGTCGTCGCTAGGGTGCCGACGGCTGCTCCTATGCTTGCCGCCATCTTCGGCCGCTGCGCGAGCCTCGCGACGAGCCTCCCGGCGGCGTCGGCGCTCCGCCTCATCCTCGGTGCCGTCAGCCGGACGGGACCTGCGGCGTTTGGCGTCGCGTTCGGTATCCCGGTTCTCCCTCTCCGCCGTTATCGCTGCAGCTTCCTTCTCCTTGCGCTGGCGTCGGCGTTCGAGTCGGCGGGCTTCGCGCTCATCAAGTTCGCGGCGCTCTTCCTCCTCACGCTTGCGGGCACGGCGCTCAGCACGTCGCGCCTCTTTGTCATCTGCCTTGCTCTCTTCTTCGCGACGGCGCGTTTTATCGCGGCGCGAGCCATCCTTCGACTCGTCACTAGGCGTCCCCCGCCTACTTTTACGACGAGCATCTCGATCAGTCTCCATGGCCTCGCCGTCATCGGTGACTTCAGCCTTGCCCTTCGACATAAAACCACTAAAGAGACCAGAAAAGCCCGATTTCTTAGCAACGGAAGCACCGCGCTTCAGAGGCGTTTCCGAGGGACCACCAGCGTCAACCATGACAATGTCCTCATCCTGGATGATCTTTCTACTGCGGCGGCGTTCTGCCCTCGCTGCGTCAGCATCCAGAGCGCCACTCATAACGACGTCCGGGTCAGCGCGGCTCGACCTTTTCTTGCTCGAAGATTTGCCAATGCCGAGAATTTTGGCCGCCTTGTCAGGCGTCTCCTCTGGCGGTGGCGAGGCAAGGCCATGAGCACCAATGGAATGTCGGCGTGAGGAATGGCTAGTGCTCGTCTTTCTGTCGCGTGTAGACATCGATCGCGAGATGGGAGGCGTGCTGGCAGCAGCGGAGCCGCGCGACCTCGACGGCGTTTTGGACGTCTTCTCGTCGCCCTTGTCCGACCCAGAGCCCTTTGAGGGAGACTTGTCGCTAGACCGCTTCGACGACCTTTCAGCCTTGGACTTGGATGATCGGCGTTCTTCTTTGCGCTCGTCTCTTGTGCGCTCCTCCTTGCGTTCATCCTTACGAAAGCTCGAGGTGCCCCATGCTCCCCAAGACGACGCACCGTCGCGGTTGATCTTGGGGCGGTCTTTCTTGGAAGATCTTTCGGGCGGCGGGGTCAGCGGTGCGTCGGGGACAGGCGGCGGCGGCGGAGGGACCTCGTCATAAGTCTTTAATCTGCTCTTCTTGCTCTTCTTCTTGTCTTTGGGGCTCGTGTCAGCAGTAGCAAACTCCAGATCCTCGTCATCGATGGGGAAGCTTCCAGGAAGCCCAGTTTCCTTGCGGCTCTTCTTGGACAAGGAAGCCGGGGGCTCGACGACTTCGACTACCTTGGACTTCTTCTTCTTCTCTTTCTTCTCCTCGTCCCTTGGTGGAGACGGGGGAGGAGGCGGAGGCACCACGATCGCCTCTTCCTCCCTGGCAGCCTCAAAAGACTTGAGCTTATCGGCAATTTTGCCCCCGACAGGCTTGCGCTTCATCGAGGAGGCCTCATTTGCCTTGGAAAGGGGCGTCGCATCGATGGCCTCAATAGCATCTTCCAGAGCTAGGCATGAGTCAGCAGCTGTAATTTCGGCGTCAACAGGGATTTGTGTTGGGGTAGTCTGGGGAAGTCAGGGGTGTTGCAGAGACAAACCAACCTTTTTTGGACTTTTTCGACGAGCTCACCCCCCAAAAGTCGAATGCGTCGGTCGTCGGCTTATCCTTGCGCGGAGAGAGAAGCTCCTCAATCTCATCCGGGTTGAGCTCTTCAGAAAGTAATGGAGTTTCAGAACCAGCATCCTTAGACTTCTTCTTCTTCTCCTTTTCCTTCTTCTTCTCTTCCTTTTCTCTCTCCTTTGCTCGCTCCTTCTCCTCCCTCTCTATTCTCTCCGCCTCTTCCCTCCCTCTCTCTTTTTCCTTCTTCCTCTCCTCTTTTTCTCTCTTCTTCTCCTCCTTTTCTTTCTTTTCCTTTTCCTCTCTCTCCCTCTCCCTCTCCCTCTCTTTTTCTCGCTCCTCCTCCTCCTTGCGCTCCTTTTCTCTCTTCTTCTCTTCCTTCTCCCGCTTCTTTTCTTCTTTCTCTCGTTTCTCTGCCTCTTCTCTTTCTCGCTCCTCCTCCTCCCTGCGCTCCTTTTCTCTCTTCCTCTCTTCCTTCTCCCGCTTCTTTTCTTCTTTCTCTCGCGTCTCTGCCTCTTCTCTTTCTCGCTCCCGTTCTCTTTCTTTTTCTCTTTCCTTTTCTTTCTCCTTCTCTTTCTCCTTGGCTTTAGAGCTCTTCTTAGATTTCTTGGCAGCTTCCTCGGCCTCGCGGGCAGCCTGCTCCTCGGCTTCCTTAGCAGCTAGTTCTTCAGCCTCTTTAGCGGCTAGCTCTTCAGCCTCTTTAGCAGCTAGATTTTCAGCCTCCTTGGCTGCCTCAGCGCGCTTCGCGGCCTTTTCTATAAGAAGAGTAAACTTTTCGGTGTCCTTCTTCAAAAGTTTGCCCCCCCTTTTGGCCTTTTTCGCGGTCAAGGCTGCCAGCTCTTCTTCCTCTTGGAGAATCTGTGCCTTCTCCTCCTCTTCCAGTCGTATCTTTACCTCAGCGGCTTCCTCGGCTTCGCGGGCGGCTTGTTCTTCGGCTTCGCGGGCGGCTTGTTCTTCGGCTTCCTTGGCGGCCGCCGCAGCTTCCTCGGCGGCTTTGGCGGCTTCCTCGGCTTCGCGGGCTTCCTGCTCAGCTTTTTCCTTTTCGGCCTTCTTCTTTTCCTTTTCCAGCTTCTTGAGTTCCTTTGCGCTTAGCTTCGGTTCATCCTTGGGTTTTGCTTTCGAGTCGGTTTCTGCTTGTTCATCCTTAGGCTCAGTAATGTCCAGTTTGGGGGGGGTTGACACAGGAGGAGGCGGATCAGTCATGGGGTCCTTGTTCGTCGACGTCCAGGCTAAGGTGTCATCGTCAACGGCCCCACTAACCGTAGTCACCTCCTGCACGTCTTTGGGTTTATCTGTCTCACCAGTAGTATCAAGTAAATCGATTGACTTATCCTTTTTCTTGCCTTTTTTGCCGGTGCCAAACGAGCTGAAGAAGTCATCGTCGTCCTTAGCCTCCGTTTTTTTGTCTGCTTCGCCGAGGTCAATCAAGTCGCCCTTCTTCTTCTTCTTATCCTTTTTTGAAGTGCTCAGGCCCCAGATATCCTCGTCGTCCTTGTTTTCTTGAACTGGTTCCGGGTCTGGCTCGGGAACAACAGGCTCCGGCTCCGGCTCCGGCTCCGGCTCCGGATCGGTCTTCTTCTTCTTTTTATCTTTCTTGGAGGTACCAATGGTAGCCCAGGGATCGCTTTCTGCCTTCTTTTCCAGTTCGGGATCCGGCTCCTTCATGTCGTTCTTGCTGCCAATGCTGGTCCAGAAGTCGTTGTCATCATCGGCCTTCTTGGTGTTTTCAGCCGGTGGAAGTGGCGCCGGCTCCGGGTCGTCAAAAAGGGCAGCCTTTTTCTTCTTCTTCTTGTCCTTTTTCCCCACGGCAAAGCCCCAAGGGTCGTCATCCTTCTTTTCCGGTTTGGGTTCGGGCTCTGGGTCCTTGGTAACCTCTTGTTCGGCTTCCTTCTTATCCTTCTTAGATATGGAGCCCCAGAAATCGTCGGCGGGCTCGGTTGCTGTGGCTGGATCTGGCTCCACTAACTCCTCCAAGGCATTCTTCTTCTTCTTCTTGTCTTTCTTGCCCAAGCCCCAAGTATCCCAGGCGGTGTCGTCTTTCTTCTCCGGCTCAGGTTCTGGCGTCGGCTCTGGCGCGGGCTCAGGCTCGACGACCTCGATAACACCCTTCTTCTTTTTCTTATCCTTCTTAGAAGCTGGCATCATCCAATCGTCAGCCGCAGAAGCGGCAGCGGCAGGATCCGGTTCTGCTCCGCCCTCCTTGCTCTTTTTCTTGGTTGTAGTTGTACTCCAGCCCCAAGGATCAGCGTCAGCCTCCTTCGCTTTGGTGTCTTTTGTCTCCTCAGCAGTACTCATACCCAATGCGTTAGTTGCCTTCTTCTTCTTCTCCTTTTTGCCGACTGAAGTAAAGCCAAAGTCATCCTCCTCTTTCACGGGTGACACGTTGGCAGCCTTATCTTCTTCCGCTTCATCCAAGGCACCAAAGGAGAAGGAGGTGCCCGCCTTCTTTTTTGAATTCTTGGCAGTACCCCATGGATTTGTGTCGATCTCCTCTTTCTTTTCTTCGGCGGCGGCCCCATTGGTCCCAGCCCAGTCCCAGGAGCTGCCGCCAGTGTTCCATTTGGTACCCCAAGAGCCGAACGTATTCTTAGTGTCCGAAGCGCCAAAATCGACATCAAGTTTCCCGCCATCGTCGCCAAGCTTTATCTCGTGGAAGGCATCTCCGCCAAAGTCAGCGTCTGGGATCTTGGGGGCGTCGTCTGCTTCGGCGTCGGCGCCCTTCTTCTTCTTCTTCTTAGACTTGGGTGCAGAGACTTCTGCCCAGTCGTCGACAGGATCGCCGTCGCCTTTGTTTTCCTTGTCGTCCTGATCGTCCTTTTTGTCGTTGCCGTCGCCTTCACCGCCAGCACCAGCACCAGCATCGCCGCCTGCGTCGCCGCCGTTGATGCCGCCATTGTCACCATTGGCATTATCGTCCTCTTTCTTGGGTTCATCGCCCCAGTTGAAGTTGTTGTTGTTGTTGTTGTTGTTGTTGTTGTTGTTAATACCGCCTTTCTTCTTCTTCTTTGCGGCTTGAATGACGTTGTCTAGGTATTCAAAGTCGATCGCTGAAGTGGGACGTGACGGATCAGCGAACAAATCGTCGGGAGAAGTGCCTTTGTGCGGAGGGGAGTCTGATGATGGCGACAGTAAGCCGACATCTGGCGTGGGCGGTTGCTGGCGAGTGGCGTAAGTGTGATGGTCGGCGCAAGCTGCAACAGTTGCATCCGCATCTACTTCTTTTTCTTCGTATAGATGTCGTAATCTGCGACGCCAAGAAGGCGAAAGGTCGGGAAGTATTAGGTGCCGTTCTTTGGATGCGCCAGTGTATAATGTGTTCTAACAAAGATTCTAGTTAGCAACAGGAGCTTGGAAGCGTATATTCAGGGCAAGCCGGGTCGGGTGGCGCGACATCTAACGACGAGCGTGCAATTGAATTTGGTGACGTGACCTCTTGTCGCGGCGCGAGCTGTTGGCAGATATAGAAATATACATACATGGTTCGAATGCCTGTCAATTATCCAGGCACGAGAAATAATGTGTAGTTGTCGGCGCAAGGATATATCATCCCACCCAGTGGTCTGAGTCGTTGGGGTCAGAGAAGAAGTGAATGCGCTTCCTCTCGGGCTTTCGGGGAAAGCCAAGACAGCGGCCGCAGCCATTGTTCAAGTCGGAGCTCGTATTGTGGCAGGCCAGCGTCAAAATCATGGAAGCTAACGGGGCGAGATGAGAATCGCGGATGTGGTGGTCAGCGGAGCGAGTTGAATGAGGCGATGCGTTCGGCTGGAACAGGTCGGACGAGCTCTGAGGGTGCGAGCAGAGCGTATGTGTAACAAGTTTGTACAGATCTGTGTTGCAGAAAGGATCGTCGCGTGTCGTCGCGTGTCGTCGTGTGCGGCCGGCGGAGTCGCTCGGGTTCGAGATTGAGATGGAGAGTTGGTGGAGAGTTAAAGTAGAGAAGCCGTTGGCCGTTGCGTTCGTCAAGCGCTGGAAATCAAACAAACAAAAACCGCTGGTAGAATGGAGATGGGCGTGTTCGTGTAACAAGACGCAAAATGGAAGAGCAAAGCAAGAATCTGCAGAGATGTTCCACGCGATCTAGAAGCCACGGGTCTCGAAGTGGCGCGATTTCAAACACAAAGAACGAGTCGAGAGGCGGCTTTTTGCGCTTTGGGAGACGAGAGCTCTCTACGGCTCCCAGTTCTGGCGGTGGAGAGGAAATAGGCAGGTCGGTCGGTAGGAGGGTGGAGGGCGGCCGGGTAGATGTGGGACGCCTTATTGTCTTCCTGGGACTTTTTTTTTTGTTCCTCTTGATTTCGCCCGGATAAGATAAGTCAAATACCCAAATAACCTCTGGAGGGGTTTTCTCAGGATGGGTTAGACTGTCTGTCGCAGTTCTGTCCAAGTATCCAAGGGACTCCCAGCCACCGGGGAATGGCGGAGCGGCTGCGGGACACTAGTAAGTTAGTCCTAGACTCCTGGCTTGGAAGAGGAGCCAGCACAGGAAACACTGTGTGGATTTCGATTTCGGTTTGATTTCGCTTCAGCACGACCGTCTTTATGGTCTTGTATTTGCTCGCAACGGTTGGTGGTTGGTGGTTGGTTGGTCCTCGGGAGTCTGGTGTTGCCTGTGTCTCGTGGGTCGAAATGGCCATGTAGAGACGATGCGAGACGATGCCGTAGACAAGACGACAGGTTTCTGCAGTGTCTTAATCCGGGGATAAATCGCCTAGCACACGATACACGAACGAAAAAGACGTCACGGCCCGGTCGCGGGGGAACCAATCGATGTTCACGGCGTCCTCCCTGGAGACCCGGCGTTGGGGAGATCGGATTCCAGTCGACACAGGAAAGAAGGGAGAGCAGGGACAACCCCTTTCAGTGAGACAGGGTGCAAGGAGAGGCTAGAAAAGCGCGCTGCCAAGGTCCATTCACATCCCAAGAATGACGAGCGACTTTGCCTTTTGGACGAGAAGGCGTCGCACCAGTTGGTCTTGCTGGGGCAGCGTGCGTGACACGCGGGTGGCGCTGAGATACGGTCAGAGGCTCCGAGGCTTACTTTCTGTACAATCACGCGCATACGAGCCCGATAACCCGCTCGCTGTGCTGTGCCGTGCTGTGCTGTGCTGTGCTGTGCTGTGCTTTGTTTGGTGAGCCGTCGCCTTGCCGTCTTAGCAGTATGGATCTACTCCGTTAGTAGTTACCAATACCTACGTAGGCTGTTTAGAACAGCTGACATGCAGCGGCAACCTTGCGCGTCATCTGCGCACCGCGGGAGGTACCAGTAGTAACTGCAGAAGTGGCAGTGGCAAGAGGTTACCGCTGAGTGCCTGCTTTGTGGTAATAAGGGAGGGGGTGCGCAGGGCGGGAAAGTCAAGCCAGACAGGTACAATACAATGGTAACGGTCATGGTAGGTTTTCGTTGGCTACCAGGCAGAGCACGCTGCACTTATTATCTACATGGCTCCATTTCCATCTGACCGCCTCTTTGTCCGATTCGGTCAACAACTGCATAACCTTGATCGAATAATAATGGGAGAATTAAAATTTTCAAATCAGAACGTCTGTCCCATCCATCAGTCACCTTTGGGCGTCAGGGAACAGAAAAAGCGAGATGGATGGCTGGGGGTGGGGCCAAGTTGGGCAACCACACAGCACACAGACGACTGACTGACTGAATGACCATGCCGTCACCCTCACCCTCACCTCACCAGACCCATTTCATGGGAAGGTGGGGAGCTTAACTCAACGATGAGTGGATGCCCTCAGAAGGCGAATTCAGCCGATGTGGTGGGATTCTTCTACATCTGCCGCATGAGCTGGACGCGCTGACGACCATCACCACTCAACAGGACAGCCTGGTATAGGTGGTTGGCTCGTGTTATTGTCTTACATGAGGAGGCTGCCAGGAACGAAATAGTTGTTATGCACAGAGACGCAGGCGAGGCCGATATGGATTTCTTAAAACACCATCATGCTACCGCACCCCTATGCGCAGGGGCTGCGTCGTGTGTACCAGCAAATCCTCCGAGAAGCCCCTTGCGTGAATAGCCGCGACTAGTTAGCAAACCACAAGCTTCAACCCAGAAGGCCCTGCGATGAATCGTGAAAACAAAATGGCATTTGTCTGTCTCTTCTCACGCGATAGATACTTTACTTCCGCTCTGCCGCCGAGGAATGAAGACCCGCGCGCGAGAGACCCTTGTTGCCAGTACTCTTTCGCGTCCCAACTGAGCACCAGCGATTGGGAAGCTCTCAAAGTTAGTAGCCCCTTCCCCGCCTAGATCCCTCCTGAGACATCCACTCAAAAGTTTACGAAACATCAAACGAGCTGTTTCGCAGTCTTTTGTGTATCAGCCCGGCGGCTGCCCCTGTACAAGGCCGTACTGGGTAGTCACTTAAGTTAGTTTGCCCTTTTCCCAGAGCAAAGCAAGGGCGGGCATGCCTTGGCTTAAGCGAAATGACGGCAAAAATTAGTCATGTACCAATAATGCCACAAACGAAGCTCAACGTCGGGATGTCGACAAGGGAGAGTCGAATCCCAAAGCTGCAATAGTTGGCAATTCACCATCACTGCCTTGTCCATCTATAGTGCCGCTGACGATAGTGTCAACGTGTCCACGAATATGTGCCCAGCAAAAGGGTCCCTGGACAAGGGCTGCCCACCAGCTTGGTGGGGGGGCTCATCAACCCCGCGAGGGGCCAGACCTGCGTCCGACGGCTAAGTTTCCCACCACGATAGACATTTGGCCTGTGTTGCCTGGTCGTGAGAATTGGCTCATGCACTGGGACGGAGTTGCCATCCATGCATCGCTGCCCAGTTTGCCCGCTTGACTCGTGGCGGCCCGCTGCATGGCCGCACCACGCTCCAGCTTTGTTCGTATGCAGGCAAGGCATGAGCATATTTGGTACATAGCGCACAAGAAAAGGGTGGTGATTTGGACCATGCCATGCCACTCAGCGCGGCTATCCGTGACGAAGAGAAATCCGGTTGAGGACCAAGGTTTCCGTTGCCTGCGAAGCATACTCTTGTTTGTTGCATTGGCGTATCAATTTAGCCAGCCCCTGCATATGGACTGCGCATCCAGATCGTACCACCATCTTATCTTTACCAATAGCTCTCCGCCAAAACAGGCGATTCACGTCATCTTCCAACTGTTACCTTTCCAAATCCTACCTACCGTCATCACATGAACGGCTGCGGCAAATTAGCAGGATTCAGCCACGCTGCAACAGGCCTTGACATTGTCACCATGCAATCAGATTGTTAATCTAAACTACAATTGTTGCTATGGATTATTACACATTTCAACCCTTGCCGGCGGAGGATCATGTCCCTCTGTTTGCTGCCACCTGAGGAGTATCCGCGTCAGCCAGGCACGATAAGCGACCCTATACTGTTCCTGGAATTTCATGCTATATTCATTCTCTTGTTTTTTGACAGGGGGTTATTCTTCTGTTGGTTTGCACATTTCTACCTTTATCAAATGTATACCTTCTATTCTATTCCTTTCGGTGTCCCATGTGTTCCGGCTCTAGGCTGCTGATGCCATGTTCAAGGCCTTGCTGGAATCGGGATACGTCCGCCAGGATATCTCCAGGCCATCCACAACCAAAACGAACCCCGATCAACAACTCAAAGAAAAGGTATGAGGAAAAGAAGTGCAACACAAGACCAACTGCCAAGAAAATCAATGGCAATAAACTAAAGTACAGCCTTTTCTCTGCGGAACTGAGCATAGGCACCAGTGCGGTATACACCAGACGGTTGAACGTTTCGAGGCTGAAGCAACCTGCAAGTTGCTTGTGCCCAATCCTTTAAAACCAATTCACACCCAAGCGGCCGAGTCAACACACTTTGCACACCACAGCCCCGAGAAACTGAGATCTCGACATATCTCCGTCGACTCGCGGCCCAAGGAGCCGCTCGGTCCGCCGGCCGTCATAGCAAAGCGAGTCACATCGGCGAGCTTGCCGGCCGGGCAATGCATCCCTTCCAAAAGAAACAAATCAAGACCGAAAAAGTCGCAACGGTACGCCAGATTCGGTGTGTGGATATCGCCCAGTTCCCATCGTCAGCCGCCGCCGTCTCACCGCCTCGAGCTTAACCGCCCCGTTAAAAACGGTCAAGAAACAAGGATCAGGCTGCGATTCTGCCCGTAGTTGGCGTCATCTGCTGAGTCAGGCAGGTTTTGTCTTTCCCAACGGCCGTTGTGGTTCCTAACAAGCGTAATGGAAGCAAAGTTCTTCTGCTCGTTTCCATCGCGGGTCAGTCGCCAGTCGAGAAACCTGCGTTCATTGGCCCACCCTGACAGCGGTCAGGCCTGACTACGTTGTTGTTGTTGTTGTTGTTGTTGTTGTTGTTGTTGTTGTTGTTGTTGTTGTTGTTGTTGTTGTTGTTGTTGTTGTTGTTGTTGTTGTTGTTGTTGTTGTTGTTGTTGTTGTTGTTGTTGTTGTTGTTGTTGTTGTTGTTGTTGTTGTTGTTGTTGTTGTTGTTGTTGTTGTTGTTGTTGTTGTTGTTGTTGTTGTTGTTGTTGTTGTTGTTGTTGTTGTTGTTGTTGTTTTTGCCTTGCTTGATTTGTATCGGAAAAGGGGAGCTGATGTCGTGAGATTGGGCGCTGCGTGCATTTCAGGCCGCCGCGCGGATCGTGAGGGTTGCGGCGGGCGGAAGGCCGGCTTCCAGCTGTGAATTCTGTTAATAACAACTTGCGGATACATTGCCCACCATTGCGCGACAATAGGCACTTGTCCAAAAAACCAAAAGAGATGAGATCTCTTGTTAGTGCGGAAATCAAAGGGACTCAGGAATGCCACGCCCGCAGCCGGCAAAATGTGACTCGGAGGCCCGGCCGAACGCGGCCCCACCTCGCCGACCTCAAGCACGTCGGCCCCAGAGGACGCGGGTCTCCGGCGCCAAACCCCCGTAGAGTCGTGAACTACCAACCCACAGCACAGCGTAGTGCCACGAAGCTCGTGTTATGGCAATTGCATCAAAGCCTCTTGTCATGACCAAACGTAATCAGTCGTCCTGACGGGCCGTAAACATGGCAAAAACCCCTCCCATTGGATCATTCCCTCCACAACTGAACCTCGCCAAGCTTCCCACCACGACATATTCAAAAGTTAATCTTATTTAAACGCTTCCAGAAGTCTGTAATCTGCCTCGAGGTGTCTTTCCAACCCCCCCTTGGCTAGCTGAACGCCCAACTCCGCGCAAACCACGCAAGGGGGAGGGGAGGGGAGGGGACGCGTAACTTATCGTGGCTATGCTGCCTATGGCCAACCCGTGCGCCTGGAGCTCCAGAACGATTGTGCGAACAAAGGTCTCAGACGATGCACGCCCCTCCCTCCCCCTGCTGCGGCTCCTGGACGCTTATTCAAAACCCTAATCCAGCAATAAAAACTAAGATCTGAATCTCCATGTGGCCGAGGCAGACTCGTTTGAATTACTAGCGGATGCGTCTGCCCTACACACCCCTCCCCATTCTTTTTCTTGTTTTGGGAAAGAAGTGAGAACGGCCAGATGAGGCAGGTAGTATGGAGATGGCAAGATTCTGACCGCTGTCGAGACGAAACCTGAGTTTCTGTGTGTCTTGTGGGCGGCTCGAGTAGCTCTGTGCAGAGATGAAACTGGAGATGCCGTCGCCATGAGAGACACGGCAATTGAGCGCTGGGAAACTGATCTGCCGAGGTTTGCAACCATGTGAAGGGTAAGCTAGTGCGTGATCGAGCTTGGATTCAGTAATTGTGTGGTATCTATGGTGGAATCCGTCTAAAGCCAAAGTCCCCTCTCATACCCGAAGTAGCCAAAAGAATTATACAACTCCAAAAAAATTGCACCTCTTCGAGAATCCTCGCACTAAATCTGGGATAGAGGCGCAAATCGCGTGGAACAACTCGGTTCCACCGCGGGAAGCGGCAGGGTAACATGCCGCAGCAAGAGCACAAATCAAGGATTACCATGATTACAAAGATTCATAGAGCTTGTCGTAAACAACGCCTCGGAGAATCCAAAGAAAGGAAAAAAACGGATTACCCCGTTGGAAAGGTATCTCAACGCCCACCCATGTCACTACTGTATCCCACTTCGCCAAAATTTTGCGACATGCCACCTTCGCCGTAGCCGGTGCCAGGGCCGCTCATGTAACCTCCATCCTCGCCGTCGTCGTAGTCGCTGGCATCAAAAGACGAACGCCCACTAAGGTCGTCTTCCATGCCAGCCATCTCCGGTGCTGACCAGTTCATTCCTGCAAGCGCGGGATATTGCGCCAGCAGAGCCGCAGGTAGCGCATAGTTTCCGTTGTTGTCGACGGGATAGCCAGTATTGGCGTCTATTGCCATGCCCGGCCCTGTCATCGCCATGTCTTGCTGCATGCGCTGTTCTTGCCATTGCCGTTGGCGCTCAATCATTTCTTCATCCAACAGTGGTTTGATGCAGATTCGACCCGCTTCGGATCTGAAGTGACGACCCAGGGCATCGGCGCGCGCAAAACGCCGCCCACAGCCCCATTGACCACCGGCCTTGAGCTCACCCTTGCAGACAAACTTCTTTTCACCAGAGTGCAAGCTCTCATGTCTCTTCCGGTCGTGTTGTCTTGCAAAGGCCTTGCCACAGACAGTACAGACAAAGGGACGCTCGTCGGTGTGCGTTCGTAGATGAGAGCGTAGATTATAGGCTCGGGTGAAGCGCTTGGGGCACAGGGTACACTGGAAAGTAGCCGGATGCTTCTGTACTCGCTTTGGCCCGCCGCTTTCTGAGCCGCCCTGATACTCGGGGTCGGCTAGGCGCAGGGCGATCACGTTATTTGGTACCGCAGATGTGGATTGTCGTCTGCGAGCAGCAGAGGATTGCCGATCACCGGGCGAGAGAGATCGGGAGACTTCCTGGCGCGGCGCCAGATTGGAGCCTAGCGTTGCGTTGACACTGCTCGGTCTAGGCTTCACAGCAGCTCCGGGTTGGAAGGGATCTGTTACTGATCGAGGACGTGATTTGGGGCGGCCTGCGGAACTGTTAGCTTGGAACGGCGGCAGAGTCTACAGGAAAACATACCCCTGTCTGGCGGCAGTAGTGAATCTTGATCCAATTGGGACTTGGTGGCGTCGAAACCAACAAGCTTAGCATTGTTGGCAGGCGCGAAGTCAATATTAATAGCAGGGGCCATTTGCGGCATGTCTTGGCTGTTTCCGACGAAGGTGCCGGAAGGATCTTGAATGGTAGGGTAGGCGGGGATATTATAACTAGGGTTGGGCGCTGCTTGGTACTGCATGTCTGGTAAAGGTTGCGCGCCAATGCGAGGACTGATGGCAGGACTGTGAGAGGGACTGCGGCCATCGCCGAGGTTGAAGGCACCTATGCTGAGCACCTCCTGGTACATGCTGCCGTCGGACGGTCGTTGCAGAGGCGAGTGGCCGGAACCATCGTCGAAACTGTCATGCACGTTGAGATTGGGCGAATGAGTGACGGAAGACACGTCTGAGTACTCGGAGGGGGCGCGGCGGTGGCCGGTGAACTGGGCACCGCTCCACTCGTTGAGTTGACCAGGCATAAGGGCCGCCTCGGGACCAAGAGAAACGTTTCTAGAATGGACATTGGGCGATGAGAACTGATGGTGCTGAGCAAAGGAGGGAGAGTGGTGCGCCGAGCTGGGCGAGTGCTGGGACTGGGGAGACGCCATGTTATCGAGGTCGGCGGGACTGAAGCTGGAGGGTTCGAAGAGCGGCGCGTTGAAGTCGGCCTGGCTTCCGGTGGAGGGGAAGAGAGAGAAGTCGCCGTCGGCGATATTTGGGGCCAGAAAGCTTTGCTGGGACGGGGAGGTGAAGGGCAGGCTGGTTGCGCCCGATGTTGGTTGATGCGCGAAGCTGGCGGAGGGGTCAAAGGCGGGAGGGTCGACGGTGTCGGCCGGGAAGGACTGCGACTGGTGCTGTGTGGTCAAGAAGCTGTCGGCAAAGGACGAGTCGAAGCTCGAGTCGGGGGCAAACGGCTGCTGGGCTGTTTGCTGGGTGAGAGAGGACTGGTCGAGGGAGACCAGGTCGACAGTGTTGGAGTCTGCGGTCGGCGCAAACTGGCTCGGCGACGGCGAGTGCGGTCGATTTATAACAGGCTGGCCGGCAGCAGCCGACGACTGGCCGTCCTGCGACGACGACGACGACTGGTGGTCCATGCCGGGGGAGGAATGAGGGAAAGCGGAGCGCCGTTGGAGACGCTTGGGGATATTCCGGGAGCAAAGGAGGGTGTACCTGCGTATCGGAAGATGGGGCTTGACGAGGAGCGGCGGCAGGAGCAAAAGGCCGGCGGCGGAGGGGCGTGTGTAGAGCCAGAGTTGGGAGAGAAGGAGGGGGCGTGAGTCTGGAGACGATGGATGACTTGTTTGGTGAGGCAGATTTCCGAGTCAGCCTTTTTTTTAACGGCGCGCGCGCGTCGCGGGAGTTGGGATGTTTGGTGGTGTACTGGTAGAGTGGTAGTTGAGTCGGAGGAGGCTGTGCAAGCAAGCTTGGTTGCGGCAAGCGGGTTTGGGATTGCGTTGGTGGTTGGCTCACACAGCCCAGGGCCGCGTGGAAGGGAGGGGTGGTGGACAGGGAGAGTGTGTGGTCGGTAACTTTGTTGACGAGGTATTTCGTACGGTTTTGAGCGAGGACCACGGCGCGGCTTATTCTCGGTTTGGGATGATGATAAGAGGAAACTGGGATGAGACGAGGCAAAAAAAAAAAAAATGAGGTGCCTCTCGAAGCGTCAACCAAGGCTGACAGTAGCGCGGCGCAATCGGGTGAGGGGAAGAGCTTGCTTGGGTACGCATGCTGTACGGAGTACGGAGTACGGTATGTATGTACATAGGTAGTATGTAGGATACTTTTAGTAGGTATCGTACGCGAGACAAGGCGTGGGATGGCCCAATACCTGTCGACAGTTGCGTATCCGTCACCAGCATCTGAGGGAAAAATTATCTTTCCATTCAAATTCACCCGCATTGTCTCCTAAGAGGTGTTTGCTCTGCCTTGGACGTCACCTTGGATGTCACGTTGAGCAGATCTCGCCCAATGCTACACGAGTGGTCCAGTGAATCAATGTATCACGGACCTGTGGGTTATTGGATGATGTGACCCGCGAGGCTAGAGAGAAACTGGAAGCTCGGTAGAAGAGCCAGGAAGAAGTAGAGAGTGTGTGTGAAACAAGAAAAAAGGTTCTAGATTCGGCCAAGGTGATTTGTTACGGTGGTCTTGCGTATTCATTGATTCTGGTCCATATTGCGATGCAGGTCAAAAGGCGACCAGCGACGACACAAAGCGACAGCGGGGCATTTTTAGACAAGTCAATTGGCAAGGAAGACGGGCTTGATTGGTGGGCCCGGCAAGCGCCTGGGCCAATTTCCGTTATAGCGCTGCCTGAGCCTGTGACAGCCATCCTACAGGGCTGGGAGGTCCCCTGTACTAAACCCACTGGCATTCCACTACATTTCCATCCATCTTGATGCAAGGCCTCAAGCCCTGCCGTGATGAGTGCCTGCCCTGTAGCCTTGTTTATCCGCGCCGGTGCCAGTGCCGTGATTCACCAGGACGCTAGCGGGCGATCAAGCAAGACTCGGGACAATCACTCTACTCTTTCAAGCCAGTGCATGATAGAAGGCTGAGAATTCATATGTATGCGACAGTGAATGAAACGGTCTATCTAGTTTCTTTTTTCCTTCTGTCTCTTTTCTTCTTCTTGGCTCAAGTGATGAAGAATTCCTGTTTGCCTTTTTTTCAAGTCTGAACAATGCTGCTCACTGATCAGTGGAGCTCCGAAGCTCTAGAGACAAAGAAAGACCTGTAACGCCACGACGCATGCACAACAGCAATGGATTCACACTATTCCATGTATACAGGTCGGTACGTTAACTCGTTAACTAGTTAGGTAGTATCCAGGCGCTGCGTACGGATACCGGTATAGCCAAGCGCTAACTCACTAGCCGCAACGGGTCATTTTGACACATCGTGCCCATGAAACTAATCAGCGGTGATAAACGAGCATGAATGCAGGTAAAACAACGAAGCTCACGGCACTACGGCTCCCGACGGCCCCCAGCTCTACGAAAGCGTTGAGTTGATAGTTAGACATTTAGTTCCCGTAACAGCAAGGAAGGTTCGGATTACTCGGTGCTTCTCCCTCGTCGACCAGCACCTCACAGTCAGAGACGAAACTTTTGTTTCCTTCAACTATCAACTATGAGCTTACTATTATCACGCTCAACCCTCCTTCCCATTTTCTACTCACAATCTACAGAGATTCAAGCCGTGGGGTGTATATATTATGCATTGTAGCATCAGACTGCGCCACTGTCATCTCGGCCTCGCACACACCCCCCCTTGGGACGAACAAGACCATACTATCTTGCTCAGTCTGGTTCCTGTTGGCGGTTGTGGCGTGTACACCAAGGCCCGACCGCCCCCCAGGAGTTTGCGTATTATTCGTGCGGCAAAAAAAGAATGCCGTTCTCCTCTCCCACGTTGTTCCCCCTAGTCTGGTGACGACTTTGCGCCCCCGCCATCACGGAGAGCAGCCCTATCGCGTGTCGTTTGACACCGCATCGGACGCCAACCGTGACAATCTCATCGCCCTTCTTAGCGAGGTAAATTTAGAATGCTGAGCCTCAGTTGCGCGTCCCGTCTCTCGTACACTCGATATACTGGATTATTTGCGGCATTCTACGCACACCCCAAGTTCCCACACGTCATGGAAATAAGATAGGATTTCAATCACTACAGGTAACGACGGCACGTACTGGTAGATACTTGTTCCCCTTCCAATATGTTTAACGGTAGAACCAAAAGCAGACCAGTACAAGTACAGGCAAACCAAAGCAGAGGGCTCCACGCAATGACGCGGCCCTCCCCCACGGATGTCCACCCCTAGCAAGCCGCCAAACGCCCGGCTCACTACGCAGTTCCCGCGAGTAAGTCAAGCTGTAGGGCATAGCATAGTCAAAAGTTCGCGGAGATCGCACATCACTTATTAATTTGTCCGAGAATGTCGGGCCAACGATCATTTAGTAGTTAAATTTCACTAGTTTTAAGTTATGTCCTGAAGAAAGAAAAAAGCGCATGGTCTCCGTTTCCGCGTATCCCACCAACAACCACTTCAAGCCAGCCATGTCAAGCATGATACCCGTATGTGTCAAGAAAAGGTACCAATCACTACCAGCATCCGCAAAACGTCTGATTAGTCGTCGTCACTTGCTTCTTGGCAAAGACACCGACTCTGGTGATGCATGCCAACTCCACACGTCTTGCCGCCATCACTCCATCTCACCCGTGTCGTCTACGGTCTAGAATCCTCGTGTACATGGGTATTGCCTTGTCTGACGACTGTATAGTTGGCACCTTGTCGTATTGTTGCAAGCGCCGTCGCTGTACGAGTATGCCTATTCACAGCTTGGCAGTCGGAAGGACAAGATTCCAAAACATCGCCTTTGGATTCCTCCTTCACTTCAGAACCGGCGTTCCACGGACTTTTTACTCTGCTTGTAATTTCATGCGTCCTTACGATGCGCTGGTGGACGTGATGTGTGTTATTCCCCACTGACAGCCTGTATCCAATCGGCCTGCCCGATGCGCATACATGCGCACATCTCAATAAACAGGATGCACGGAAGCGCCCTCTCACGCGCCTCAATGTGACAGGTGAAGTGCTGCACTCCGAACATGCACGCCAATAAAATGTACGCCGATATTGATACCCTTGTACGGCCCCAAATTGAACAGTTGCATCTCGAAACCGGGGAACCTCAGCAAGCCCACGGCGGCAGACCGGCCAGGGGACGTGGTACGGGAGTGGGTCTTAGTAAGGCGAGGCTTTTCGCAAGGCGTTTCGGAGGTCGGGGACCCTGGGCCTTGCCTACATAGGTACGGTACCTACCTTATGTTCATACCTATGTACATACCTGTACCTACAGTACATAGGTAGGTTGTGAGTATGTACATATGTACCTATGTACAGTAGGTAGGTAACTAACCTGTACTGGGAGGCCGCCGCTTCACTGCTACCAGCCAGCCAGGGGTTTACCCAATTCCATGTCAGTCACACTTTAAAAAAGGCCAGAAAAATCACCGCGGTAAAATTCTCTCCGCCATAATAAGGTTGATCTTCATCGGGCTTTGATTCTCTCGAATGCTACCTAGCCCGCTTTGGGCTGCGTTGATCAACGCCACACCACACCTGTTGGTCTCCATCCAATCCTTCGGTGACAAGTGCCGGTCCGATTTTCTCACCTACCGATGAAGTCACTAGACGGTTATGTCCCGATCGGGAATGATAATTTCCAAATCATGCTCCTGAAGCAAAAGAACCTTTGTACTGATGACGCGTATAGTAAAATTGCTAGGGGGCATCGGGCAGGAGCCGAAACCATCTAGGGGGTGTAAGTCGAATCGTTGCGATCGTCGCCTCTTTCTCATCTTGGGCCGTAAGGCTGGGAGAAGGGGGGGGGGCAAGTTCAGTAAAGTTGGGTATTTCCTTGGCCGTATGAGTCTAAACCTTCTCGACTCATCCCAAAAAAAGCCGTGCTGTCTAGAAATTCTATTCAATGCCGTCGCATCACAAACGTAGAAAACAATGCCCCTCGGGGCAGAAAAGAGAGTGCGGGGACTGTTTATCCCTGACGAAACAAGACAACGTGCGTGGCTCAAACAACCTCGTCACGCTCGAAACCAGCCGGCTTCAGGCTCGGATTTGGTGTCTCCTTGTGATTCTTGAACTTGCTAACGAAGGGATTGGGGTCTTCCTTTTGGTTCAGGTTTCCAAATGTGTGGTTGACGCCTCTGTGGCCGGCCTCGTCGGCGCGAATGTATAGCAAAAGATCCTTCATGGTCTGATGCCCTTCAGGCATTCTCCAGTACTGTAACACGTTAGTATCTACTTCTTCTGTCTTTTATGGCTTGCGTCAACTGACCTGAACGGCGATATCAGGAATGTGGAACTTGGGATCCGCCCATCGAGGCAATTGGCCGTCCTCTATTTCTTTGATCGACCTCGTGTAGGTATGCACGGCCTCCTCCTCGAGATATCCAACGAAGCGGTGCACAATTTTGGGGTTCAGCAGATACATGATGAACATGCCGTTGAAGAAGACGCCTTGGGCACCGATAATCATGAGCTTCATGAACCAGCCCGGCTCGCACATCTTCATAAATGTCAGGAGATGCATCCTCTCGTTGTAGCTTTCTTCCAGAAGAGTTTCGATCCAGCCGTTATCGCGCTTCATACGGCGCAAGCTTCCCAGATGTCGAAGCATACCGCCGACCATGCCGGGCACGCCAGCAATACTCTCAAGAAAGACGAACCGAATGAGCTATTTTCCGTGTTAGCGATGTCTTCCAAGTCATAAACCAGCACGTTCAAGTTTTCTTATTCTCCTTTCCTTCCTACACAAACTTACCCATTGGGCTTCGGTCAAGGGCTTCTGCGCCTCGACGGCGGTTGTGGGATGGGCCTTGTCGACCTGCTGCTCGCTGTCCATGCCCGTGGCCTTGTCCATCCAGTAGCGCGCGAAGCGGACCGTCTTCCAGGCCAGCCAATCGCCGAAGGTGCGCGGCTTGCGGTGCGCGGGCACGACGGCCTTCATCTCCTCCAGGGTGTAGCCGGGATGCGGCCACGCGGCCGGCGTCGTCTGGATCAGGTGCGTGTCCTTGGCGGGGAAGAAGTCCCTGAGCTGCGCCGCAGGCGTCGTCGAGAAGGCGCGGCAGCCATGGCAGCAGTAGTAGGGCGTCGTCGTCGTCGCCGCGGCAAGGCGCAGGCGTAGACCAGCCTGCTGCGGGCTCGGGCCGGCCTTGGCGGACAGGATGGCCGCTATGGCGAGCTGGGCGGCCTGCCTTGAGGCGGGTGGTGCTCTCGTACGCGTGGTGGTAGATAGCATTGGATGTCCGGCGGGTTGTGAGAAGGGGTTGATGTAGGGAGACAGAAGACGCGTAGCGGAATTCTGAATTGAGTTTGTGGTGGTAGTTGGTGTGTATTACTTTGTTGGGTTAGTATGCAGTTGAAACTGAACGCAGGTATAAGTGACCGAGAGGGCGTGCTCCTTTTATACCGTCGTGGGACACTCCCGGGGAAAAGCATGAAATTAGCATGACAGAGCCGCAACGGGTCCGGGAATGAATACGAAGAAAACTTACAGTTGGCCTAAGGACATAATCGGGACAGAAAAACACAGGGAGCAGTCAGAGTCATCACGAGAACGACGAAATTTCAGGCATGGCGATCTATGCGCTGCAAGTCCGAAGCAGCCCTGGCCTGCCCTGCTGCGGCGTATGCCTGACCAAGACCGGAGCTCCCATTGGCCGAAGCAGCCTTTAGTATGGCTGACGGGCCCACTTCACTCGCCGAAGTGCCAGCCCGGGTTGATCCGGCGCTACCGGTAGCCTGCGCCCAACTCTCTCACTCCTACCTGGCTGCTCCTCCCGTGCTATTTTCGATGGCGACCTGAGGCTTCCACGGAAGAGACATTTTGCGCAGAATAATTCTCGCAAAGTAGGTCATCTGACCATTCCTGGTTTTCGCTTCCCGTACCTCCGTCGTGGGTAAGTGGGCTTTGATCCCTGCCGAGCAGACGGAGCCAAACGCCTGGGTATCTTTTCGCGCGTCTGGCAGCATGTCCGGTACGTCGCCGAAAACCCACTTTCGCGCCAACCCACCCACCACCACCGCTGGAATGGATGTGACAGAGCGAAGCCAGCTTTTAAGGGTGCCTTCGATAAACTAGTCAGTTTGCCATGCTGGATATATAAAACAAGCACTATTTTCATCTTCAGACGCCGAGGTAACCCCGTTCTACCTAACTACCGCAAGAAACCACAAGACGTTCTGCCAGGCAACAGAAAGCTTCTCACAAGACTTCAAGGGACTGTCAGCCGCTGCATGGAAAATGTGTACGCCAAATGGCGCAATCATGGTATAAATCGCTATAAACGCCGTATATGAATCTGGCCGGCCAGTATCTTCCGTCCACTCCACAAAATCATCAAAGTTTCAAGCTACATATGTACAGAGTATACAGCTGACGAGGCAGCCATGCGTTAATTAGTATACCGGGATCCAATGCCCAGACCTCGAGCTGCGCCGCAGCACTTCAACCACCTCTCCCGTGCTGAGCCCGATGCTGAGGTCGATAGTTTCGTAGGACTCGCGTCGATGAGAAATGTGCACTACCGTGCAGTCTGCAAACGATTCGTCCATCAACTCCTGAATCTGCTGGTCCATCTCCGCATCCAGCGAGCTCGTCGCCTCATCAACGAGCACAATCTTAGTGTCCATGATTTCCCGATGCAGAATGGCACGAGCAATGAAAAGAAGCTGCTTGTGGCCATGCGAAAGTCGCGTATCCACAATATCCGCATCTAGTCCGCCGTGCTTTTCAATGTGTGCCCAGAGTCCGACCCCCTCAAGCGCAGCGATGATGTGGTCATCTGCGGGCATTGGTGCGTCAAAAGGAAACATATTAAAGCGGATTGTGCCCTTGAGTTCCACGCCATCCTGCGTCAATGTTGTAATTCGAGACCGCAGTAGGTTGTGCGGGACTGTCTTGATCTCCCTGTTATCCACGCTGATGCTACCCGAAAATTCAATCAAGTGAAGGAGGGCAAGCATCATTGACGACTTGCCACTCCCCGTGCGTCCGATGATGCTGACTTTTTGGCCGTGCTCAATGCTCACCGTTGCATTGTTGAGTGCTCGACGCACCTCCCCACCAGGGCCTCTGTAGCTCGCCGTGACGCAATTGAAATCAATTTTGCCAGTCGTGGGCCAATCTTCCCCAACTTCCGGAAGGACAACACGATCCTGCTCCTGTGGTGTTTCCGCGCAAAACGCTTTGATGCGTGAGAGGCCACCCAAACTAGTCTCCACACGAACCCAAACAGACAGGAACAATGATGCTGTGGTACTGAAAGAGATAAGATTGAGAAGCGCCAAGCCAATAGCACCGTCTGATGTGGATTGCGGGAACACCAAGGATATGCTGACGAGCGTGACAGCCGACACAAATGTCATCGTATCAAGCACAAAGGTAAGCCACTGCTGGATGCAGAACAGGTAATAGTATGGCTTTTGCGAGGAATCAAGTCGTTGTATAAATTCGCGCTGGAAGTAGTATTGCCATCCGAAGCTGCGGATGTGTGCCATCCCAGAACTGGATTCCGTCACGTGTGTGATGAGTGGTGAAGACGTCTCAAGCTCCAGTAGACGCAGTTGACGCGACGTCTTGAGATAGTAGTACTGGATGGCATAGAGGGCCACGATGAAAAAGACGATGATAGGCGCAGCGTACTTAGCTCCAGAAGATATGACGCCGATATCCACCAGAACGTTGAAAAACATGGAGACAGTTGCCATGAATAGTGTCGGAAGTGTCTGCGAAATCAAGGCTACATCTTGACTGAAGCGGTTGAGCAGTGATCCTGCATCCGTATGGCTCAGGAAAGACAGTTTGGCCTCCAGAGTTGACTGCAACAGGTCCCAGTGGAGCGCTGCCGACGTCTGCGGGACAATTTGCTTGAAAAATTGCACGCCAACGATTGAAATGGCGAGAATGTCTGAGACGCTCAGCGCGACAAAGCCCGCAAAATACGTGTTATTATTTGCATCGATGCTGAGCCAGATGCGCATAAAAATTTGGGGCATTCTTTCAAGAGCTGATGCAATTGCAACGCCTACAAACCACAGAATAAGCATGAAAATGCTGGTTGATTTGAAGAAGAATCGGTAGAGGTGATAGTCGCTCTCTTTTCTCTTATTGTCGTTGCCGACTTCTGGCGTTTTGGTTGTGTCCACGGCGGGTGGCCCCTTGACTTGATCAAGCAAATCCTCCTCTACTTTGTCCGCGGGCTCAGGAGTTTGGCCTCGCAAGCGCGAAGGTGTTGTTGCATGGTTGAAGTTTGGACGAGGAAGCGGCATTTGAACAAAATTGCCATGCTGCGAAACCTCAAAGATCATATCTGCGGCGCTCAGAATGTTGAGGTTCTTGGTGGTCATGATGACAGTCGAGTTCCAGCTGCGCAGTAGACCGTTGCGTCCTACCAAGCGCTCAGTAATTGTTGTGGCGGTCATGTCATCCAAGGAGCTGAGCACGTCGTCGAGAATGATAATTGAGCATCGCGAGAAGAGGGCTCGAGCGAGTCCTATGCGCTGTTTCTGCCCTCCACTAAGATTGCATCCGTTGCTTCCCGTCATGGTCTGGTCACCGTCGGCAAGATCATCCAGATCCTTGGCAAGATCACATGCCTCTATCACATCGTCATAGAGTGACTCGATGAATGGGAATGCACCGATAATGTTGTCTTGAATGGTTAGGTTTTGAATCCACGGCGTCTGGGCGGCGTAGGCAACGTGTCTTGTCGCAATATCGATGGTGCCAGTGTCAATAGGCAGTTCTCCAAGAACTGCACTGAGAAAAGCTGATTTACCCGTACCAAGCCCACCATGGACCATTACGACACAGCCGGTAGGAATCCGGAGAGTCACGTCTCTGAGAATTGGGCCCGTCAGGTCAGAAGTGTACGAAACGTGGTTCATTTCGATGGCATATGGGCCTGGTTGCACCGACAAACAACTCTTCTCATCATATTCAGCGCTACGCGGCGTCGGCAAACCGCCACTGTCACGTTTGTCGGATACTTCGGGGAGCAGAAGGAATTTTTGGAGGCGCACAAGACACGCCCACCCGCCGGCATAGTAGGGAAGATAGCCCAGGAGCTCGCTAATGGGCAGTGAAACAATCAAGATGATGGCGTATGTGGCAAAGACTTCGGGTACAGTCATGGGGTTGGCGGCTCGTGTCCAGAATCGAGCCCCGCCGAAGACCGCGACGGGAGCCATTGTGTTTCCGAATGCGTCTGTTAAGTTGCGGTCAGTTTCGTGACGGCTGGCGAGTAATGGAAGGCAGCTTACAGATGGCAAAGATGAAAACACGTGCATTACGTTCGCTCATTGACGTATCGATTTCGCTCTGGCGCTTTCCTTGCAGAAAATTGGATATGGCGGTAGTCAGACCCATGGCTTTGATACTCTTGAGCTGCGCCAAGATGTTGGACGTTGAAGCGACACGGGACTGGATTTTCTCGTTCCAGATAGTCCGGGCTCCTTGCATCTTCTTTGACGTATAGTAGGTGGCTACCGAGGCAACTGTGGTTGGAAATATTAGCAAGGCAACGGCAGGACATAGGCTAGAAGGACATACTGATTGTCGGTATAAAAATCAAGAAACAAGCTGCACCGACGAACTGGTAAAGAACAAATATTCCGAGGCCAAGTTCAATACAAGAAGCCCAGGTGGAATGCAGTCTGGTCAAGAGTTGATCCAGACCAGCGATGTCGGCTGTCATCAAAGAAACAGCAGCCGAAGCTGCTAAATCTTCCATGCCTAGTCGTTGGATTTTATCATATATAGCAACAACGAGAATGCCTCGTACACATGTCTTTGCTTGGTATTGGAGCCGTTCGGAAATTGCCTTGGAGATCTATAGAGAGAATGTTTAGTCATGGAACACGTCCTATTTGAGGGAGAGAAGAACATGAACTTGCCGCTAGACCACCAAATATCAAAATGGTAGCTCCAATCAGACCGTTGACTTGTGACCGGGAGACCACGCCCTCGCTGATAATGTCCATAACGCGCTGCATCAAAAATGGCCGGCCAAATGAGAACCCAACTAGACATAGTCGCGGGAATACTGGGCTGAGGAGTTCCCAGTAGAGTGTACGAAGTCCAGCTCTGACTAGAGGTCTTTTTGACTTCTTGGAGGCTATAGCTTTCTTCCAGAACGGGGTAAAACGGTCGAACAGCTGCTCGGAACTGTATTCATGGCCGATGGGCGGAAGATCTTCTACTCTGAGATTTTTCCTGGCGCCCTCGACCACCAGACGAGTAACCCATATCATCATGGAACGGTTCCAGAAGCCAATATTCTGCTCCGGGCCTGCAGCATCGCGAATATGGTCCGAGCAAAGGAGGTCGCGTTTCGGTATCTCTTCCAACACAGCCAGTGCTAGCTTGAGGGAAGCAATCGCCACCTGCAGAGCAGCAATAGTGCCCATGCCACCTCTCATGTAATAAGACCGAGCCATGGTGATATCGAAGAGCATGGTGATGGATAAGAATACGCTGAGCAGTGCTGAAGACTGCACTGTATAGATGTGGGTGATGTATATTATGGCAAGGACGCACAGAGAGGCGACAAAGGACAATATTGACGCCGCAAGTGAAACAGGTGTGCGAGTGGCGCTGTGCCATAGTATCAGACTCGCGAGTTGGATGGCGACCAGAGAAACGCTGAGGATGAGCTTGAGCCAGAGTAGAGCACCTGGCCGAGCCTGGCGGGAAGCACGAGTGGCCTTTAAGAAAACCGGCAGGGCCAGGACGACGATTCCGGCGGGCACCAGACCAAGCATGGCATGCTCGAAGAAGATGGTGAAGTCGAAGCGACCGGCGTCGACCGGGCCAAACTGAGTGTCCATCTCGTCGAGCATGTTGACGAGAGGCCCGAGACGGACGGGCAAGGACGGAGAAGACGACGAAATGCTTGTTTGTAGCGGCAGCGGCGGCGGCAGCAGCAGCAGAGTACTAGATGAGGAACCCCTCAGCAGACAGCATCTGCGCCACTTTGGCTTTTGAGGTGTTGGAGGCGGAAAGAGGTGGAGGTGTTCCCAACAACGAGACGAGTGTTGTTGGTAGTGCCCACGAGCGGCAAGGGTTATGGGAGCATGGGAATTAAGCGATAGAGGATGGTAGGCTGGGGGGTCTTCCCTGTAAGCCACAGGTTGAAACGGAAATGTCGGCCGCAAGCCTCTCGCATCTGTGTGCTTGCCAGGTTTGGTTGGAGAGTTGGCACCATGCCTGCGGAGAAGGCATCGAAGAAACGGGGATGATCGAAGCGGCCCGGGGGAGCACTGCTTGGCTCACTTGGGGGCACAAAAGCGGCGTGGCACTGGCGGTGGAGATGCAGAGGATCCCCAGGTCGCGAGCAACCAGAGATGAAGAGGAAGTGGGAAAAACCAAAAAGGTAAAAAGGGATGGTGACAGTGTTGGTGGAGGGGACCGGTTTAGCTTGGTACTTTTGGTGGTTGGCAGGTGGTCAGCGGTGCGACGCTGACGAACGAGCGACAACTTTCTTGTACCACTGCTCAAGTTTGGTAGCGGTAGGTATGGTACTTGCGACACCCCACCCAGGTGCACCATCGTCACCACCACCAGATTGGGCTGACAAGTGGCATTGGCTGTCTCTTTTACCCTCGGACAATGCATTTCTATTCTTATCGTCAAATCACACACGTGAGCACATTTTTGCAGGCTGCAGAAGACGGTGTAATAGAGGGACTTTTGATGCACTGTTTGGCAGTTCGGGTTTCGCAGCGAACCGCATCTTTCCACGTGGACAGGGGAGCCCGGCTGCCGGCGGCAGCAGGATGGGATGGACTGAACTGGTGTGGTTAGGAGTTGGGGGCCGGAAATGAGACCAGGAAAGCGGTGTTTCGTTAAAAGTCACGGCACCCGGTAAAGGGGGGAGAAGCTGCGAAGCGATGCCAGGGAGGTTTGTGAATAAGCCGCGGATCAGCAAGACCTCAGGATCATCGGCGGGCGGGAAGGGCTTTGTATGTACGGGCAAATGACCGGAGTGCCAAAGACGATGACGGCCGGCAAGCTGTCTTCTGTTTGCGGAGTTCTCTGTGGGTTGGCTGGAAAGCAATGCATGATCCAGCAGGCTGCAGAGACCAGACTGCAGCAGACTGCAGAGGTGGCGCCGAGACAAGGCAGATGGGCCATGAGAACCCTGTGGGTTTCTAAACTTGGTGTTTTATAAGTTAGCAATTGGTGATTGTTTTATTGATAAATGATAAAATATTTTATTTAGTGTAGACGAAGGCCCATCATCGGATATGCCAGCAATAACCAGTGATGTGTTGTCGCAGCTTTGTTGCACCCACCAACCGTGTATTCGGCAGGTACTTACTTACCTTAACAACAATAGACTCGCGTGTGCATACCAAGGCATAAAATCTTACCAGGCTCGTTTACTCGGCTCTTCATCAGAGCCGCAACAGATTCTGATTCGCTTCTACGGCCTAGTCTGTACTTGTTACTACTAGCGTTTCTCGCTGTGCATAATGCGGATTGACCGAGTACCAGTTGTTGACCTTCTCCTAACCATACTGTTACGTTGTGTCATGAACAACCAGTTCCATAAACGAGCCAAAGCTTCAGCCTTGACTAGATAAGGCCATGCTATTGGTCCATTTGTCCACATTTTTTTTTCGGCGCGGGCTGAACGAGGTTCGTGGGGCCACAAAAAGAGGGAGCGACGTTGGTGGGAGGGACAGCAAAACCAAGGCCTCTGATACCAAATCCCGCCATCACCGGAAGCTTCCTGTCTTGGCCTAGCCGGGGTCGATCCTACAGCGGCGTCGTTCGGACCTGAGTAACCTGGTCATACGCATCCAGCGCAGACGCGGAGGTGGCAGGGCCTTCGGCGCTGAGGTGGCGACGGTGCGCGGTGAAAATGAAAACAAGATCAATGAAAATACAAGTACGGATAGCTGCATACAGGGTACTCATGTGAGAGACTACCCACGCGACTTGTACAGTCGGCGTACCGTCATCAAGCTTTCGGCTCACACCATTTGTCGCAGGTGTGGACCGTTCATTCCTGCGAACTCTCATGGTGCTCAGCCATACGCTGCTTCAGCGTACCTATGCTAGACAACCTCGAGATAGAGCGAGAAGTTGGTCAGCGCCTGCTGTTCGGTGTGGCCGGATGGCAGGGTTGATACAATTACTGGTAGAGTGAGACTGGGGAAGTCCGCCAGGGGGTGGGAAGAGGAAAAGGCGGAGAGCTACTTGTACGAGTGTTGATTGAGTGATTGTGCAACCACGGAACGCAACCCACCGGGACTCACACGACAGCATGATATATGTACCTGTGTACGACTTCCAGAATACAGCATCTTGGCTGCCATGTGTTCCATGACAAATTCCATGCAAGTCCTACCGCTTGTAACCCCTGGTACATGTCGCCTCCATGTCTGTCTCGTCGCCAACGGTGGTTCCCAGTAATTCAGTCCTTTGCTGTGGTTGAGTGCCAGGTGGCGCACCGCCCCTAGTGCCATTTTTCTGCACGTGCGCTGCAATGGCTGGCGATCACTCTGAGCACTGCGGCCTCTTACTGGCTCCCAGCGCGGAATGCCAGCACAGCGTGCCCGAATCCCCGGTTCCGCTCCACCACCTGGTCTCCTCAGCGCACGACAGAGGTACAGTACGATAGACAAGACAGACCAGAGGAACAGGTGGGAGGCGACGGGTTCCCAGCGTTGGTTGCAAATGAGAATACTGAGAAAATTGACTTGGACTCGTGCTGAATGCGTCTATTGGTGCTGTCTGCTAGCTCATGGACACCATACTGCGCCTCCTCTCCTCTGCTAGGTCTACCACATCCCCCGACCTCTCCATCGTCGTTGCTCCCTCCCTACTCGCTCAGAGGATCTCTGCCCAGGACAGCGTCTCTGTCCGCTCCCGACGTTTCTGGCTCATAGGCGATATGGGCTGTCATCGGGCTGTCCGTGATGGCCATGCGGCCTCTGAATAGAAGATTGCTGCCAGTGCCCACTATGTACGTAGGGTTACACTTATTAGCAACCCGGCACTCGCATCAGGACCAGCGAGCGCGGCCCGAATCCTCAATTGCGCAAGAGCTTACCTGGCTGTGCCTGCACCACTGATAATAACAGCAAGTAGTAGGATAGAGTGGTATAGAGCATTTTGATTTTGACTCTCGCGGTGGACAATAATAAGGGGGGTGTTTCGGCTTTGCTCTACCTCTTCTCAAAGACAAGTCGTTGATATGGTTCGAAAGAAAACGGGCATCACCGACATTTTATCACTTGCCTTCTCCAGTTTTAATATCGTCCGCTTTGTTCTCTTGACAAGCCTCATCCAGCGGATGGGCTTCTGAAATAGCGACGAATGGAATGCCAAGAGGGCACTTAGCAGCGCTACTGAACGCTTCCACGTTGGCCAGTGGCTTACGTGTGTTGTGGTTATGGCTACTTGGCCAAGCCTTTACCCGTCAGGGACAGGGAAGAAAGCCACAGAGTAAGGGTGGCGGCGCCGAGTCAGTTGGGTAAAATGATGCAAAAAGCTGGAAACAAAAAAACCATGGAGTTCTATGCCACCCTACCACCATTTATTATGGCTGATGGTTGCGTCTTAGCGCGACAGGGAACCGTCGGAACATGGCGGTGGGTGACCGAACTTTGGCAAGTAATTGCGATTCGACGTTCCAGTTATCTAAGTTGGTTAATTAGCTGGTGAGTTCCGTGCCTCTCTGCTGGTTGTTAGGTACCAATAATAGCTTCTGCTGTGGCGAGTTGTGTGTGTGTTCGGGTTGAGCCTTTGTTGCCACCATAATCTCTCTTCAGCCATTACGTGATGGAAGGAGAGAATAATTGGCACGTCCACTGGCGTACATTCCGAGACACGTTCGGGCAGAGTGAGTGTGTCGGGTGAGAAGCCCTTGTGATGACGTCTTCGCTGCATGTTGACATTAGGGAGGGAACATGGTGATGTAGAAAACTGGTCGAGAACTGACAGCGTGGACAAGTGGAAGGGTTGCACAACATAACTAGGAGAGTGAGGGTGTGATAGCTGACACCGTGCCAATGCCCAACGTGCCAGAGTCGCCTTGGGGCCGTCTGCTCCAGGCTGTGTTGCCGCTGGCAGTGGTTGCAGAAAAGTTGAAGTTCTCAACCATATATGTACAATGATGCATACAGGTATGCAGTTGGTGGCTTGGTGGTTCGCTGGGCCGGGCAGCTCCCGGGTAGGGGGGCACGTCGCGTCTCGTCCCACTCGGACTTGTGGAGGGGTAATTTTGACCCCTCGCATGGCATGATGCTGTGACGCCAACATGTGCCTGACACCTGCCCAAGGAGGGGTTGAAAGCCCCCAAGCCCAAGCCCCTCGCGGCTCACAGCCGCAATCACAAGCACACCAAAAAAAGAAAAAAGTAAGTAGACTGACCCTCGCTGTAGTGGAGTTTCAGGTAATTCCGAGCAAAAAATCACATCCATCGCGACTCAGAATTAGCTCCGGGTAGAAATAGCTAACAAGTTTGTAGTTAAGTTAGTAGATATGCGATCTGTTGCTCGCTGTTATGGCGTTCCCATCCTGGCCCAAGCCGAGCCCACGTTGGTGACTCTTAACCCCTGCCACGTCTGCCAGTTTTTTTCCGCCCGAACAGAAGGCCATACAAAGACTGAGCAGGAAAAAAAAAGTAGGGCCACATACCGCAGAAAATTAAACCCGATCTCCCTTCAACCACCAACCTGTCATCTCCGGCTTCGTCATCACTCTCAACTTCCCATCAGACCGACTTATCAACCTGAATCGAACCGAAAGCACAGCAAAGGTTTGCTGGATTTATTATCATGCCTCCCGCAAAACAATGGGGTAAGTTTCGCGACCGTTGTTGCCCGACCGTTTGAACGCGCTTCCTACGCAAGGTTTGCGCGCAAACCCAGTGGCGGATATTGATTTTTCATGATTCTGCATCTCACGTTGGCGTGTACGCATGAAGAAATCAGCACACCCCCAAATATACCAATACACGTATGCACCAGGCTAACCGCGCTTTTTCCACCTATGAACAGACGAAGAGTCTAGCGACTCCGATACCTCCACCTCCCCCGTCGCTGCTGCCCCCCGCCGACGACAGTTTGACGACGAAGAGGACGACGACGATGTAAGGCGCAGATCCCGAGCACGAATACATAAAAAGCCTTCTGCGCAGAGCTTATATAACCATGATTGCTAACCACCTTTAACGCAGGTTCTTGACTCCTGGGATGCCGCCGAAGACTCCGAAGTAGAGCGCGAGAAGGCCAAAAAGGCTGCTGATGCCAAGGAGAAGAAGGCTGCTGAGGATGCCGCCAACAAAAAGTCGAAGCTTCAGCGTATCGCCGACCACCAGAAAGAGCGCGCGCGCATGCGTGAAGAGGAAGAGGAAGAGGAATCCGAAGAGGGAGAAGACGAAGCTGAGCGCCGTGCTCGTCTCCGCCGCACCGAACAGGAAGCTGACCTGCGCCACGCCGAGGATCTCTTCGATGGTATCGGTATCAGCAACAACCGTGCCAAAACTATCCCCGGCTCCAACGTCGTCGTTGATTCCAAGGACCCCGGCAACACTGTCGACCTTGCCAAGCTACCTATCTTCAATCCCCAAACCAAGAAGCAGTTTGAGCAGCTCCGCCAGGTCCTTGTCCCTGTCATTGCTGCAAACGGCAAGAAGGGCCACTACGGTCTCTTCCTCGAGGAGCTTGCCAAGGAACTCTCCAAGGAGCTGCCCAGCGAACAGATCAAGAAGATTGCAAGTTCGCTCACCCGCGCCGGTAACGAGAAGCAAAAGGAGGAGAAGGCCGCCGACAAGACTGGCAAGAAGAGCAAGGCTGCCAAGACTAAGACCTCGCTCGTGACTACCCGTGCCAACACCAATGACATGGAGACGTATGATAATGACGCTTTTGGCGAGTGAGTACATACATAGGAGGCTACAATTGCGCAAACACATTACTGACAAGACATCCAGCGACGATTTTATGTGAAAAACGAATACGCGATTTCAGCTCATTTATGCAGACCGACTGGTATCTGCCCCGACAATATCCAGCAGCACTATCGGCTTCATCGGAATGCACATGACGACTGCAGCATTAAATGCCGCGCCAAGAAAGAGTCTCCTCGGGGTAAAAGAAAAGGGGAGGGATAAAAGCAACACAGGCCCACTGAGCTTGATCAGCCCTCGAACCTCCCCCGTTTCTCTTTGTTGTCTCGACTCTCTGGTTAGAGCTTGGTGCTGTTACCGTTCGGGGTTGGAACAGCGCGTTGGACTAGGGAGACGGGACGACGCCTGTAACCTGGCTGAAGGAGACCCTGGTAGGGGAAAGGTCCAGTAGTTCTGTTGTTCCTGTTTTCGTGTTTATTTGTTTGTGTCTCTTAGTTTCGATCTCATTCTCGCATTGCGTTCTCTCAGCATCCATCTATAGCAGTCGGCCATTTTGAGAGTGCATTTTATCGCTTCTCGTTAGAAAGTAGACCTCACTGCCCTATAATATCACTACTATAGGTATCCATCTCCTCCTAGTCTTTGTCTAGATAGACTGTCATTCTCCGGCTTAGTATGCGCTCTATTCGTTCCTGATTTGCGGTATCATTCCAACCATGACCGTTCCGTATCCTGCATCGGCCGTTGTGCAAGATAATAGATAATGTACATGACGCCCATCGACTCTTTGCTTCACACCAATCTCAACTGCCTTTCCATCAACTCCCCCTTTCTCCGTGTATAGATTGACCCTACCAGTGTCGTAGAAGACGCAGCCCCAGATCACCAAAGTCGTTAAAGGAGATTTTTAAAAATAAGCATGTCAAAACTCCTACCCAGAAAAACGCCGTTGTCAAATGCATAGAGTAAAATCCCTTTGCTGCCAAAGAGTACAGAAGAAAAGCAGTTCAAAACGCCGAGAGCAGAAAACATCACCTGCTCCATCGCTCCAGAACAGAAAGTAGCGATATTCTTGTTTGATGTATGAGATGTGTCGTTGTCGCTTGATCAGTATCCACACGGTGTCGACCGAGTTAGACTACATTGCCTGCCATGCCCATGAATAGAGCATGGACGGCAAGGGACAGGGTCCAGAAGCCAACCTTTTTGAAGCGGCGGACGCGCGATTGCCGGTCTTCAATGTCCTGTGCAAAGGCCTCATACGTCTCGGCCGACGCGTCGTCCATTAGACCGCAGTCAAACAAGGTCCAGGAGCCGTCAAACTCACTGACGCGCTTGACGATCCGGCACGAGATGGGAATGTATGTCTTTTTGGCGTTGATGTAGGCGACAATGGGGCGAATCAGCGCCTGGTTGACGTAGGACATGTCCTTAGTGAACAAGGGCATCGCGGCTTTAACGTCGTTTAGATGGATCCGGAGATCCATGATAAAAAAGCGTCGGTCTTCGTCGCCAGAAGTAGAAACCACTGCTTTGTGTTCTTCTTCAGGCGGCGACGGCGGCGCCGTAGCAGCTTCTGAAATGTGACCGGACTGGACCATTAGAGGCTGGGGGTCCTCGTCCTCAATTGCATTGCGAAGGAACCGATTTCTGTTGGCAACAACGACTTCTTCTAGTTGATCGTAGAAATCAGCCATGACCTTAGTGAGACTCTCATCGTTGTCCGCGGGAAACATCACATCGGCGACAATGTCGACATCGCCTTCGTAAATCCACCCAAAGGGACCCTCCACGCCACGGTTTAGATGGTCGATTTTGAGCCCATCGATCCTGAGGCGACTCGACTTCTTCCAGGCCTTGGTTTCGCCAGCGTCTAAAGGCCCTCCTTGATAATGATTGGATGGAATGCCGTGCACTTGGCGGGGGTGTATTGTGAACAGAGACCCGTCAAAGGATCCAGAAACGTGTGTCGCAGCCAAAAAATCATAAAAGAGCCACTGTTTCCGTAGCTGTGGCAACTCGCATGAGTATATGCTCACAGAAAATGGCCGGAACCCGTTTGGTTGATGGATGGTGACTAGTAAATCTTCAAGCTTGAATGATTCAATCTCGAAGTCACCTGCTTGATGCTCATGTCTATATGAGTAAGGGTCTAGAGGTACAAGTGGCCATTGCACGTTCGTACGATCGACCACACCTCGGACGCCATTAACTTCGACGTCTTTCAGCAGACCTTTTCCATTCCACCAGTTTAGAAAGGAGAGGGTCACATTGACGTTTGCAATAGTCACGTCAAATTGCGTGTAGTTGCCATCGTCCTCTGTATCATCAAAAGCGGTAAGCTGTGCTTGACGGCCAGCCGCCGCCGCCGCAGCAGCATTATATGAGCCCTTGCTAACGGACGACTTGACCTGCCCTGGGCGACGAGACACGAATACATTGCGAAATGCAATCACACCGTCCCCCCATTTCGGAACAATGGCGGATTCGAATACAACGGTGACGCCTGCGGACTGAGTCAAGTAGTCTCCGACCCATTTGGCGAGGGTTTCTAAATGTTATTAGCAGGAGGCGAGGGACTTTTTTGTGCGAATGGCCTACCTTGCGCAAAGACGGTATTGATGGAAAGGATAAGAAGGGAAAAAAAAGTCGTAGTTCCAACCAAGATCCAAACAATATGGCCAAATAAGAACCAGGAGACGAATGCTCCCCATTCGTCCACGTTCCATGGTCTCATACTTCTGATGGACATCCATTTGAAGCGCACCCTTAAGCGTTCCCAAAAACCATTCGCCGCAGCCAGCAGTTCCTCCTTTGTTGGGCGATGGGGCATCTTTGGCAAATGCAAATATTTAGATACAGAAGAGGCCAATGATTCGGCTTGGCTCTCCTTGAAGGGTTCTGGAGTACTAGGGACGCTTTGCTGCGTTTCGCCGCCGTTCCTCGATTGAATAGGGCTTGAGTCTTGGCTTGCCACCTCGTTTGTTCGTGGTTGTTTGTTATTGGAGGCATTACTGCTGTATGGTCGCCTTGATAGCATGCATACTATCTGAGGGTATCGGTCGTTGTAGGTGTATGCCTTCAAAGAAGGCGACGATATTCTGCTTGTGACGAATGGGGGTATCTGATTTCTGTTACTCTGCCAACTGCGTGATCTTGGAACAAGGATAGAGGCTGCACGCAGCTGTAGTGCAAACGGGAGATCCTCATATCGTCCGGAGGTTTTTGATGGGCGAAAAGCCTGTCGAAGAGCTCCCAGCCCTACAGGGGCAGGCGGACACCCAGCCGCGCCGACGCGACCCCAAACGAGCCACGACGGAAAATATCTAGACATTTTCTCGGATCATGGCGCTCGCAGCAGGATAGCGAGGACGCTGGAGTTAGAAGGGAGATGATTCTTGTCCCAAAAACCTGGATGATGGCGCTCTTCCCAGAAGCAAGAGGCTGCTTGAGCCAGTAGCAAGTCGCAGATCGCCCATTCCATGACGCGCTATAGTACCGGTGCCGCTTTACGGGTCAATGAGCTAGGCAACTCCGTACACTGCTTCAAATCCTTGGGTAAATTAAAGAAGCAAGCGGGCTAGACTAAAGTAGGTAGCTATGGCTTGTCCAATCGATAAGCAGGACCGACCCACTAGAAATTTTGGCTAGCCTGTGTGGAAAAGATTATCAGCGATCGTGTGAGGGCCTCTTTTGTCAACTTTCAAATTTCAAACTGACGATTATATTTTCCCACGAACTGGAACGGGGTGCCTTGCGAGAAAAAAAAAAGCCATACAGCCTATAGATCGACTTGACGAATCATAATAAAATAAATACTCGCTATGCCCGCGCCAACCGCCCTGAAGGTGGCCCACGAAGCCCCGCTTCCCGTCGAAGCCGATATTGTCGAGCAAGGTATGCAAGGGCTGCGAGAGGCGAGTAGTCGCGGCGCTGACAATTTTTTTCTAAAGGCGAGGACGAATTTATCCTCGACGCTTCCGAAGCTGTGGCTGGCGAGGGAGAATTTTTGGCTCCCCAAGAACCTGACGGCGACGAGTTTATGGCTATTGACGAAGAGGGCCGACCTCGGTTTGCCCCCGCCAAGGACGTTGTATGTTCCTACATGAAAGGGTCTTGGGAGAGAATTTGCTGACTATTGTAGGACCCTGTGACACGAGTTGAAACTCGAAAAGTGCCGATTCCACCTCACCGAATGACGCCGCTGAAACAGAACTGGATGACAATCTACCCTCCTCTTGTCGAGCATCTCAAGCTCCAGTGCCGTATGAATGTGGCGCGCAGAACCGTGGAGCTAAGAACATCCAAACACACTACCGACTCCGGTGCCCTACAGAAAGGCGAAGACTTTGTCAAAGCGTTTACCCTCGGGTTTGACGTCGACGATGCCATTGCCTTGCTGCGCCTGGATGACCTCTATATCGAGACATTCGAGATCAAAGACGTAAGGACCATGCATGGAGATAGCCAGGCCCGTGCCATCGGCCGGATCGCAGGCAAGGACGGCAAGACCAAGTTTGCTATCGAGAACGCTAGCCGTACGCGAGTCGTCTTGGCTGACTCCAAGATTCACATCCTGGGAGGGTTCAAGAACATTCACATGGCCCGCGAATCTATTGTCAGCCTCATTCTTGGAAAGCCTCCAGGCAAGGTGTATGGTAATCTGCGCACCGTGGCTGCGCGCATGAAGGAGCGATTCTAAAAATACATAGCATGGCTTGTCTTTTGCAAAAGCGATACAGCGGCGTTCTGGAGTGTGGGGATTTCTTTTTTTGGAAGAATCTGGATGGAATCTAGACTGATGAATATGCAAAAAGTCGAATTTACCGTCAGAAGTCGTAATTATTACCTACCCAGGTCCAGGTACCTACTAAACGTTTGTTATCTGACTCGGGGGGTTGTCCGGCCGGCTGTGACACTGGCGGTGACAAGTGCCCCAACTGAATTTGTGTAATGCGGTTGCTTTGGTGAATATTACGTGTGGCAGATATGCGCTTCTATGCATAACAATAAGAACAATTGCTGTTAGTACCGGTGTTAGTATTAAAAATGGAGAAGACGCGCCTGTCTACCCAAACGGGCCGATCCTCCGAGCGATTTTCTGCGGTCAGTGACCAAGAAAGGGCCATGGATTCGCGCCTGAGGTGAGCCAAGCTGGCCATGATTGGAGAGGTCTACGATGGAGTGCGTGAGTTAAAATCAGAGCTATGTAGGCTTGGAGTGAGGCACCTCCTTGGTGGGTGGTTGCAAGCAGCGAAATCGCCAATGTGGGCTGCGCTGTTGCGTCGCTGATTTGGGCTGGAAGCAATCAAGCTCTGCAGGTGCTAAATAAAGGCTGTCCCGCTTTTTTGTCAGAGAGTTTCGAATGCTGCGACCAGTGTGAAGCTGGTGGACTTATGAGCAAAGATGGCAAAGTGCCTCAACTGGCTGCCCACTAACAGCGCTATCTACTGGTTGCACCGGGCACTGGCTCATCTGCAGCTGTTGTTGCCCCTCTCTTGCCCCTCCATGGCCTCTGGCTGATAAACAGCTTCCTGGGCATTGTTGAAACCTCTTCCTCCTCCCAACATCTTTTCTTCACCATACTTTCACCTATATCGGAGATTCATAGAAACACTCTCTATTAGTCTCAGCTTACGGTAAGTTCTGTGCTTGTCGATAGCGTTCGACACTTCTTGATATTTCATCACGACACCAGCTCTCTATGTTACTCGCTGCCCCGCCATATGAGCTTGTCCTGAGCTATGCGAAGACTGTGTTGCTGTTGAGGCATATTCTCAGCTAGCTGCTTTACGAAACACAGTGGACTCGATAATCCCTCATGACATTCAACGTTGTTACTCGAGCTGTCTTGGCGCATGCTCAATTTTTGCAATACCTGCATGCTGCTGATATGCTCCTCATTTCCGCCCAATGGCGGGGTCTTCTGAAAGTTTCACACCAAACAGGTCGCTGACGCTTTCTTATCCGCAGAACAACGCCATACACCATCAATTCAGTCAAGATGGCCATTACCAAGGTTCACGCTCGTTCCGTCTACGATTCTCGTGGCAACCCCACCGTTGAGGTCGATCTCGTCACTGAGACTGGCCTGCACCGGGCCATTGTCCCCTCTGGCGCCTCTACCGGTTCGTCCCGACCACCCCGCCTCCTCCTACCGAATCAGCGTTGTAACCGATTATCACAGGCCAGCACGAGGCTGTTGAGCTCCGCGATGGCGACAAGGCCAAGTGGGCTGGCAAGGGCGTTTCCCAGGCCGTCGCCAACGTCAACACCGTCATCGGCCCTGCTCTGATCAAGGAGAATCTTGATGTTAAGGACCAGTCCAAGGTCGATGAGTTCCTTAACTCTCTCGACGGTACCGCCAACAAGGGCAAGCTTGGCGCCAACGCCATTCTCGGTGTCTCCTTGGCTGTCGCCAAGGCTGGTGCCGCTGAGAAGGTAGGCACAGTCCGCAAGCACAAGCAGGTCACAAATCAGGCTCGGGAAAAGGACTAACGATAATCTAGGGTGTCCCCCTGTACGCCCATATCTCCGATCTTGCTGGTACCAAGAAGCCCTACGTTCTCCCTGTTCCTTTCATGAATGTTCTGAACGGCGGGTATGTTGCAAATTCAAGCACCTTTTGTTGTTGCCTGTTACTGACTGCATTGTAGTTCCCACGCTGGTGGTCGCCTTGCTTTCCAGGAGTTCATGATTGTTCCTTCGTACGTTGTTCAAATCCATTCTCCACTATGCCGATGGACTAACCCGTTCGCAGTGAAGCCTCTAGCTTCACCGAGGCCATGCGCCAGGGTGCTGAGGTTTACCAGAAGCTCAAGGCCCTCGCCAAGAAGAAGTACGGCCAGTCCGCCGGCAACGTCGGCGACGAAGGTGGTGTTGCTCCTGATATTCAGACTGCCGACGAGGCTCTCGACCTCATCATGGAGTCTATCGAGCAGGCTGGTTACACTGGCAAGATCAAGATTGCCATGGACGTTGCTTCCAGCGAGTTCTACAAGACCGAGGAGAAGAAATACGACCTGGACTTCAAGAACCCCGAGAGCGACCCCAGCAAGTGGCTGACCTACGAGCAGCTGGCTGCTCTCTATGGTGACCTCTGCAAGAAGTACCCCATTGTCTCCATCGAGGATCCCTTCGCCGAGGACGACTGGGAGGCCTGGAGCTACTTCTACAAGACTCAGGACATTCAGATTGTCGGTGATGACTTGACTGTCACCAACCCTCTCCGTATCAAGAAAGCCGTTGAGCTTAAGGCTTGCAATGCCCTTCTCCTCAAGGTCAACCAGATTGGTACCCTGACCGAGTCCATCCAGGCCGCCAAGGACTCTTATGCTGATGGCTGGGGTGTCATGGTCTCGCACCGCTCTGGCGAGACTGAAGACGTCACAATTGCTGATATTGTCGTTGGCATCCGCTCTGGTGAGATCAAGACTGGTGCTCCTTGCCGCTCTGAGCGCCTGGCCAAGCTCAACCAGATCCTTCGTATTGAGGAAGAGCTTGGCGATTTAGCTGTTTATGCCGGTGCCAACTTCCGCAACTCTGTTAACCAGTAGCTCCGTGGTTACGAGGTGCTATCATATGGCCTTAAATAGGCATGGAGATATGAAGAAATCAAAAAGCGATGAGATAACGGATGAAGCACTAGTCCTATATATTATAGGCCAAAAAAAACGATTCCCTACAGTCTTCGCATGACAGTCAGTGACATGTACGGATGTACTGTGCAGTAGCTCCGGTGGGGTTCCAGCTCCCAACCTAAATTGCGTCACCACGGCAACGGGGGCTGGCAAAACAACGTACACGAAGCCTTGAAAACAACATCTAAATGAGGAGGATGTGCACTATTCTCTAAACTAAAATGCCATTTTGAAGGCTACACTAAACCCAACAGCAAAATCGACACCGAAATCACGGTCGAGGCTACGCGCGCAAAATCATGGCGCTCTCGGAAGATCTCATCAACTTTGATGTGATTGAGGGCCAAAAGGAGAACATCCAGTCTCTTCCTGGAGGTCGTTCAGCTAAGAAACTCCACGCGCGATACTCACCAACACCGCTGCAAGGCCTCTCGACACCTACCCCTACTGCCACTAAGAATGTAAACGACTGCATTCGTGCAGAGTATGAGGCGGAGGTGCAAAGCACCTCCGAGTCAGACGACCCCCTCGACGTTTACGACAGATACGTCCACTGGACGTTAGACGCATACCCCTCTGCACAAGCAACGCCACAATCACAGCTTCACACACTCCTCGAGCGGGCGACCAAGGCCTTTATCGGCTCATCACAGTACAAGAACGACCCGCGCTATCTGAAACTTTGGCTGTACTATATCCAGTTCTTCGCGGACGCCCCGCGTGAGACGTACATGTACTTGGCTCGCCACGGCATCGGCGAAGGCCTCGCGTTGTATTACGAGGAATATGCTGCATGGCTTGAGGTGGCCGGTCGATGGGCCCAGAGCGAAGAAGTATACAGGCTGGGGATCGAGCGTGAGGCTCGCCCCGTCCAGAGATTGCTTCGCAAATTCAAAGAGTTCGAGGAGCGACAAGCCCATGTTCCGGACACAGCTGGTGCCCCATCTTCACCAGCTCTGCCTAGCATTCGCCCGGCACTCGCTGCTAAGGTCGATCCCTTTGCCGCCGCCGTCCGCGCGGATCCGCAGGCGTCTAGACCGGCGAGCAGTGCGAGCGGCTCCTCAAAGCCAGCTAAGTCCAAGTTAGCCATCTTCTCAGATGCAGATGCCAAGCCTTCTGCTCTGTCCTCTCGTGAGGAAGGCTCTCGGGGCTGGGAGACGATTGGATCGCTTTCGGATCGCAAGAAGGAGAACACGATGGAAGCAAGGCCGTGGGTCGGCGAGACGCTGAAGGCTGGTGGAAAGAAGCCAGCCGCTGCGGCCAAGATGGCTGTGTTTAGAGATACGGTAAGTCCTACTTCAAATTGCACCCCTATTTCTTTCTCCCATTGATGGCCCATTAGGACTAATGTATTGGTTTATCGTGTTCTTCGTGAACGCAGTCTCTTGCGCAAATACAAAATATCGTTGTTGTTCCATCAAAACACCAAGTGACAGTGCACCCGCAAACCGGGAAGAAGGAGTATATCTTCGTCGATCTCGCCGCAGTTTATCCCACACCGGACGACCCTGGCACGGAAGTCAGCTTTGAGGAGATCATGGCGGCGAACCGTGGCTGGTTAAATTGTATATGGGAGAATGAAGACTTGGTAGAGCATTACGATGATGATGTCCCCATGCAGCTGGACGAGATCCAAGGGATTGGCAAGCTGGCTATCCACCGGGACGCCGTAATGTACGACGAGAATGGCGCTCTGCAGCAGCAGCCTCCTATCCCCAAACCTAGCAAGAAGAAGAAGCACATGGACGTCAACGAGACGCAAATAAGTAAGTACCTGAGCGACGGAAATTTTTTCAAAGCAGTACTAACAGCAACACAGTCAAGGCTAAGCTGGATTCACCGTCTCGACCGAAGATAAAAAAGCGAAATACATCAGAGCCAACAATGACTCTGCACACAAGGGCAGCTACGGACGATATATATGACATTTTCAACGCTCCCATCAAACCTCTTGCCGAGAATCACAACGAGAGTGCTGATGAGTACGAGTATGAATCAGATGGCGACTACACTACTGATGCAGAAAGTACCGCGGCGACTCGTAATGTCGAGCCCAGTGAGAACGGAGACGAGGAGATGACTGATGCGAAGTGCTTGAGCGAATGGTTAGATTTTTCAACTCGCAAGCATGTTTCGGATGTCGACGGCGAAAGCAATCGCACGCTTGATGGCGCCACCACCTTCAACGAAGATTCCACTTCGCAGCAACTGGATCCGACAAGGGATGAGGAAATGGCCGATGAAGCGGACGAGCCTCACTTAGCCGAGCAAGACTCGCCTCCACGAACCAGAACAGTGTTTGTTCCTATCCCGCCTGAGGATTACGACCCTCCTACTCGTCCGTATAGAGATGCGGCCGAGGTGGCCAACAACAGACTGCCGTTCATGACGCCAATCACGGAACGGACCGAGGTTTCTCTGAATCTCGACGAAGCCTACGAGAATGGTGTCGAGCAGTTTAAGACTCCCTGCAGACGGGAAGACTATGAAGCATCAGACCGCCTACATACCGACTTGGAGTCGCTCAGCAGTCCCTTGAGAGAAATAGTTGAGGATGATTTTCCACCCCCAAAGATTCCTACGGCACTTAAGCCAAAGGCCGCTCCTCTTTCGGTCATGTCAGCCAAGACTCTGCCCAGAAAAGTCCCCATCATCAAGGACGTCATGTGCAACCCCATGGATGAGAATGTGCGCGGAGAAATCCTGGCCAACATCCAACCGCCCTTGAGCTCGTACGCTGGGTTTTACGACCAGCGACACGACCAGTCCGAGCGTAGTGGCGCTATCCACAAGTTTATCAAGGCCCTCAACAGCAAGCCAGGTAAATTGAGTAACGAACGAGGCGGGTCACTTCCGCCGCAAGTTGTCCTTGACTTTGCCAATGTTGACGCGTCCTATACGCTCAAGAGAGAACTTGGGGCCGGTGCCTTTGCGCCCGTCTATCTCGTCGCCAACTCATGTCCTGAGGAGCCAGCTGGTGATGAGAACGCAGTAGCCGTCATGGGCAAGGGCGCGTTTGCCGTCAACAAGCGTGCGGGCTTGGAGGCTTTGAAGATGGAACACCCCCCTAGCCCATGGGAGTTTTACATGATGCGTCTTTCACACAGTCGCCTGGGCCCGCAGCACCGCGTCTCTGCGTCTCTATCATATGCTCACGAGCTGCATCTGTATCGAGACGAGGCATTCCTGTTTCTTCCTTATCACCCCAATGGAACGCTGCTTGACGTAGTCAATTACTTTCGCTCCGAATCCTCTGGAGTAATGGACGAGCTCCTTGCCATGTTCTTCACCGTTGAGCTCATGCGCACCGTTGAGGGCCTTCACGCCAAGCATCTCTGCCACGGTGACATCAAGGCCGACAATTGCCTTCTGCGTCTAGACGAGCTCTCCGGCACCCCACTTCTCGCCAACAAGTGGCGGGCCGATGGCAGCGGTGGTTGGGGCGCGCGGGGCGTCACGCTCATTGACTTTGGCCGCGGCATTGACATGCGCGCCTTCGTGCCGCACGTCGAATTCTTTGCCGATTGGAAGACGACTGAACAGGACTGCTCAGAAATGCGGGAAGCGCGGCCCTGGACGTGGCAGATCGACTACTACGGCCTCGCGAGCACGATCCACTGCCTGCTCTTTGGCAAGTACATCGAGACGGTGCGCTGCGACAGCGGTGGCATCGGCAAGGGGCGCCAGTACAAGATCCGCGAGGGTCTAAAGCGTTACTGGCAGACGGACATTTGGGCCGACTGCTTTGAAGTGCTGCTCAACCCCCTGTCGTTTGTCGCCGGCGAGGAGGGAGGCACCATGCCGATGCTAAAGTCGATGAAGAGGGTGCGTGAGAGCATGGAAACGTGGTTGGAGGCAAATAGCGACCGAGGCGTTGGGCTCAAGGGCCTAATCGTAAAGTTGGAGTATTACGCCAAGATGAGGAAGTAATTGCTGGCCGGCCGCTGCTTGTAGCATGCATGATGGTCTTTTTGTTCTATACTTGTTTGTTGAATACGGAGTTGAGTGACTTTGTTGGGGCATTTATTTACGTTGATGATACCACCTTATTCATGTTTTCCTTACTACTGTGAGAGACGAAATGGACCGCTTATAGACAGTGTTTGAACCTTCAACTCATATTCTTTGCCTTTATGCTAGCTCAATCTACTCGTACATGTTTTCTTCTTCTTTTTTGATAAACAAAGGCTGGTCTTCAGTCAAGAACGCCTGGTCTCGGGTTAGTCAGTCTCATCATCAGTATCATCGCCCTTCTTCCTCTTCTTCCCTGCCGCGAACTTTTTGCCGCCACCCTTGGCGGCCTTCTTCTTGACCTGGTCCTGAATCCGCTGGCGCTCTCCTGCTCCGCGCGCCTGAAGCTCCTTCTCCAGCGCAGTAAATTTCTCGCCATCGGCGTCCATGCCAACAAGGCTCTCGAGGAGCTTGATCTCGTCGGCCCATACCTGCTTGTCCTCGACGGACTTTCCCTTGGCGTCCTTCTTGTCAATGGGCGTCTCGAGCACCATAGGCATGCCGCAGAAGCTGTCCTCATTCATGACGCTGTGGAAGGCCCGCAGGCCGAGAAACCCGGTACCAATGTTGGCGTGCAAGTCTCGGCTAGAGCCAAAGGGGGCCTTGCTGTCATTTACTGCGTATGTGGTGTAAGCGTGGATGTCATAGCGGTTGAATTTTCTGGCTCGCTTACAATGGAAAGCCTTTAAATACTTGATGCCAACAATCCTCCTGAACTCGTCGAGCGTCTTGCGAAACGCCTCTGGCGTGCGCAGGTCGTGGCCGGCCGCGAAAGCATGGCACGTGTCAATGCACACGCCGACGCGAGACTTGTCATCCACAAGGGCAATGATGTCGCGCAGGTCCTCCCACGTCGAGCCGATGGTGTTGCCGCTGCCGGCCATGTTCTCCAGCACCGTGATGACGCTGCTCGTCGCCTTGTGGGACTTGTTGAGCTGCGCGGCGATGCGCCCGATGGCAGCCTCTCGGCTGTCGCCGAGCGTGGACCCCGGGTGGAAGTTGTACAGTTTGATTCCGAGCTGCTCGCAGCGGTTCAGGTCATCGAGGAAGGCGTTGTACGCCTGCGTCGCCTTGGCCGGATCCGACTGCGCGAGGTTGACGAGGTACGAGCCGTGCGGGAGGGCGTGCTCGGCCGCGTTGTAACCATGGTTCGAGCAACCGCTCATAAAGAGGCTCTTCGCCTCGGGATTGATGGGCGGATTATCCCATTTGCGCTGTGACTTGAGGAAGAGAGCGAACGAGTTGGCGCCAATGTGTACTGCGTTGGTGATGGAATTGTTGACACCTCGAGGAAAGAGTTAGCTTGTCTGACTGATCATTTGCAGCCTGAGAGATCGGAAGCGTACCACCAGCTGCGCTCACATGAGCGCCAATGTACATTGCCTTCTTTAGCGACGAGACCGCGGTGCGGTCTGCTAGTGGCATCGCGTCTTGGTCGTTGGTCTTCGTAGTCTTGCGCTTTTTGGTTTGCTGCGGTTTAGTGGCTTCAGGCTTAGCCTCTTCAGCACCTTCGTCTATGACCATGCGTTTTGGTGCAGGTTTGGCTGCAAGTTTGGCTGCCGCTGACTTGAGCGACCCAAGCGCTGCACGGGCAGCAGATGGCTTCTTCGCTGTCTCGTCGCCTTCTTCCTTATAGCTCACAACCGGCTTCTTCCGTGGCGAAGAGCGGGCCATCTCTATACGTGGCCGTTATTTAATGGAGAAAAATGACGCAAAAGTACCCCCAAGACTTGCTGTTGGTAGACTAGCTGGCGAGCGCTGGTGTTGGCATCGCCAGAATCGCAACTCGCGTGCGCGAAACGTGTAGCGACCCTCACGCGTGGTCATGTGACGAACAACTCTCTTCTACGAGGGAAGTCGATGAGACCATACTTGACCGTTCAACGATCGTATTCTGATGCTCTGCTGCGGTGAATGCTATAATTCTGCTTTGAAATTAAAAAAATTTAAAGAATTCTCAAATTTGCCTCAGTCCTTGAAGCCTCGTGGCATTCCTCCACTCCAAACTTAAAAAATGCCTCTTAATGCAACAATCCACAGTGTAATTCAGCATTCAGCTTACAATCTCCATTTCGCTTACACGACCTGGAACAAAATGATCCTTGTAGGTTTCCCAGAGATTCTCCAACTCCCGAATATATAGCTCATGGTAATAATCAATTTCGTCTGCCGTAGGCTGGTGGCCGGGAGCGAAATGTACTCTGATCGGCTTGCCGATAACGACGTTGACTGGTCGACGATAAGGCATGAGGCCGACATCGTAGTTAAGGAGACCGCGTCCGTGGAGTGCTGGCAACGTAAACTTGAAGACCTTAAGAGTAAACATCTGAAGCTTGTGCACCAGAGGATGGGTTTTTGGGCTGAGCTGATCGTAGATATCGTTCTCGCCAAAGCCGATTACGGGAACAAGGTCGGCGCCACTGCGAAGTGCCATTTTGACGAAACCTTTGCGGCCTTTGAGAATCAGGCGGAGGGTCCCGGGCTGCGCCTCGAGAGACTCGCGAGCGCCTCCGATGACAATGGTAACCGCACGACCTTCTCCATTGTTCTTTGGACCGCCCTTGCTCAGAATGTTGCGAATTGACTCTTTCGAGACGGATCGAACACCCATGGCAAGTATCCAATCTCTGTAGAACGGAATGCGAAAGTTTGAATCCAGAGTGAGAATACTGTTGGTGATGCCAGGAAACTTTTCTCTGAAACCAAGGGCATTCGTCGCGAACGAACACCAGGCACCGTGTGAGATTATGCCGTGTGGGTGATATCCAAGAATGTATCGCCTCTTGGGATCAAGGTCAAAAGTCTTGTGCAGCCGAATAGGAAAGTATCCCGCGAACAGCTTCCACAGCGGCATGGAACGTAGGTACTCGGAGCGATAGGACAAATATCCATCAACAGCTGCCGTGGAAAATGTCAGGTGCAACAGATATGGTATCAATATAGGCCACATGAGAGGGTTGGCGCAGGTAAACCAGAACATGGAGACCAAGACGACGATGGACATGCAGTGGAAGAGCACTGCTCCCGTCTGTAGACGGCGGCGCAACGGTACTCGTAAAGGCGCGAAGCGAATACCTCCGGCCTTCCATGAATTTGCCTCACTGTTCCTAAGCGACCTCTCGCTCTTAAGGACTGGGTATTTCGTCGGAGGCGGCTCAACACCATTGACGGCCGGCTTAACAGCGTCGGCATACGATTTCGAGTCTCCGTTCGTGGCGCGCTTATCGGTATCATGCGTCGTATCGTTAGTAGCTGTCGCACTTTTATGGATAACAGCCGGCACTGTATCCTTTCTATCCTGTATCATCTTCTTAGCGATAACATTCGGTAGACCTCCAGGTTGGGGGGGGGGGGGGGATTGTCCGGGTTAGGAACAAACTGGACTTTCTCAAAGCTTTCATTTGTAGCTTTTGGCACGCCAGAAGTTAGCGTAATACTTTGACATGATACTCACGGAGCAGGTGCCGGTTGCGCTCGGGCGGCGAGCATCGCATGGCAAATAGCGCAGGACTCATCTAATGCTCGCAGTAGAAGCGAAACGTACCGCTCGGGGGCAAGCCCATTAAAGTGCTCGCCATCTCGTTTGTTGGAGCGAGTCCTGTGTCGAGTTCTAGGTACAGCGGGCAAATCTTCAGGTATCGTGATTAGAGTAGAGGTCGCGATGAGGGCGGGGTGGGTGGCTGGTAGCGTCACAAGGCGCAGCGGAATGTCACAGTGGCCCTGTCAATTTCTGTAACGTGTTGCAACGATGCAATACTTGCTTGCAAATACACCGGGCACGTTGAGAGGATAGAACGGAGGAGTTGCAAGTTTTTATCGCGCTCCTTTGACTGCGTTAGGGCTCAGCGGTGCGGGAGCTGGGTAAGGGCAGCAATGACGTTGACAGCCCAGTACCTTGGTAAGCTAGCACGTGAAACTGGTTGGTGTGGGCGAAACAGACAGACCTGTGTGCCGACAGCCTTTGGAGGCCAACAAGTCAAGAGGTTCACAGTCATAGTGAACAGTGAATGGCCTACAGAACTTTAGGGCGTTAATCTTTGAAGGGGTTGATGGAGCTTACGAAGCTAAAGATGAACAACTAGTGTTAACAATTCAGCTACGCTCTGACTGACTTGTCCTGAGCGGGGACAAGATCGCAAGGACAGAAGCAGTGTGTATAATACAACATAAATAGATTCCATCATGAAAAAAGGATGTCTGGTTCGTTGCTCCTTGACTTTGTGCAGGATCGCAACACAGACTTTAAATCAAGCCATCATCCTATAACGCCATTTCCCATTCTTAAAAACTTGCCGCCTCCCTGCGGCGAATAATTGTAGGCTGACAGGCCTCCCCAATTGCTTTTGTTTTGCATACACATAAACGAGTACAAATAGGCGACATCCAGGCAGCCTATTTCAACCGTTGATACCAGACTCGAGCACTTCCACACGCTTCTTAAGGGTATCAACCTCTTCGACCAAGCCTTTCATTTTTTCTTCCATTGAGTGGATATATTCCCAGACACCTGGGTCGCTCTGAGCAAACATGTTGGATTCAGCCGGGGATCTCGCGTGGTTGTAACCAGCTGATGCTGCAGCCGCAGGGAAAGGATGAGATAAGCCCGGCAGCTTGGGTCTCTGCCCGAGAGGTGGCGACTGTCGCCGTGCGGACTGCGCCTGTTGAGTTTGTTGAGGAGATTGGGGGCGGCCCGGAGCAGGTGCCTCGTGTGTTGGAAGTGCGGGACTCAAAGCCTTGGGGCTCTCTGTCATGGTATTCTGAGAGTACAGGCCAGTGTTTCCACCCGCGGCCGCGGACGATACGCTCGTGTTTGCAGTGCGGGCCGTGCCCATGCTGTTAGGAATCGATGATGAAGCTGTACTGTTGCTCGATTGTGTCTGGCTCGCATTGGGTGGGTATAGTCCGCTAGCCATTGCAGCAGGTCGAGCACCCGATGGCGGATATGAGCGCGATTGCGCCGAGTATTGGTCAGGCTGGTGACCACCAGTCGGAAGGCTTTGTCGGCGCAGCTCGTCCTCGTCACCGTGGTCGTAGGTCATACCAGACATGGCAGAATCGTCGCCTTCCGCCATACTGCCATCCATTTCATCACCTTCGGCGAAGCTACCCAGACTGTATCGTCGGCCAGCACAGCCGCCGGCTCCTTTTGCATGTCTTGCAAGAGCATCACCTCTGGCAAACTTGCGATCACATTTAGTGCAGATGTGTGGCTTCTCTCCAGTATGAAGTTTGCCATGGCGCTTGAGGTCGTGCAGGCGGCGGAAGCGCATTTGACATGAGGTACAAACGTAGGGCTTCTCCTGGCTATGCGTGAGCAAGTGGCTCTTGAGGTTGTGATGCCTCGTGAATTCGGTATTGCAATAAGGACACCGGTGCTTTTTGGTGCCGGAGGAGGTTGGCGAGCCTTGAACAGGCGATGGGCTGGGGTAGGTCATCCCTCTTAGGCTTTCAGTAATGTGAGGCGTAGCGAAGGAGTTGCTAGTATATGGCATGGAGCCGGACTGATGCCGCACTTCCTGGCCCTCGACATGCTCGGGGGAGAGATGCTTCCCGTCATCAACATCCATGGGACCAGGGCTGGCGACCAGCTGTGGCGCGGCAGAAATTGGTGTTTGTTCCACGGCGGCATCAGCAACACTTTCTTCTAGGCGAGCAGCGCTATTGGCAGCAGCAGCGAGTGCGCTGGCCGCCTTGGCCGCTGGCTCCATGTCAGCGGTAGGCGCAAATTGAGGTGCGTCTGTTGGGCGGCTCATTGGTTCGATTCCGCCAGACATGAGTGAGGTCAGGGCGTTGTGGCTTGGGTTCTCTGTGGTTGATAGTTGTGTTGTGAGCCCGTCTCGTTCTTGGAGCTTCCTGCGTTGTAGATCTTGTAGAGATGCTGCCCCGGTCAATTGCACAGAGGGGTGAATGGTATCCCACGCGATGCGAGCGGCTTTAGTGGGGGATTCGAAAGGATCGGCTCGACCAGACGGCGGATGCGGAGATGGAGAGTCGCGTTCGCGCTGTCGCTTGGTGCCTGCCCGGGCAGCCGAATTAGACGGGGGAGCGTCAGGCAGAGGAGGCGCGGTAGAAAGAGTAGTAGAGGTGGCGTCAATGTCGACTCCAGCAGATGCCATAAGACTCAGGTGCGACAAAACAGTGCGGCGCAACAGAGAGAAGAAGCGCAGAAAGCATGCAAGTGACACAGGTCAGAGCGGGACATCAAGCGAGCATGTCGTCCGCCCTCTAGTGTTTTTTGTCTGGGCGAAGCGAAACGAACGTGTGGCTGATGAACGTGGCGAGAGCTGGAGGCAAGTGGATGAATTAATTTTTTTTTCGGCCTACTGGTTGACTCGCGCGTGGAATGCACGTGAGAGATAAGGGCGAGGACGCGGTGGCGACACGTACAAACAGAGGCAAGAGAGACGAAGACTCGAGAGAGGGTTGATGGATGGGCAATGGGCAGAAGGCGTAGAGCAAGAGGTCGGGTAGTGGCGCGTTGGATGTTGGTGAAGAGCAACAATCATTAGTGACGATGGAGAGGAGAGAAAAGGTGACGGGTACTGGGGCTGGGTGCTGGGCATGGCCGCTAAGCAGGGCTGGCGCCTGGCCAGGGAGCTGGGGCGCGGGCGGGCTGGAGTGGGGGGACGTCACTAAGTAACGACAGCGGACCTAGAGGTAAGAACGTCGACCGCAGAGGTAGGTAGGTACTGGTAGAATGGAAGCGCCACGGGCTCGAGGATATGTTTTGAGGTGTGGGTGTGTGCATGCGTGTCTTTCTGTCTGTCGCTCGTTTGTGTGTGTGACGAGACCTGGCATGTTCGAATACAAAGACGGACGCATTCCCGTCGAGGCGCAAGATTGGTGGCTGTGCTCATGGATGCACCTATGTAGGTACTGGTTCTTTGGTTTGAGGACTCTAACAAATTGACGGCCGCCAGAAGATTCAGAGCACACCTAGACCTAGTAAATGCCTGGGCTGGAGGCCAAAAACGTTGCCGCGACGGTTACTCGGGCTATATTGATATTGTACTTGCAGCACAACTGATGATGGTGGGTGGCTCACCCTCCTCTGCCTGACGCTCCCTTCTAATTCGGCTGCCCGGGCAGGGTACCTACCTACCGAGCGACTAAGTCTCACAGTACATGTTAAGTACACTCAGTTTGCTACCTATGAATGCAATGGAGCATGTATCTTGTCTTTGTATTGTAGGTACTGCCAGACGCGACGGAGAGGCGGCCCACTGCGTGCACTGCCGTCCGTCCACTCACTAGGTACTATCTCAGACTGACCTGATGTCAATGACAACGGTAATTTTCTCTGGCACTGCACCGAGGTAGTACCTTACTAGTGCTGGTTATTGCTCCTGTGGCGCAACCGCGCAGAACACTGGTGATGACCGATCCCCGTTTATCTATACTTGCGGATCCGGTGTACTGTAGGAGATGGCTGAGGCTGATCGCCTTCAGCAGCAACGGTCTGACCAGGTTTATCGTAAAGTCGCCCGAATATGTCTTCCGCCATTTAAACATGCACCGACGACACCACCGCCCTTGTCTCTTCAATATCCTTCGGCTTTTCTGTAAAGAGTCTCTCACTCTAGCTATTCCCATTCCGCCGCGCGTCGAGCTTGAGGCGCAGTTAGTGGGCCAAGCCGAACAAGCACCCTGCGTCAGCAGGCAGAGCCAATTGTGGGCATTACCAGCACTGTTCCTGGTTATTACAGTTTGTGGCAGCACTGTTTGCGACCAGCCGGCAAGGCTGCCAACTCCAGAGCGCGCCAGCGAGGCTGGACCAGTGAAAGGCATACGAAAGGAAACAGCTCGTCACACAGCCCCCATGCGGCCTGAGAGTCAAAGATGTTTCGAAAGGCGCAAACAAGCAGTGCCATGCCTACTTCATACATCACAGTCTGCTACCAGTAGAAGCATAGGTACGGAGCCTTTGGATCGCAAAATTCATACAAATTGGCGAGGTCCACAGTAACAGCATCAACGGCAACGACTCACAGGCATAGGTACTTACATAGGTACTTGGGGGGGAATAAGGGCCTCTATGACTTTCTGCCTCCAGGTGCGCAATCTGCCTCCAGGTGCGCAAGTACCGCTCGTCATTGAGCTTGGAATCGGCATGGTGGACATTGGATTTGCTATGTGCGCGGTGACCTGTATCGAGAGGAACCGCATGACGTTCCTCTGCCATCATGCACAGGACTGTGCCCCAGATGTACACCCTAACTACTACCTCAATAGAGTTCAGCCCTCTCCCTCGTCACCTAACGTAGGATTGCATGAGCGTCATAGGCTACTACCGTTCAGCACATTGCAGGCACTGACTTAGTGACTCGCCGCGCGATAACTATTTATTAGTACTGCCACAGCTACAGGTACATGTAAGGCTGATTCGATGCCATCAGATCTGTCGTTACCCAGTCGGCTCCAAAGGCTATAACTAGCTGTAAGCCATTGGCACTGGCAGGTAGTAGAGGCTGTTTATAATTACCAGATTAGACCATGAGACAGCTTCGTCAACCCTGTTATTGGCCATTTGTTTTGTCTCCGTTCTGTTCTGTAACAACAGTTTCTCACTAAATGCATGGTCGTGCTGGATGACGTAGTTGACGCCTCCAGCCAAGCTGCCACAAGCCACTGACAGTCGTGGGCTGGATGGGCTCCGCGAACCAATCATGAAGCGTAGCTATTTCGTCCTGTTGGTACCAGCTACCCTAGCTGTTGACCTTTGGTCACAAGGCAGCTGGTAAATCCCACCACCAGCAAGTTAGCATGGGCACTAAAGTCAACCGAAAACATGACGCGTAAAAGAGGTCATCTTTTTCTGAACTCTCCACCTGATCAGCGAGTAGGCGGGAGACAAACAAGAGGTCTCGCTGTTGTTAAGCCTTAAAACCGGGTTGGAGCGGCCTTTGTTTAGATCAGGCATAGAATGGGCAGGAGACAGTAAAAATGACACTTACTAATTAGATTACTTCGTACAAAGAGGCCAATGACAATGCAATCCATCGTTGAGGAGAGTTCAGGTTGCAGCGCTTGCGAATTTATATGCTCAAAATTCAACACAGCTTCCAGTCTAACAAGGTTGTGAGCCTGTATACCAGCCGCCGATGAAATGTAATCTGTAGTTAGCCTGTTTGCCTGCCTTAACTCGATATTATACGCATATGGGAACCGTGTACGGATAACGATGAGTGGAAAGAAATGCAACGACGCTGATGCCGTTCACGAAATCCCTTTGAGTGCGCGAAGACTTCAGTAATATTTCTATCCACTTGCAGGAACGTACATTTGAGTACAGAAAAAATAGGGATGATAACCTAGATCTACACGTACCTATGTGTATTTGATTACGTAGAAGGTACATTAACAGACTAGGGATCATCACAGAAAATTAAGTACCTAGATTCTTATGCGCTTTAATTGCTTCAGGTTCCTGTGAGGTACAACACCGCACTCAAAGTGATATGACATTCAGCATCTATAGTTGGAGATGGTAATATGACGGGGTTAATGTCAATATCTGATTTGCACAGGTTACTACCAATAGTTATGGAGTACGTGTGCTCCGTATGAAGTACTAATAATATGCACACCGTTAGTTGTGCTGAGGCTTCAAGTTTCCAGTAATGCTGTGGCCGATGTCTTCGGTATGGGGTCTGGAACGTCCAATTTCGGACTCGTATTGGCGCCAAGACCGCAACAATCCTAGTCGCCAAGAAATACCCATCAATACGGTGAATTGCAGAGTTGTGTAATTTGAGATATATAAACATCTAGAGATAAGTAGTTAACACGCGAGCAGCAGAGTTTAATCCTCCAGTACTTCGTACAAACAAGCTTTTAGTATCTATTGCAGCTCTGACAGGATGCGATGCATGAGGGGCCACAGCAAAGGGGCTGTTTCAGATGAGACTGGTGGGCAGGGATGAACCTATTATTTTACGAGGATCGTCCAAGGCGTGTGGCTGGCTGGTCTTTAACAGGCAATATTTGCCCGCCCTCCACATAGCTTGAGGGGCTTTTCTCCCATTTTTTTTCTTTCTTTCTTTCTTTTACTTTTTCTTTTTGGCCAGCTGGCATGTATTGGCTGCTGCTCGAACATTAGACCGTAAAGGAAGACGCAGAAGCGCAGACGTCTCGATGTCCCCATCATAATGGTAATGGCCTGAGAGGCAGAGGAATTAGCCAACCAGATAAGTACGGGGGCGTTGCGAATCAATAAAACAGATTGAGATTATGATCCTCACAGACCTCTTGTGCCAAGTCCTGCCGGTTTGCATGGGCAGTTGCTGTTAACCATCAGATGGTACCTGGTTATCCGTACAAAGAGGCGGCTTATTAGTGCTAGGAACAAGCCACACGCCCACTGTTCGTACGACGTCCCCCTTTTTGAGGCGCCAAAGCAGAAGGAAGGCCTGTGCTTTCACTTCGCTGTTTGATCAAGGCGCGCCCCAGGTTTTCGCATTGTTGGTCATGCTGAACAGATACGATGGCGTGTGGGAGCAATGTAGGTGAGGAAAGCTCAAATGGCGTTTCGGTGTGTCGCTGGCTACGGCCACACAGTCTTTGAAATTGTCCGACGCCTGTCGAGGTTACCGCGTGTACTACCCGCCCGTGATGGCTTCCGAGGCTGTACAGAAGACTGTGCCTATCGATAGGCCTACCTAGAAGCACATCCATGCTCGCAGCTCAGGTATAGGAGATAGATGATGCTCCGCTGTCGACGCCTACCAACCTTTATTATACTGGTATAGCGTGTGAATACCTAGGCATCGTGTTTATGAGGTTTTGTCAACAGTGCCGGCACTGGCATTTGCGGCAACGCGTCGTACACAAGCTGGGCCGAAAAGCCGGCTGCAATGAGAGGAAGAGAAGCAAGTTTTACCTTAAAGAGTCATAGCCTGGGCCCTAAAACCAGTACGTTAGCACGTTTTCCTTCCCTGCGACTCTGCACTTTGTACTGGCAATTTGGGTTTGGTAATACGGGCGTCTCCCACACTTTGGACGCACACGCCCCCTTGCGGGCATTCTTCGCGCTCTCGGGTAGACGCCGCCGGCAGCCCTTTTACAGAGAGAAGAGAACAGCACAGGCTCCCTGCCTTCCTGCTTGCTTGCTTGCCTGCCTCGGTCTGTTGCCAAACGTGCCAAACGTGCCAAATAACAGGCCCAGCGTGCCACCGGTGCTAAATCTCAGAATTCAGGTACGCGCCACACCCACCCACCCACCCAGCAAACCACTCAATCTCCACACGCCCCTGGCGCCAGCGTCCCCCCTTTGATGCCCTTGTAAGTTGTTCCTGGCCTGGCGTGACCATGGCCACCGGCCATCATTTGGACTTTCCTGGGTCACGCCCCTCGACCCCCCAGCAACTGCTGGACCTCCTCCTTTTCCGTCCCCATTACCTGTGGCGATTCGCTTCGTCCTTTTCCATCTTCGTCGCGCCGTCAACTTCGTCCAACTGAGAGTTCTTGCTCTCTACCACGCTCCTTTAACTGGCCTACTCCCTCCACCTCCGCTCTTTCGCTCAATCCCTTCGCTTTCGAACCCTATATTTACTCGGTTATCGTTATAGTCCTCTCAGGTGTGTGGCTCTCGGCTCTGATATGCTGCAGCTCCGCGGTGTGATTTGAACCCACTGATGGGATCATTTCCTCTTGGTTGCGCGATGCCCTTATAAGTTGGGGCTCCTAGCCAAGCATATATTTCTAACAGCAATCATCCGGCTGTGCGACAACGTTGTTTCTCCTGGTATGATGCTGACATATTCTTCGATAGGCATTTTATCATTATGAAGACCTTCATCCAATTGACCCTCGCGGTCACCCTCGCCGCGACGGTCACTGCCTCGTCTCACCACCACGGTCACCGCCATCTGCACGTCAAGAAGGATGCCACCAAGGTCGACAAGCGCGAGCCCGACGTCGTGACCAAGGTCGTTGCTGGCCCTACCAAAATTGTCTACCAGCTCGGCAACAAATTCGTCGACGCCACGGAGGCCAAGAAGGGCCTGGACAACGGTGACTACATCATCGTTGGCGAATCGACCCCGACTTACACGCCTCCTCCTGCTCCCTCCACCACCAAGGATGTCGGCGCGCAGTTCATCGAGTCCAAGTCGACCACCACCACGACCACCCCGCCTCCCCCTCCCCCGACCACGACATCGACTCCGCCTCCCCCTCCCCCCAGCTCTACTGCTGCCGCTCCTGTTGGCAACGCTGCTTCTAGCGATGACGGCGATGCCAGCAGCTCGGGTGGTGAGAATATCGAGTTCCCCAGCGGGAAAGTCCCGTGCTCCGAATTCCCCTCCAAGTATGGCGCAGTTCCTGTCTCTTGGATGGGCATCGGTGGCTGGGCTGGTATCCAGAAGGTGGCCAACTACCCCAACGCGGTCAGCTTCGACAATATTGTTGAGGCCGTTAAAGGCGGTTCCTGTACCTCCGGCTGCATGTGCTCATATGCCTGCAAGCCCGGTTACCAGAAGAGTCAATGGCCCACAATCCAGGGTGCTACTGGACAGTCCGTTGGTGGTATCTACTGCAACCAGGATGGCTACCTCGAGCTCACTCGCGAGAGCGTCAAGCAGCTTTGCACTGCTGGCGAGGGTGGTGTCTCCATCCAGAACGATCTCGACCAAGTTGTTTCTACCTGCCGTACCAACTACCCGGGTAACGAGAACATGAACATCCCTACTGTGGCTGAGGCAGGCCAGACTGTGCCCCTCACCAACCCTAGCCAGTCTAATTACTATCAGTGGGAGGGCAAGAGGACTTCGGCTCAGTACTACATCAACCCCAAGGGCGTCGCAGCCAAGGATGCCTGCCTCTGGCAGAGCCCCACGTCTCCCAACGACCGTGGTAACTGGGCTGCCGTTATTGCTGGTGTCGGCAAGGCTGACGACGGCATCACTTACATCTCTCTGTTCCTGAACAAGCCTACCTCCTCTGCCCAGCCCGACTTTAACATGGAGATTATCGGCGGTAACACTAAATGCGGCTACCACAACGGCCAGTGGATTGGCGGCGACGGCGGTTGCACGGTAAGTGTCCCCGTGCTGCTACAGATGGCAAATCATACTAACTGCGAATGACAGACCGGTGTGGCCTCAGGCAAGAATGCCATCATCCGCTACTACTAAGCACCGCGGCGCCATCGTGCAGCAGCAAAATCGCTATTTCTCCTTGGATCTTAATGTGAATATTCTTTTCGGTAGAGGCACCACTCGAGGGCTGAAATATGGTCGGGGATCTAGATCCATCCATGATTCGAGACGCAAGTGTGTTTGATCCAACTTGTGTCTAGTGTTCGCGGGCTGGTTGATGTGGATGATGTAGGATTTCGGAACACAACAGCGCCACCTTGGATATACTGCGCTGTGATAATTGGCTATACTCTATTAATCGCGAGCGGCGTTGTTGAATGGTTTATCTCCTTTTCGGATCCTGCTTTGTCCTAACGATTCCTTGAGCACCTTGCAGTTCATCCTGCGTGAACTGCGCACAAGACTCCAGTGGGGTTGGGGTTGGTTTCGAAATAGGAACTTGTTTTTATTTGGCTACCTAGTTAATTCTCGCAATTGATTTTATCTTGGTACGAGTTTACGTGCGACAGGCTTGTGAATTGTATACATTGACTGCTTTGTACTGGTGAGTTTGACTTTCATAGCAACATCCACCTCAATAACCCATAGGTTATGTATGTGGGCAAGTGCACATGGTAAGGACACTGAGTGTACTTTGACAAGGAGAACTCAACTTCCATTTGATTTGCTTGGGACTGTTTCAGCCCAACTGAGGCCCCTAGCTTTTCTGGCCAACTATCCATCCTCCCCCCCGTTCTACTACATCTAAAGCTCCATCGGTACAGCAGTGCCCGACTCTCTTGCTAACCGCAGCTCATTGCTCCGCTCCTCATTCTCCTCCTTGAGACGCTGCTCGACGTCCTCGCGGATGCCGCCAAGGTCGGGTGGGATGGCCTGCATCTGGACGCTGGGCGCGGCCTGGACGAAGCGCAGCTGCTCGGTGACGTGCTGGAGGATATCTTGCAGGCGCTTCTGCGAGTTGCGGTTGGTGCGAGGCTCGCCGAGGATCTGCTCCAGCGTGGGAAAGAGCGTGTCCTGGCGAAATTGTTCGCGCCAAGGCACATGCTGTGGCAGGATCGGATTGATCTTGTCGTCACAGCCGATGGCAATAGACGTCTCGTAGGCCCATGCGCGAGCGACATTGCGCGGCGTGTAGCCGCCGCCGCCAAAGAGGATGAGGGGGAGGTTGTATTTTTTGCAGAACTTGACGCAGGCGCCGTGGCCTTGGACCTGCAGGTTAAAGCGGCCAAGACGGTCGCCAGCCAGGGAGTCGGCGCCGCACTGTAGTGCAATGGCACCGGGGCGGAACTTTTCGACAATGCGGCCGATGATGGTGTTGAAGAGCCACTCGTACTGCTCGTCAGTGATGCCGTCATTAAGGGGCACGTTGACGGCGTGGTGCGCGCCGGGATTATGCTCGCTCTTAGGCCCATTGTCGTCGAGCGCACCTGTGCCGGGAAAGAAATTGTTGGGGTCGTACTTGTGGAAGGAGACAGTCATAACGCGGTCGGTCGAGAAGAAGGCCTCCTCCACACCATCGCCGTGGTGCACATCAATGTCAATGTAGAGAACGCGGGGGTAGTATCGCAAGAGCTGGAGGATGGCAACGACAATGTCGTTGATATAGCAAAAGCCGGACGCCTCGGCCTTTTTCGCGTGGTGCAGGCCACCGCCCCAGGCAATAGCAATGTCCGACTGCTTGGAGCAGAGCTTGCGTGCGCCGTCGAGCGCGCCACCCGCCGACATGGAGCAGTAGTCGTAGAGTCCGTCAAATAGTGGACAGTCAGAGCCTCCAAGATTAAATTTGAGATCTGGATTTTGGTTCTCGAGATCGCGCGGAACAGGCTCCGGGAGAACGGTGCCGAGGAAGTCCAGGTAGTCGGTTGAGTGAAACGTAGCCAGCTCCTCGTACGTGGCTGCACGCGACACATAGTTGTCCATAGCGAATGACATGCCATACGAGTAGATGAGGGACTTGGAAAGGGTGAGGCGCCAGGGCTTCATAGGGTGCGTCATGCCAAAGTGGTGCTTCTCCATGTCCGGGTTGCAGTGAAATGAGACGTTGTAGCCTTTTGGTCGGGTGATGCCGGATTCCTCCGCTATGCGCTTGCATTTGCTGTAGAATTTGGCATTTTCCATGTCGCTAGCAAGCCCAAGCGGCGAGCCATACTCTTCGACAATGTCAATGTCGACATCTTGCTTGTGAGGGAGATAGTTGGGCTTGGGGACGCGAAACCGGTATGCATCCATGGCTCGGAGGCCTGCTGGCGAGGCTCCAGGACGACCAAATGAGGGTTCTTTGGCAGTCAGTTGCAGCTACACTGCTGAGATACGTATTCGAATAATGCGCGATGTTATCTCGCCCTTGCAACTCGACGTGGGCAGTTGAGGTTTTAGTCTCAATCAGAGACAGACAGGCCGGACCAGCACAGAGGTGGGAAAGGCGGAACGGTGCGTAATGTTTCGCAAGTCGAAATGGCTGAGAGTCGGAGAAGGGTCAATTTCAGTTCCTACACACGAGTCTAAACTGTGTTGTCGCGATTGCAATGGAGTTGTGCAGAATCAGGCGAGGGTATGAAGGGTCGTGAGAAGAGTGAGTACCTTGGTACATTTCAGTGAAAGGAAGCGCTCAACTCCAATCCAGCACAACTCGCTCAGTGGCGGGCTCTGGGCTAGCCTGATTGGAATATAGCGCCATCTGGAGGGCATGGAGCGAGGCCACCAACTCGCCGCAACCACAAGTTTGTCTCGAAAGTGGTCGCTTGCGCAGGCGTCCATCGGCCTGTCTGCCTTTCTGACCTGTCTGCCTGCGCCTTGCCTGCGTCCACTAATCGCATCGCTATTTTTCCGTGGCCCCGACATCCCGCACTTTCCCATCCCATCCAGAAAGTGAGTGCCTTGCGCAGCTGGTCCAATCCTTCACTCTTCATCGCATTCAACCGCAAAGCCACACTGGCTCCCAGTTCATCCTTCATCCTGGGATCGCAGGCAAGGGTTCCCCTGTCTGAGGTAAGTTGATTGCACTTTCTTGCGACCCGCGCCTGCTTTTTTTCTGTCCCTGTGCCGCTTCCGTTCGCGGGCACCATCGCAGGCTGCGCAAAGTTGCGTTGCTCGTGACAACCACACCATCTCGCCCAACTCCCAGGTTACGCCGAGACGAGCAGATTTGCGGAATTGATTGTCACGCCTGACATTGCATATGTATGGCCCTTGCTACTACACCAAACATTTTTCATCTTTTATTTCTGCCTCATCACCCCTCCATTGTCCCAAAGGTAGTGGATTCCGTCGGCTAGCCATATTTATTAGCTGCAGCCGCCGACGGCTTGCTAAAGTGGCCCCATGTCATCCTGATCCCAGCCCACCTCTCGTCAATCTGATTTTGCTTGGCTTAATTTTGCTCTTTCTACACTTCTGTCCACCTCTCATTCCTTTCCCTGGCCTCTAGCTCTGCCATTTTGAGCCTCGTGGCTCTATAACTACGTGCTGTTCAACGCAAGAGTCCTGCGTCGCCTGCTTTGTGCCTCTCCTTCGCGCTTTTCAGCGCCCAAGTTGTTAACGATGCCCAGAGACGACTTGTCCATCGATTTCGTCAAGAGGATGCCTCAAGCTGAGCCCCTCGACCCGAGCTTAATACTCGATGATTGGATCAACCGCGTTCAGAATTTCCCCGAGGAGATTCGCTTTATGCAGGATGAGATCGCAGAGAAGGACCGACATTATAACGAATGCATCCGGATGATCGAAGACCGCGACGCTAAGATTCAGAAATGGATCAAAACCAATGGCAGTCATGAACCGAACCCCAGAGAAGACTTATTGCGCTCCCAAATCCGAGAGAATTACGCCAAAGCCGACCGTCTTGCTCAGGAGAAGATTGATCTGGCACGAAAGCTGCAAGTGACCATGGACAAGCATCTACGCAGTCTCGACATACAAATAAAACTGTTGTATGACCGGGCTGAGCCCGGATTCAACGACCCCGATGAGGTTCCGTCATTGCTACGTCCCAGCGCTGCCAACATTGCCGCGCCGTCGATTCGGACAAGCAATCCCTCGAGTATGACGGTAGGCCCGACTCTCGCTCCCATCAGCACTGGATCCAATCCTGCATTGGCTCGACTACCCACACATCCGCATATACGTCAAGCGCAAACACCACAACAGCAGCAGCCACCAAATCAGCCACATGCTGCTTCAGCACCGGCAACTCCTGCTGCGAGCATTATTATTAATAGACATAGGGAGGGCTCTGCAGGACCGGCCACGAAGCGAGGACCTAGGGTAGCCCCCGGAGCAGGCACCGCCCCAACCACGTCGAGCGGGCTTGCACGACACTCATCTCTAGGCCCAGGAACCACGAAGAACAACCCCGCGACTGGTCCTAATGGGGCCGTCCGAGCTGGCAGTGCTGGCCCAAGGGCCACAACAACCAAGTTAGGAAACGGGCCAGGCAGTCGACGAGGCACACCCACTGCGCCGAACCGCAAGAAACCCCCACATAAGTCCAAGCTATCCCGCGTCAAGAAAGCCTCTGCTAGAACCTCGCCAGCCTCGACAGCAGAAAGTGACTTGTCAGAGGCCGAGAGTGGCAGCGGCGACGATGCTGCCCGGCGCTCTGGGTCTGCCGCTGATAGCAAAGATGCTGATGGCGATGAAGTCATTTGTGACGTTGATGATGATGACGAGGAAGAAGAGGAAGAAGGCGGCGATGATAAGAAATACTGCTTATGCCACCATGTTAGCTACGGCGACATGGTTGCGTGCGACAATGACAACTGTCCTTACGAGTGGTTCCATTGGTCCTGCGTTGGACTAAAAAGCGAACCAAATGGCACTTGGTACTGTCCAGTGTGCTCGGAGAAGTTGCAGAAGAAAGCCAAGTAATGAGGCTTTGAAGATATGAATTATGAGAACGGTCAGGTGGCGCATGATTGCAATGAGAGTTGGGTAGGTATTTGAGGCAGGTTGTACGGCGTTGTTGTTTTCACCAAATACCCTTGGGCAAGTTAACTGGATTGGAATACAACTTGAGCAATTTCAGCGTTGTGCATTGTGATGCAACATCATCTCTTCATATGTTCTCCTTGGTTGTATTTCATTGTGGTCTACTCTGGCAAGGTGCATTTTACAACGCCACGTCGCACGCCGTCCGATTCTTCACGCAAAGTTATGACCTCGCTCCCACGACTGCGCGCCTGTTCAACAAAGTCATCCAAGGAGCCCCCAACACCGAAATACAGCCTTTTGGCAGCCACCAGCGCGACCGCCGGCGATGCGTTTTGCTTCGACTTTTCTCGTCGCAATATTGAAAACGTAGCTTCCGTAAATGCCTGCAGCGCAAACGGCGAGTAAATTGTTTCTGCGCCGAGTAACAATGTGGCAGCGGCAGCACCCGAGCCAGTCGCGTCATCGGGGATGATGCTATAAACGAGCTCAATAAACTCGGGGGACCACGCTCCAGAGAGGAATGTAAGAGAAATGCGGTTAGCGATGAGGTAGGACTGGAACGCCGCAACCACCTCAGGGAGAAGCTCCAGCTCGTCGTCGATGGAGAAGGCGTTGCGTAAGGCAGGTGTGTGTTCACGGGTGGAAAGAGCCCATGCGAGAATGAAGTTGGGCAGCGTGACGAGCTGCACGACGGTAGGGTTGTAGTCTGCTACAACAAAGGATGTTGGCTGGCGGGTTGCGGCAGTTGTTGGCGTGGTGGCCTCTATTGTCCATTGGAAGAGGGAAACGGAGGGCAAGGCCGTTCCGCAGCCAAACTGAGTTCATGTTAGAGTGAATTTCCTTGCAAGTTTTTGGAACCAAGAGGCATAAGATAGGCGAGGGTTCTTTGCTTGTGCGACGTACCTCTATAATTCTCATCGGCAGATGTTCAGCAGCAGACACTTTACCCTGCGCAGCCAGCACTTTGACCAAGTCTACGCTGCTCTCCCAGCTCTTGAACCCACCCTCATACACGCCCGTCTTGACATCATGGGCGCCCAGGCCGGAGCCGTCGGCGTGGACGCTGTGCTCCGCGTCCTCCTCCTCTTCCGCCATGAGCTGCACCCGCACATCCCAAAGCTCGCGGCGGGGCAGCCGCACGACGCTTCCGTCATCGAGGGTCACGTCCAGCAGGCTGTACGCGATCTTGGAGGGCATCGCGGCGAGCATCTGACCAATGTCATGGCATGCGGCGGGCAGCTGAGGCTCTCCGGGGACGGGAAATGCGCCAGCTGTCGAGGCCGCCGCCGCCCTGCGGGCGGCGGGCTGCCGAGTCTCCGCCGAGTCTATGTCGGCCCCGGCGAAGCCAAAGGAGAATGACATGGCGGAGTTTTGAAAGAAAAAAAAATTATCTAGAAATTGAATCCAGCGTGTAGCTGCTACCAGGTGCCTTGAAAATGCGGTGATTCTGAGTTCTGATTTTGTTGTGGGGCCGAAAATTCGGGCTCGAGCTGCTGCCACCTGGGACTGCGCCGAGAGGTTTCTCAATACTTTTCCTATTTGAACATCTCTTCTAGCACAGCTTTCTCGACAGCGTTGGTCTCAAGTGAACAAATTGATTTGATTTTTTACACTTGCAACTTTCTTATCTGAACTTTCGAGCTGCAATACACGCGCTCTCTGTATTACGTCGCTTTGCGTCCATTTCCCCTTTTGTCACTTGCCCACTAGTTACACCTCAATCATCGCCATGCGTCCGTCACTAGCCAGACTCGCCAAAGCCGCGTCCACACAGAAGGGTCTTCGACCTGACCCCATGGCCTTGCTGCCACCGATTCCACTCTACCGACGCCTCTTGCGCGCGCACCGCAAGTTTCTCCCGGCGGAGCTGCGCGTCCTGGGCGACGAGTACATCAAGGCCGAGTTTCGGGCGCACCGCAAAGTCGACAACCCAGCGCATCTGGTAAGCCGATGTCCAAAATCAACCCATTGACTGTGTGTGCTAGGTGAGGATGCTGATGAATAGGCTGAAGATTGGCTTCTTGACGGAGTGGCAAATGTACGCGCAAAAGATTGAGGGTGATGCCTGGATTGGCGACAAAATTGACGAGGGTAAGCTGGCAAAGCTGAGTGATGAGCAAGTGTATCAGCTTTACGACTTGATGCAATCGATAGAGAAACATCGCAGGGGCGAGTAAGTGTGGAATCAGGTGATTTGAATGGGCTCTGTGTACACTATGGGTATAAATTTTATGAACTAGACTCTGCACCTTCTGCGACTTTCTTGCCATCTATTATCGTTTGTACTTTCGCTCTAATGCCTCGACGAGCCACGTCGTCTGAATAACGCTGACCTTCTTCGCATAGTTCTTCTTGGTGTAAACCTGCTCAAGAAACATGATGGCTTCTACCCTTCGCCCGTGGAGCACACTTGCCGGGTGTATGGCCACAACATGCTTGCCCTGGCTGGTCACATAGCTTGCATCTGGTGCGAGCATTGCTGTCTTCATTGCAAACCCACGGATAAAGCATTTGAGAATTGTCTCGGCGCGCCCCGGAGATGTTGGGGTGAATGGCTGCGGGTCAGCCGGCGGCGCCTCATTGAAGAGCTTTTCCTTAACGCACATGCCGCGAAGCTGTCTTCGAATATTCAGCGCCTGCTTCATGGTGCGTGTGTTGAGCTTTCGCTTCTTACACCACTCATTTCGGTCGGCGTTTTCAGCTGTGTATTGCTGCATGGTGGTGAGGTATGTGATGATGTCGCCTTCGCGTCGTTGAAGCTCCTTTCGAGATTCCTCGACCTCTTCCTGGCCTTCTTCCAGATGCACAGCCAGGAAAATGTCCTCGCCTGCCGTGATACATGATACAACATCAATGACCTCCAGTAGGCAGTCGTATTCTGGGTTTGAGGCCGCAATCAGAACAGCGCCTAAAGGAGCCGAGAGGGGCAGCTTGGCCATGGTCTCTCCAACACTATTAATATTCCCATCGTCATCCAGCGCCCCAAGAAAGTGCAGATGCACCAAAGCACGTTCGATTGCTTCCGTTTCCGGAGAATCCATTAGAGGAAAGGAGAAAACATCCTGAATCCCGCGTGCCTTCATCGTGAGGACTGCGCTGAGAACGTCGTTGCGGAGGATCTCTGGGAGATCAGCCGACTGCAGCGAATCGAAACTCGCCTCAGTGTAGAGACGGTAGCATTTTCCAGGCCCTTCACGGCCGGCACGACCCGTTCTTTGGATTGCTGATGATCTAGAGATGGGCTTAGCGAGTAGCGATTCCAGGCCCAATCGCGGGCGGAACTGTTTCATCTTCGCTTTCCCGCCGTCCACCACATATCGAACACCGGATACTGTGACCGATGTTTCTGCAATATTCGTTGCGAGGACAACTTTTCGTGTGAACCTGTTCTTAACAGGAAGAAAAGCCTCTTGTTGGGCTTCAATCGACAGCTGCCCATATAGGGGTACCGCTTTAATCTTCGGCACGTTGGAGGCAAGGCTTGCGCAATACTCTTCGATCAATTTTTGGGCCATGATGATCTCCTCTTGTCCCGTAAGAAATGCCAGGATATCGCCAGGAAGCGGCTCTTCCGTGTGTATTTTAAAGATGCGTTTCAACAGCGCGTCCTGCAGATCGGCAACGGGCCGAGATTCGTGCTGAACCTCGACGGGAAATTGTCGACCCTCGATCTGTAACATATCAGCACCTTTGTGATTGTGCTGTAATATTGCATCGTCGTCAAAGAACCCCCTGATAGCTTCGATATTGACAGTAGCACTCATAATGACGACTTTGAGCGGAGCGCCGCCACGATGCTTCGGCCCTGCGATCAAAATTTTCTTTAGGAAGCCAACTAATAGATCAGCATCTAGGCTGCGTTCGTGGATTTCATCAACAATGACGGCACTGTATTTTCTCAGGTATGGGTCGCGCAGGAGTTCCTGAAGCAATGTGCCCTCAGTGAGGAATTTGATTTTGGCGCCCTTGGGCACCTGGTGGTCGAATCGAACGGAGTATCCAACTTTGCCATCTTTTCTCCATTTTCCCAATGGCGTTCCTGCTTCTTGGGCCACACGGTGCGCCAGAGTTGTGGCAGCGACTCGTCTTGGCTGAGTAATGGCGACCATGCCACCGACAAAAACTTCATCTGATGAGCCTGCAAGTTTAACTTTTTGACGCCTACACCAAGGCTCTTCGGATAAAAACTGAGGAACTTGTGTACTTTTGCCAGATCCAGTCTCACCAACCAAAACGAGGATATTGTTCCCAGATCCACGCAAAGGCTCTAGAATTTCTTTTCTGTGTCGCCAAATGGGAAGTGCTTGCCTCGCTTGCAGAAGAGCTCCGCCCCCAACATTATTTGATTTGGAGTGTGGACTCTTTGTGTCGGGTCTTTTCGAGATATCCTTGTCAGGTTTATCGTCTGTCGTTTTTCTTTCGCTCTCTGCAATGGGTTTGAGAGGCGGCTTTGATTTGAGCGGGCCTAGGTACCCGTCCAATGAAAGTGTTTTGCCATTGCCAAGGCTGATTATGTTGAGACCTTGGCCGCCAGTTTTTCGTTTTTTGGCAGGCTGGCTACCATTTTCTGCGGACGCCATGTTACTGCTGAGGAAAATTATTGTTCATTTGATGGCTTGGATGAATGAAGTAGCTATCAATGCTTTGAGCTTTTGTGGGCTACACGTGAAAAGTGGGGGCTACCTAAGTTTATGTGCGAGGAACATGTAAATAAAGGTATATTTTCCACTACCTAGCAGCAAGTATTAAGGTAATTCAGATGTTGCTTGTCAGAAACGTTCACTATCATGTGCGATTTTTGTATCAACCAGCTTTCGTCGACACTACGTTTGAGAAGAATAAGAAGTAATATAGAGCAGGATTGAGAATGTAGCCGCTTTTATCCAGATTCCCATTCAAAGATTTCCCCCATCAGTTTCCCAGAACCAAGCCTAAGTCAACAACTAATGCCACTCTGGCCTAGATGATGAGGTAACGTCAAAACCGGTACCGAAGGCAACACATACTCTAGCGTTCTGGCGCAAAGCATGAGCACGTGTTCAAACAGCGATCTAGATTTCTCAGGCCCAATAGCGCAGTGGCTCGATTATTTGATGCGGGCCAATCTCTCGCGGTTCATGCGAGTGGCATCATCCACAGCATCGCTCTATAACCAATGATTAGTAACCTGGCTGAACACACGGCTGGCATGCTAACCTTTGACATGATTCTGTCAATTTGTTTGTTCTGTGAATCAACCTCCTTTCCGATGGCACGACCAACCATGTTCATCATGGAAACCTGACCTTCGAGCTCATTGATACCATCATCAATCTGATCCTCAAGCTCATCGGCGCCTTCTTCATCTTCCAGGTTGAATTTACCATAATCCTTTTTGGTACGCTGCCAAGGTCCGCCAGCACCGGCGGTGTTGAAGTCACGAAAATTCGACTCCATGCGCTGGTTAGCAGAGAAACCCTCGCGGCGAGTTGCCTCTCTCTGATCGCGCTCGGCTCGGTGACGGTTCATTACTTCCTCATCCGCCTTTTGCTGGCGCTGCTTCGATGTAAAGGGGTTGGAGACATGGACAGCAAACATGCTCCTGTTGAGCGTTTTCAGCTCCGCTGCTCTATCTTGCGCAATTTTGTTCTGGTTGGCAGCAAGGTCCAGGTTCTTCTCGGTGTTGTGCAATCGTTCACCCTGTGCTCCAAGGCGCGCGAGCGTGGCGCGGCCGACTTCGTTCGCTTGCCTTGCCATCTGTACTGAGCGCGAGACTGATGCGGAACTTTCCTGTTGCACTTGGCGTTTTTCAGCAAGAATCGCTTGCGTTTCGGCTTCGTCTTGTTCTTCTGCTGTCAATTCTCGCTGGTCACCATATCCGCCGTAGCTATCCTGCGAAGTAGTGGTTGCGCCGCCTTGGCCATAACTGCCGCTGGTCGCACCTGTTTGCTGTCTCTGAGCATATCTCTCCTGCGCACCACCAAGAAGGGCGTCTCTGTTGCTGTCTTGCTCGTCCTTATCGTTCCGTCCGAAGCCACCATAGCCACCAGGGCCTCTAGCACCGGCGGTGGATGCTCCATATCGGTCTGCTCCAGCACTGCTCTCGTATCTGTTTGAGCCATAGCCACCTCCAGATCCGTATTTTTCGGAGCTGTATCCGCCATAACCGCCAGCACGGTCCGGGGCATCCTGTTGTCCAGCACCAGGAGTACCACCTGGTGCACCACCTCCTCCAAGCTGAGAGCGGGCTTGTTGGTAGGGCGTCACGTTCGCATACTTTGCAGAATCGGCATATGGGTCGGCTGTGCCTTGAGGGTCTTGCTGAGCGTACGGATTCTCGGACTGAGCAGCCCCAGTTGACCCCTTCTTGCGACTTCCAAAGAGAGCATTGCGGCTAGCGTCGTCGCCGTCGTCGCCGCTCTTCTTGCCAAAGCCAAACTTCTTCATATTGGGTATTCGTGGACTATGTGATTCGATTGATATCGTGGCCGAAATGGAAGATCGAAACAGGCAAAATGAACCAAGAAGGGGAAAAGTCACATGGAACGAGGACAAAAGTAGCGTACCTGCCTAGGTGGCAAGGAGGCTTGGTTTAGTTATGACGGTGCACGACCAACGTATCAGGCGGCGCCTACCAAGATGATTGGGCAGCAGTGGGGCTGTTGCTATTAACAGCATGATCAACGGTACCTAGTTACAGCCTCCTTCTCTCACAGAACCTGAATCCACGTAGCAACCTAAAACAGAGCGAGCCCTTTTCCAGAAATGACTAGTATTTATCAGGCCTGGACAGTGTCTGGACCATCTTTTGACGTATGTTACTAGGGCTCTGCATTGACAGTGTTTGGAGCCGCAGGGCCGTCAGGCAAGGCACATACCCCAAAGTACCTGCATAGGTACAATTTCATCACACAGGGACAAAGCTCAATTTACCAGCACGGGGAAACGTTGTATAACTAGCTGGCAATCCACATGCCCTTTGGCGGCAAGTTTGAAGGCCGAAGCTGCGTCCCCGTGAAAAAGAAGAGGGGCAGGCAACTGAAAGAGGAGAACCCCACCAAGCGATGCGCCTGGTTTGGTACTCCGTACAGGCGACAGCGAAGTCGCTGGCCAATGGCGTCCCCCCTGGGGGGTACCAGGTTGTAGCCAACCTCATCATTACTCACACCGCGGTCCTCGATAACATGTCACAACCTCTTGCTTGGTATATCAAGCACCACAAGCTGCAAATTCGTGTACGGCATCTGCTACCAACTCCTTTGGCCTCATTCGAAAATTCGAATAGATTGCAGCATTTCATATATCATCTCCTCGCCACAAGGAGCCATCTCTCCGTTCGGCACAAAATGACTACAGAGTACCGTCATCTACAAATACAACACACAACCCAGACAACACGCTGAACGGTACATAGGGCTTGCCCACATCGAATCATATTCTGGCTTTCCCCAAATCTTTAATAGAAAAAACGAACACCATGGCATCCATATTTACCTTCGATCCAGACCCGCCGAAGGTATCGTCGCCTTGGATCCCCCCGGCTGACCCTATGAAGCCATCTATGTCGGGCTCTTCGCAAAAAGAAGAAGATAACGGCAGGCATGAGTTGCTATCAGACTACGGTGTCACCAAATTAGAAGCAGAACCTCAAGAAGGGCCTACTGAGTATAAGTTGCATCTACTATTGCGGCCGAGGAGGGCCTTTACATACATGTCAACCCGCATCAAAGACATAAAATCGAATACGGGTACACCTGCAATTGGAACATCTGGGAAAACAATTCTTTCAACAAATATTGTTGCTCCCCAGACTCGACAGCAGCGTCTCCAACATCTGACGACACAGCTTCTCTGGAGGATGCAGCAGTCTTCACCCTACCACGCGGCGCGAACCAAAGAGTTGGTGGTTCCGCATTGGCCTGATGGTAATGCAGACTTGAATTCCGCCATTCAACTTGCTGCTTTAATCCCAGGCTTGGAAGAGTCGGGTGGTGCTTTGTATGAAATCGGCGTGTCCGACGACGGAACGCTCGTAGGACTTACAGAGGACGAGATGGATGAGAGCCTACTTACTTTGAGAATAATGGCCGCTAGCCTAGGCTGCACGGTCGAGGTCATGCGCATGGTCATCGTTGGTGAATGCGAATGGATGGAGTCTGTTGATCTTGTTGACGAGGGTGACGACGCCGTTCGCCAGGTCTCCAAGAAAGATAAGCTATGGGTAGCAGAGGCCATGGTTACTCCATCCTTCAAGCAGCATGATACTGCAGAGTTTGCCGAGAATAGGTGGCAAAGATCCAATGCCAGAAACCAGCAACAGCACCAAAGCCTTGCAATCACCAGCCGTGGCAGATCTACAACTTCACAGTTGAGGGTGACCCTTACGGGCCCTACCACTTCTGGGAAGTCTAGCTTGCTCGGTACTCTCTCTACGGGAACCTTGGATAATGGTAGAGGCAAAAGCAGGTTGAGTCTCTTGAAGCACCGCCACGAAATGGCCTCTGGCGTAACCAGCTCCATTGCGCAAGAACTTGTGGGGTACAAAGACGGTACGATTCTCAATTTTTCTCGTCCGGATATAGAATCGTGGATAGATATTCATGATCAGGCGCAAGACGGTAGGCTTTTGTTTGTGTCTGACTCTGGTGGACATCCTCGGTATCGTCGAACTGTGCTTCGAGGCCTCATGAACTGGGCGCCGCATTGGAGCATTCTCTGCATCGCAGCAGATGATTCTGAGCAGACCTCAACCGCCTACGGTCTTGTTGGCCAGCAAAACAATAGCGTGGAATTACCATGCGTCGACCTCGTCATGGCACATCTCACGCTATCTCTCAAGTTGGACGTTCCCATGGCCATCGTCATCACAAAAATGGACTTGGCCTCCAAGTCCGGGCTTCAAACGACGCTTGCCAAAGTTTTAAGCGCGATGAAGGAAGCTGGAAGAGCACCGAAAATTCTGCAGCCAGACCAGAAAGAGCACAGGGAGCTGGTCAATATCCCCATGAGCGACAAGTTAAAGGTCGGCCCAGTTATCGAAGCAATGAAAACCGCCGACGGTTTGACTAAGATTGTACCAATTGTGCTCACTAGCGCAATGACCGGCTCCGGCATAGGCCTGGTTCACGCTCTGTTGGAAAGCCTGCCACTGCCACCTCCGCCTACACCACACGACTTTGTGGGCGCCGTGCTGAATCCTGAACAGCCCAAGTCGCTTTTTCATATCGATGATACTTATAACCTGCCTATTTCTCAGGGAAGCTCGGCTACAGAGAACGGAACTGCACAGAATGGTCTCGTTGTTTCGGGGCATCTGAGATTCGGCAGTTTGACGGTTGGAGAGAGAATCGTGGTCGGCCCGTTTCCATATGAAGACGAAGATGGAAAAGTATCTGTCCCAGCGGATCGACCGTCACCAAGCAGTTTTGGCTTGTCGATATCTCACCCAGCTTCAGCAGAGCTGGCAAGAATTGCCATGAAGAATGCCATCTCCGCGTCGGAGATTGCCGGCGAATGGCTAAAAGCTGAGGTCGTTAGTCTTCGAAATTTGCGCCTTCCAGTAACAACTCTAGAGGCAGGTCAGGCGGGTTCCATTGGCCTAATCTTGGATAGGGGCAAGGACCATGCACCCAGAAACATGCCGCGAATTCGCCGCGGCATGGTGCTGGCCGTGCCATCAAAGCACATGCTAGATACCGGTCTCTCTTTACAGGCCGCAAGCGGGTTCACCGCTGTGTTCAACGAACTCGACTCAAACACCCTTGCCATCGGTGCCCTCGTCAACGTGTATGTTGCCAGTATTCGGGCCGCCGCTCGCATTTCAAAGATTCAGTATACTGATCTTCATGCGCCTGGTCAAGAGTCCGGAAATACTGCAACGGACGAACTTGGAGTGTTTAATTTGAACGACGAGATGGAAACGGTAGCCGCACGAGACTCAGAGGACACTTGCGCGACTGAAGTGACATTGGAGCTGTTGCATACCCGAGAGTGGATTGAAATGGGGTCGCGCATAATTCTGCTAGAAGGTGGTAAAAAGGATAGATCGGGCCTAGAGGGGAATATTGGAAAGGTGGTTGAAATTGTCGACTAAACGGCTGTTTGATTGTGGTTTGTTTGGCTTGTTGAAGTTGTCGGCATGCGCAACAATTCACGGTTCAAGGTTAATTGAGATCTGGTGCAACTACAATAATACCAAAAATATATTTCACACGGTGTCTACTTAACCCTAGGCTTGTACTAGGCCATAGAAAAGGGTCCACGTCAATATAAAGCCCGATAATCCATTGAAGATGCCGCCAGTCCAGAAGCCCGCGGCGCCGTAGTAGTAACGGCTGGCATCAAAAGACGCCTTTCCAGCAGCGAGCGAGGAAGGCGCTATTTGGACGGCATAGAACATGACCGTTGCAACGATGGAGAGCACAAAATAAAGAAGAAAGCCAGTATATGATTCTAGGCCGAGGACGCCAGCGGTTACGCCGAATAGGGGCGCTGTTATGCTCTGGTAATTCGAAAGTATCTATGAATAATAGCCATCTGTCAGTATGCATCTTATCTCGGGATGGAGGTTGTTGCTCCTACCCTCCCATTATGAATCATGGACTCTTGGACCAGCGGGTTTATTTGGTATTCTCGCTCCGACATCTTGGTGTGCAGCTGGCTGATATCTGAAAAGATTGACGCTCGGTGTTTATGTGTAGTCGGAACCTATACAAGAGTACGCACACAGGCAAAGAGTGGCAAGTCTCCAAGGAATTGAGATGGGTAGTTGCTCGTGACGGGTGGTCAAACCTGACTTGCTCAGCGACGTGACGTGTGCTCCAGCCGATTGGTAGTGGCCCTCTTGGTAGTGTGGCTGCTGCATCCGGGCCGAAGGTGCTCCGACGCCACGAGGTACCCTACCTATAGTTAGAAGGTGTACTGCCCCTCCACAAGTTATCGCGGGGAAGTTCTTAAATCATTCACATGCATAATTCCAATTGCATTGACAAAATGGAACACAATTTCAAGCCACTGCAAAACGACTTACTGCTTCGTGCTGCTCGCGGTATGAGTTTTAACCCGCGAGATATTTGCAGGTTGGGTGGTGTATAGGAGGTATGCGAACTGACACTGTTCTTGTAGGCGAGGTCGTCGAGCGTCCGCCCATGTGGGTGATGCGGCAAGGTAAGAGAAAACCAGAGCGGAAATCCGACATCAGAAGGACTGAATCTAATTATCTTTGAAAAGCTGGTCGTTATCTTCCCGAATACCATGAAGAAAAGGCTGGTCGTGACTTTTTCGAATGTTGCCGGGATCCCGAAGTAGCCTCGAACCTTACTCTCCAGCCGATCGACCGTTACGCCAATCTCATTGACGCAGCCATCATATTCTCGGATATTTTGGTCATTCCCCAAGCCATGGGAATGATAGTTGAGATGGTTGATAAGAAAGGTCCGCATTTTCCGGAGCCTCTCAAGACACCCGACGACGAGCAATACGGTCTGGTCATGGAGCGCAACGTTGACGTCGCCGGTGAATTGGACTATGTCTACAAAGCCATCACGCTCACGCGACAGAAACTCAAGGGTCGTGTGCCCTTGATTGGCTTCTGTGGTGCGCCGTGGACGCTGTTTTGCTACATGGTCGAGGGCGGCGGTACCAAGCTCTTTGCCCAGAGCAAAACGTGGATCTACAAATACCCCGAAGCGACGAAGAAGCTATTGGCCAAAATTGCAGACATCTGTGTGGACCACCTGGCTCTCCAGGTCAAAGCGGGCGCTCAACTCGTTATGGTGTTCGACTCGTGGGCCGGTGAGCTGGGACCGGATTCATTCAGCGAGTTCTCGGAGCCTTATCTTGCGCATATTGCGCAGAAGCTACCAGGGAAGCTGAAGAGCCTCGGTCTTGAGTCTGTTCCCATGACAGTATTCCCCAAGGGCGCCTATCATGCTTTGGACAAGGCTTGCAGCTTGGGGTATAATGTTGTCGGCCTTGACTGGCTGCATGATCCGGTGGACGCCGTCAAGATCCGTGGTGATCGTAAGATCGTCTTTCAGGGCAACGCCGACCCCGGTGTTTTGTATGGCACAAAGGAGGGAATCACCAAGGCTGTCCAGCGGACCGTGGACGGGTTCTGGGCCGGCAGAAAGCAGGGTTGGATTGCCAATCTAGGACATGGTAAGTGCATCCTACTCTGCTGCCGAGCTAGATACTAATCCTCTATAAAGGCATCACTCCTGGTGTTAATCCCGATAACTTGAAGCATTTTTTCGAAGAGATCCACCGCCTCACTAAAGAGTGAGAAAAAAAGACGGGAAGTTGTCCGCATCACTGCTCAAACCCAAAGCACTTTGAAAGCTATTAAAAGGCATTTCTAAAAGTAATAAATTCATTATCAGGAGAGCTTGTTAAAGCGCGTTCATGTATATCTCAGTGTAGACAGAAAAGAATCAAGAGACTATTGTACATCACTCTACAAGCACATGGAGATATGACCCTGCTCTCAGAAAATCGGGCTAAGTTGCAATACATGCCTCCTTCGTATGTAGTCAAAAACTTGGCAGTTATGAGAGTGGGCCACGGCATAATATCGACGGATATGTTTGTGAACCTATGACGAAGTTGTCGGAACACCCCCGATAAAAATAGCACAAACTCTAGTCTGCGCTGTTGGTAGGCACAAGGCTCAAGGCCAGTAAGGGCTAAGGGCGCAAAGGCGATTTACCCAAGCCGCGCCTGTTACGCCTTCTTGCCGAACGGCCAGCCCTTTCGGAGCTTAGACGGAGTCCCGGGACGCTCTGCGTCGTCGGCAACAGCTTGCTCGCGACTTGTGGTGCGGGTCAATTCCTCGGCGTCGTCCTTGAAAACGTTGCCAGCGCCGCCTCGACCAGCGTGCTGGGCGCCACTGCTGTAGCGACGGGGAACACTGCGTTCAACAGTCAAGGTCAGTAAATCCAATTCCGTGAGGGAGTATGGCAAGCTGATCGTAGGAGGCGACTCACGGTCTGACGTCTTGGCGCAAACGAGTTTCAATAGGATCGTTATTCTTGGCCATGTTGCCTGTCCCGCCGCGGCCGGTCGTTACAATCGGGGTCTTGAGCGTCGGGGTCTCCAAATCGGAGGGTTGGAGTTTCGGCGAGGCCTTGGCGTCGGACATGTTGCCCGCGCCGCCGCGACCGTGTGAAGCGTACTGCGAGCTCATGGTTTGCGTAGCGAGTTCGGTCAAGAGTCGCCCAAGTTGGCGCAAGAGCAGTTAGGTAGTGACAGTGCGCGCGCGCGGGTGACCGCTGCTTGCGCAGAGTTCAGGGAAAGCGAGACGGCCGTCGGGGGAGAAATCGGTGGCGTCCAGGAAAAGGAGGGCAGAACGTCGGTCGACTTGCGCAGGTCGAGTTTGGCTGTCGCTGTTTTGTTTCAGAAGGCTTCCGAGAGTAAATTGGAAAAGGTGGAAAATCTCGATATCGGCGGTGAAATTTGTCGGACTTGGGAGCCAATTTTGACGAGGGGTACTAATAAGGAAACGAATCTTGTGATGAGCGCTCTTGGCAGCAAAGAAGCCTAGTCGCATTCTCCCCCCCCTTCAGCTGTTTGCTGCTGGCTTCGGTGGTGGCGAGTGACAAGTGGTGAGAGGCGGACTGCGCCAAAAAAAAACTCCACCAACCCACCCACCCAGCAAGTTGGAGAATTGCTACCCAATGTCTCTTCTACGCCATGACATTATTATGCCGTGGACTATATTCGAAGGCTCATTATGTATGTACTATACAGAAAGACTAGGCGATGTGCGCAATACAACTATGGGTTGGGAAGTGTCTTCTTGTCAGCTCATGAGAACACATTTCTCAGACGTGTTTGGCTATCGTCTTCCCACGGGCTCTCAGGCCAATCAATGGTTGGCTGCTGGAGTAGAGCAGAGGCTCTTGCTCCTCGGAATGAATTACAACCTTATATCTAAGCCAAAGTAGCCGTAGGTAGCTTATGTTGTTGCCCGAAAGATGAGAGGATGACCAGCTGATCTAGAGTAATCCCGCCCGTCTTCATCTGAGTGTTAGACAAACATTACACCAAACTGGGGTCCCAAAAGTATTCAAGCATTGGCTCAGCAAGGTTGAAACCTATGAATCGCTGCCAGCTTTAACTGAAATCATTTCTGTGCCGCCATATCTAAAATTTGCACTTTTCCTCCCGGGTAAAAGCTTTCCTTAATCCCCGTAGCCGTCTTCGTCATCACACTTCCCGCCGGCTTCCTTTCGAATTGGTATCTTGATTCCTTGCACCGCAAAGGTTTTGCTGAGGGCTGTGCTCTCGCAAACACCTGGAAACTTTTTCGCAGAGAAGACACTGAATACCTCACTGCAGGAAGATGCGAGGATGGGCGCTCGGCCAGTTGTGACTTTTGCCGGTGTACCGTCTTGAGGAGCACGGCCTCCTCGAGGGCCTACATTGACAAACGAGAACCTAAGGCTATTGCGCCTTGCTTAGCGCCAGTATGCCGACGACATGGCGAAAATTGACTTACCGGAAGTTTCCTTCAGTTCGTACGCTGAGATCCTGTAAAACAAACCAGATACCTCGCTTGCCTTCCGTGTCACACAAGTTGAATGCACTGACGGCAACGCTACCAATCAAATTCCGAGTGAACATCCCCTGTGGTTGTCCTCCACCGACACTCATTCTTGTCATATTACCCGGATCTTGACCACCCTCAGGGGTCGAAACCAGTCGCGAATGGCCACCGTTGCTGTCTGGCACCATCGATTGCTCCGGTCTGTAGGCTTGATGTTGCGAGTAATGCTGCGATGAGGCGGAATAGGTGCCACCCGGACGATATGTGTTGTTCTCTGTCCAGAGAATCAGTGACTCGTCGCAGACATTTTTGTGTAGAAAATTTCTCACCGTCATTATAAGTTGCTTGGGAAGGGTATTCCGACGAGTACGAAGCCGCACGCTGCTGCCTGTAGGATGCGTCAGGCCCCGGTAGCACCGCATGCGCGTCTTGAGTTGGCTCTATTGCACTGTACGACGAAAACCCATGGGGGTTCGCCGATGACGATGCGCTAGACGATGCGGCGGCGGATGAGCGAACAAGGTTTACCTCTCTTGTTCCGTCGGCATTCCAGAGATCGACATTCAGGACGAACATGGCGTGGTCAATTTCGCTGAGTAGGAGGGGAGCAGTTAGCTACTGAATGCGCTGACTTGAGACTTTTTCCCCGTGGCCTACTTGTAGTTGATTTCTTTGCCAGTGGCAATATCAAGGATTGTCAGTCGAACACAAGGTGGCGGCGTGATGGGCCGGCGATCCTGTATCACAGTTAGTATGGTGTAGGGATGCAACATGGCAAAATCGTCACCTTGTCACCAAAGCCACACATTCGGGCTCGCTTTGGCTGTTGTATAACATCAAGCCTTGATACTCGATTAGCTAGACACGAGAATGTGGAGGCCTGGGCTCGCAGCTCACTGATATTTATGACCTACAACTTCATCCACATGAGAGACAGACGTCAGCACAGCCTGTGGAGGCTCGGCATCTTTTGAGGAGGTATTTGCGGATGCGTAGCCGGCGTCATTTGCATAGCTCTCTCGCCTTGAGGGGTGGCTAGGGGTCAATGCAGAGGGCTGATGCTGTTGATGAAGATGTGGCTGATGTTGTTGCTGATGCTGTGGTTGTGAGTGTGGAGCAGCCATTGGTTGGTGAGGAGGCGGAAGATTCATTGATGGATGCTGATAGTGGAGCTGACTTTGTGAAGAGGCCTGGCGATAAGAATCGGCGTACTGGAGCAACTGTCGGGGTGCCGGGAGCTGAAGCTGTGAGGGTGTAGAGCGTTGGTAGTTGGGAGGGCCGTCTGGAGGTGGCATCGACTGTGGAAAGGCCTGTTGTGGCCCGGGGGGTTGATATGGAGGATTCATCTTGGCAGCGCAGAGCGCGAGTCTGGTCTGGCAGCGGGTGGTGGGACGTGCCAGCTAGATTGTGCGGCAATCTGCCTCTATTTAACACTCGACTGCCACCCTCAAAGACAGATGAGAAGGGAGCGAAGGGGAGGATTGTGACAGTGGCAAGAAGAGGAGGAGTCGTTGGTTGAAGCAGCGTGAGACAGCGCGACAGTATGTGGTAGCCAGCGCTTGTTAACAGCTGGGTTAAACTTTTTGGAGGGCTACGGGGCCCAATCAACATGCGTCTTGGCTGTGTGCTCACTACCTACTAACCTTTCCGTCAAGTAGTTAGGAGCAGCACCCGCCATGTTCCTTTGCGATGCATGAGTAGCGCAGCTGTGGCGAGGGTAAAAGAAGAGGCAAGGGTGGCTCCGAAGTTAGGTTAGCTGCGTTTTACAGGTCGTTAGCGCGCAGGCCTACATTAGACCAGTGCAGGTAACAAGGTCGAGCGAGGGAGGTGGTGGCCCCCCGGGGGGTAGTCAGGTGAGGGGCAGAGAAGAGCCAGGTCCTGCCTGGGTAGACTCAAAACTTTATCTTCGACAAGGCAGGGTGCAAGCGGAAACAAGAAGCAAAAACGGTGCATGCCTTACCGGCCCGGATACCTTGGCAGGTAAGGACCTGGCTTGGTACCTGGTAAGTTACTAAGACAGCGGCAACCTCGGCAAGGCCTCGTCAGACTTTAACGATGATCTGATCTTGATTCATCGGGGGGTTCGTCTTAGTCAAGGTTGACAGGAAACGCAAACCGCCCAACTACAAGGTAAGCGGCCCAACCGAAGAAGCGCCCCGGCCTGGTAATTCCCAGAAACAGCAAGCCTTGGCAGAAAGTCCGAGTTTTTAGCTGCAGTGGCACAGTTTCACTGCACTAGCACACTGGGTAGCTGGAGAAGCGAGGGGATTACTCCTACCATGCTGTGGTTCTATTCTTACACCTGCAGCTTTGTCTCTTTCAAGATGCGGTGACAAGGCGATTCGCCGTCAGCGGGACGCGGTCTGTACTAAGAGGGGCCAGTATCAACAGGGGAGGAAGGGGGCCTATTATTGTTACTGGTCAGGTTTCAGACCTGATTTGCACAGGTGACACCAATGATGCCGGCCTTTCCAAATCGGTAATACGGGTTGGCATGGTACCGACAAGGTCGGACAAGCGCTGGTAAGCCTGGCGCTAACACGGATGTCGGGGTTGTTGGACGGCGTACTCCGTGTATTGTACAGATTAGTTAGGATGGGACTGCTGGGTGACCCGGACCAGGGTGGGGGCCGGACACAATGAAAGGACTGGCATTTGCTAAACTCACTTTTCATAACTGTTCTATTCTTACAGTACACAGCTTGTGTACAGAGGTAGTACTGCGGCGGGGTGCCGGAGATGGGTAACAGTATGTGAAACGCCGAGTTACATTAAAGGCGTTTGCGCCGGGCTGGGTGGGAGGACTGACAGTTTTAAATCAGCGACCAACTACCTACCTAAGTAGGGCTATGTCCTACTCCCTAGCTGACTACATAGGTAAACTGTAGAGAAATGAGCCGCCAGCTCGCCCCCTCTGAGCTTACTCTTCAAACGCTCACACAGAGCGGTTCTCGCAGGAACAGCGGTGCTCAAGACGAGATAAGCCGTATGTATACCATTCGTATTTGCTCTCTACTATCTCAGAAATGAACAGCTTGAGCTCTTCAACTTTGCCAATACCTTATTCTGTCTTCTCTTTTCCCTTTTTAATGAGTACTAGTCAGAGCCGTCGTTGGCGCTTGCAGCCCCAGCCAACACGTGTTGGCCATTCACGCATCCGTATGGCGAGTGCGCATCCACTAACCCAGTGCCAGCTTGTAGCATTTTATACCACGATAGGGGGAGGGGGTGTTGATGGTGTTGTTCTACATCGTGGAGCTTCATGCATTATGGTAATGGTTATCGCGGTCTTCTATGCGTGTTTCTTGTTAAAATAAAAACAGCCAGCTCAAGATGCGCAACCTGGAAATAATTGTTGTTTAGGTCCACAGTCGATATTCTGGGTACCTACTCGGCAAGGTACCTGTAGGTAGTCCGATTGCGGCATAGGTACTCAAGCTGCAGGGTGCCTAGATAAGAGGCGGAAGGCAACTACGTCAAGTTTGCCCCGCTGTCGGAGCAGAAATTGTAGAGCTTCCATCCGGCGGTAGCTATTGACTCACGGCCTGTTATTTTGGATATTTCACCTTGTCACGCCGCCGCCGCCTCATTCTATTCAATTTCTCGCCACAGGGGGCACACTTGTACATTCTATCTCCTCCTTAGTTTCCTGAGCCATGGATCTCGTTAATCAGTAAGAAGCACTTGTCAATGGCCGGCCATGCCGCCACCTTGAGCCCGCGCTGTGGTGCTAACATTTCCCTTCCAACAGCCTGGAAGGCCGACTTTTGTTTGCCGTCCCCAAGAGTAAGATTCATTTACCGTCCCTCCGAAATTTACATCCTTCAGTAAACGTGGCTAACATATCCTTGCAGAGGGCCGCCTTAATGCCGCGACGCTGAACCTGCTGGAAGGTGCCGACATCCAATTCCGGCGCGAAAACCGTCTCGACATTGCCCTCGTCAAAAACCTCCCCATTGCGCTAATATTCCTCCCCGCTGCCGATATCCCAACATTTGTCGGTCAAGGGCGAGTCGATCTCGGCATCACTGGCTGGGACCAAGTGAAAGAATATGCTGCCGGCGTCAAAACCCACACACCTGCCTCCGACAAAGGTGCCGGGTGCGAGACGGTGATGGATTTGGGGTTCGGCTCCTGCAAGCTCCAGGTTCAAGTCCCTGAAAAGGGCAAATATTCTTCAACCAAGGATCTCATGGGCCTCACCATCGGTACCAGTTTCCCCAACTTGACTGCTGAACACTTTGCCAAGATTGAGGCGGGACTTGATCCCGCGTCAGACGAGCAGCCTCCCACGCGACTTCTACGTACCAACATTATCGAGCTCAGTGGTAGCGTTGAGGCTGCTTGCGCTCTTGGTGTTGCTGAGGGCATTGTTGATCTCGTTGGTAAGATCAATATGCAGTGCTAATTGTACAAAAAGTCGTAGCTAACTGGCAATAGAATCTGGTGAAACGATGCGCGCTGCCGGTCTCAAGGCCATCGACACCGTGGTTGAGTCTAGCGCTATCTTAATCAAGTCAACGAAACCATCGAACGTTGAATTGGTCGAACTAATTGCCTCACGAATCCGCGGTGTCATTACGGCGCAAAAGTTTGTGCTCTGCCAGTACAACGTAGAGCGCTCCAAGCTTGTTGAAGCAACAAAGATTACTCCCGGGAAGCGCGCTGCCACCATTACGCAGCTTGACGCTGACGGCTGGGTCGCCGTTAGCTCTATGGTTGAGAAGAAGAAGATCGCTCTTGTCATGGATGAGCTAACCCGCGTGGGTGCTCAGGATATTCTCGTTCTCGACATCCACAACACTCGGTAGGCGTAGATGCAGCGGTGGAACCGCCAAACTTTGGACTTGTTTGCGTCTTCAGCCCTTATTGGCGGGCCAGGAGCCGACGGAGGCGCCAAGAGCGGTAGAGAAGAGGATGGAGGGCAGTGGGAGGGAGAAGTGCGCGGCGAGCACGTCGTGGTAGAGCGCGGAGGGCGTAAGGAGCCGCTGCGCGGCTTCGAGGGAGTGCAATACCTAAAAGGTGGAGGGTAGGTCGGCGTCTATAGATTTTCCTTTCAATTAAATGGATGATTCAACAGCGAGATATGCTGTGCTCGGGCTATTTTTTGCCAGATACCAAAGACCAATGTCCATCCCTCCCTCCATCTATGCATCCAGCGTGGTGCTAGCAACCAACACTGCACCTAACGCGCTTATTACATGCGTTTTAGTGGGCAGCCGGATTGGGCATCTTTGGGTGGTTTTCTGGCTTGCCATGACGCATGGTTGACGGTCGGAAGTGTCGGACAGAGCTACCAGGCCGTAACCAATCTCCCAAACATCTCTTCACTATCATATCTTCGGGAGTATCGAATCCTACCAGTGGCAAACTCTACTTCATCAAATTTTATCTTCACAGTCGTCGCTCAATATTGTAAAGCTGCCAACATGGAGTCCGATGCCCGCAAGAAACCAGCAACGCCTCCGCCATCACTGCCCCACTCTCCAGAACTCATGGTCAGGATGCCTGCAGACGAGGCCGAACCTGGTACCCTGTACAAGGTACACGAGACATCTCCTTTAACGCTATATCTATCTCTGTCTAATACAATTTACCAGCTTTTTATGACCCCAATCTATTTTGTATCGTTCCTGGTGTCATTAACTCTTGTTGATATCCACTACACTCAACTTCGCATGCATACTCACGCCGAGTCCCGCAGCAGGTTACCGAGCTGGCTACATGACATTTTATACTCCAGATATTCGTACCAGGACTCACAGTGGAAACCCAGCGACGTGACTGAGCCATGGCACTACCACAGCAAACAGAAGAAACTCATGAGAATGGAAGCCGAGGATGCATTTCGACTTCGTGGCACCGTGATCGCTGGGCTTGCTGGGCTTGCTGTGGCGGCAGCTGCTGGGACAACAGCTGCACTGTATTCACTAAAAGTCCTTCTGTCGTGGCTTCTCGGGTGAATTACCAGTGGTTAAAAGATTGCCTTGATAGCATCTAACATGCGATTGAAACAAAGAGCCTTGGAAATTAATACTACAAACTCATCATGACACTACGAGCCACACCAACTGGCTCAAAGCGAAGCGTGCTCCATGTCAGACTCTGGCCTCTCATTACATAATAAACGATTCCAGAAGCATGGGAGTTTTTCCAGAGAACTGATCAGTGATGAAAAGTGTATATTCTATGTCTGATGGCGGGCTGAACATAGTAGCCCAATTTTATGTATGTACTGCTCCGCAGCACCAAGTTCATCCGGCGTCTCCTGTGAGATATCGCCAAACCACCAGGGTCCGGTCAATAGATTCGAAAATATGCAAAAAGGAAAAAAAATAGGAAGAAATGAAGAAGGGTTTGGGGGTTCCGAGCCATTGCCGATGTGCTTTGGCGTGCCTGCTTGCACGATGGGGTCGGCTCTTCAGTGGCAGCCAATTCTATCTTCCACACTGCTCCAGTATACCAATGGCCGGGGTTCCAAAAGCCCAAATTCTTCTGGGAAGCTAGTTCGTTCTTGAACCAGTCCAGCAATGGACGGCTGCCTATTTATGATGCTGCTGATTGTGATGGCAGCACTGAATCCCATGAAGCTGGAGGGCGGCATGATGCTGCGGACGTGGCTTTGTGATGGGCTAATGCGAATAGCGGTGCGAAAGTTGCTCGGAATTTTGCTGTGCTGAAATCTTGACGCGACCATATTGACTGATTCCCTTTTATGGAGGGTTCGACGGATGTATTGGATCGTGGGGAAGGCTGCCGTTTTGCGGTTGGTAGGTGTAAATGGTCTCGTTCACTGAGAAAAGACGCGCGCGGTCCGGTTTTATCAAGATGTGTGTCTTGTTCAATAAATAACCCCTTAGCCACCGTGTATGGGCTATTGGACGTGAAAGAGACCAATAGTTCGCGTCCTGGTATTATTGGCAAAAGGGCAGGGTCGGAAATGGATGATGATCTGGTGACTGGTGACTCCCTTGGGTCCAGCTGCGGCTCAGCTTGCGATAGAAGATGAAGATTCAGAGGCCCGCAAAGTAAAAAATGTCGGACAATAAGGTATGCAGACTAACGAATGAATTTCTCAATATAAGTTGGCAGAATTTAGTAGGAGCAAGCAGCAAGTCTTGCAACTCCAACGGGGACAGGGAGAGAAGAGCAGTGTTTCCGATGGAGGTGATGTCTTGGGAGAACGGGCTAGCAGAGTTTATTTAAGCTCCTGGACACCAATCCAGGTCCATGAACACGGTCGCATCCTTCAGCCTTGACTTTCACAAGGTGTTAAGATACGGGCCGCAGAAAGCAAGTTTGCCGCTCCGTGGCATGTCTGAAGCTGTTTCAGGCATGCTGATTTTGTGACAGCCAGAATAGCGCGCCTCCAGTTCTGAAACCAACGAAGCATCAGCTCCTGAAAACGACGGGTAGGCATTCATGCGGCGCGGATGCTCCTTTATTAGTTAGGTCCTAGAAATAATTACCAGTATAGCCCTATCGTAAGACTCTATTTACTGTTCAGATACGCCGACCGGCTTCATGGCTTGCTATCCGATCTTCAGGGATTTGTCGGGATGAAAGAGCTGCGCAGCCAGCCGCATCCAAGCTTGCTTCACTGGAGACTATAGTAAAGTTTCCACCGCTATAACATGCGCTGTAATAATAAACCTGGTTTCATACACATGATTTTGGTTCTAGTCATGGTCCATTTAATGATAACATACAGGCCATGCTTAATAAGTTTCCCAACTTCCCAACGCCGTGAACGCATAAATATCGCAGAGAAATAAGAGGCAGCACTGCTTGTTTGGCCTCGTCAATCAACAAGATTGAACAAATGCATGCCGAGCACTTTCAACCAAGATCTACATATCTATAGCCTGCCTTGTCCGAACGACGAAGAGTTTTGCTTTTCCGAATACTCTCCACCCAGACCGAGTCATCCAACATACCTCGAGCCTGTGCAGGGCTCAACGATCTGCCCCTCCGATCGGCTTCTACATTGGAAGCATCCGAAGGACTCAATTGGAAGCTCGCCCGCATAGGACTCGCCGGCGGGGATAAGCCTCCTCCCGACGTCCTGGGGACGCTCAACGGATGCTGAGCGCCAGAGTCTCGCGGTGAAATCTCGCCAGCCCAGACGGATGGTCTCTTGGGCGACTCCAGATCCGTGTTGATGCTGGGAAGCAGCGGCCTATTTGTGCTGCCAGAAGCCCTTGCAACCGTGCCCGCATTTGACTCTTCATCATCAACCAAAATCTCCGGCACACTCAGTTGGGGAATCTGGGTCATGCGTGCTGAACGTTTCATGGCCATATGCTGTTTAAACTTCCTCGACCAGTATCTGGATGACGAATTAGTCCAAGCCACAGCTTGGTGGACATTCTTTTGTGTCTGCACTTACAGGGTGTCAAAGAAACCTAAAACAGTTCTTCGTCGAATTTCTTCATCCACGCGCTGAAGCCGAGCCCGTCTTCGCAAGAATTCATCTAGTCTATCAATTGTTAAAAATCGGTGCTCACAGAAGAAAGCTGGGACATGCTGCTAACCTTAGGCTTTTGCTATCGTTGATAATTTTGTAGTGGGCGAGAACAAGCAGAACATCCGAGAACGCAATACCTCGATCAGGATCTGCCGCAACAAGAACTTCCTCAAAAAAAACATTGAACACCCGGCGTCTTGCTCGGATTTTCTCAACGTCAAGACTCGCTAGTCTTTGGTTAAGTCTGCCGAGGTCAATGTCGCCTTTGGCGTTGGAAGCCACGATTGAGGAATGACGCGAGAGTCGTGCATCGTTGCGCACGTCGTCAAGGATTCTGGAGACGGAGTCTTCCGGGTCGTAGATCCTCATCTGAAATATACCAGAGAGTTCACCGAGCAGACGAGGAAACTGAGCTTTCGTGATATACCCAGATCCGGAAGGGTCAACACTCCTCCATGCCTCTTTGAAGCGACGAATCTCGTCTCTATCAACAGCTGCCATGCCACTGGATCGCTGGTATACATAGCTAAAGCTTTCATATATCAGAGAAACGAATAGGTTGACGAAGATGTACATGCTCATGATGTTCCACGCCACAAACAATATTCTTGCCCAGGGCTTACTTCCGCAGTCGCTATCGAAGAAGGTCGAGTCCTTCACACAAAGAGGGGGCTCAATACCGGCATAGTCTTCCATAATCTGATTCCAACCTTCTCCAAGACTCATTCGAAATAATAAAATGAGAGCATTGGGTACCGTGCGGAAATTCAGGTCGCTGGTTTCTTGCCCACCAAACCGCGTTAAACTGAAGGCCTGCGTCATTGCAATAGCAAACACCAAGAACAAAACAAGCCATGTGGCAAGCAAGTTGCTTATCACCGTCAGGCTTGCTGCCGCGGTTTTGAAAAGTTGATCCAATGCGTCGTTGCGGGGTATGAGCAAGAGAATGATGGCGACCAAGAAAATTTTGTACAGCTGTTCGTAGGCCTCGCCACGAGTATTGGCAATCAAAAGTGACAAGGTGGCGATAAACGCCCCAGAAACCACTACCAACGCGTAGAGGTCCCATGAGCTTTTTCTGAATCTGCTCCAGCCCAGTCCGAATATGCGGATTGCAATGTTGCTCAGGTAGACCAGCACGAATAACAAAGACACAAATTCTCGAGTTCGAGCCCACCATCGCGGCTCGTTGTTGAATTCCGCAACGAGGAGGACAAGATGAAGAATAAGCACCACTGTTACCATCTGGTACCACTTGCCACGTTTTTCTATGGCTCTTTTGTGGCACCAACGCTGCCATTCCTTGCCCTTGTCATTGTAAGAGCTCTTGGACGGAGAGATACGTCTTAGAAGTTTCCTCAATTCGAGCCAGGATCGTTGTTCCGCAGTGAGAAAGGCAACGCCGGTTTGCTCAGTATAGTTGCGCATGAAAACGGAAATGAACAGTGTGAGAATGAAGACGGTAGCCAGCAAGTTGAAGACAACGAAGAACATGGCGTTTCCCTGCGCGGCAAGATCTCGTGGCTGCAATCCTCGCCCGGTGATAGCTTGCGCAGCAAATGACACATCTGTCCATCCTTCTTGGCTGACAATTTGGTACAGTGTAAATAGCGACGAACCAAAGTCGTCAAATTTGAAATATGAGTTGGCTGCCACGCGAGGAGCTAGCATCACCCAGTCATCCTTGAAAGGGGTACTGCCATACTCGCCAAAGCATTGGGTCAGTGACGTGCCACCTTCGCCATCATTGCATAATATCATTTTGCCGTTGAAGATGTTCAAGCCGTAAATAGCAAATGGGATGAGCAAAGAAATAGAAACGAAAGCAGCCTGCGTATTATTAGCACGGACGAAACCAAATCGGTACAGGCCTGTCACTCACGCCAAAAACCTTCCACCAACCGAGAATTATGACAGAGTGAAAGGTATCCCGGGCGCTGTTGCTGACATTGAGAAGCCGCAATGCTCTCAGCGCTTTGAATGCCCCTACGGCTCGAGAAATGGCGCCATCATTGATAAAAAGCGTGACGACATTGATCCAGAGTGTCACCAATACTAATGTATCCATGACTCCCCACAAGCTCCGTAGATACGCGTTCGGGGTCCAAAATGCGCCGTCAGCAACAATTTTGATAGCTGCCTCAAGCGTAAAGACCAGGACAAATGCCAAATCAGTCCAGACAAACCAGTTAATATTGTCGGCTGAGTGTCCTTCTCTGTATTCTCGCTGGTAGAGTGGTGTTGTAACGCACGCAATAACCACCATTGCCACAACGCAGGCATAAATAAAGGCGGAGAATGCATACCATGCGATCTTGTTTGGATCCAACCCATCAACTCGTTCGAAGCCTCTGGCAGGGCCTACGAGTCTCTGGCAGAAACGCCGGAGTTTGCTCGTCGGTGGAAATAGATACAACGTTGTATTATAATTTGGGTGCCTCGCCAAGTATTCTCTTTGGGCTTTGCGCCTTGCAACTGTCGCAGATACAACCTGGCGGGCCATCTGTCGCGGATCTAAAGTATCGTTGGATCCTTCAAATTTGATGCTGGAGTAGAACGGGTTTGGTTCCCGGTCCCTGAGCCTAATTTTGAACCTTTGCCAGAGACCTGCCAGGCCGCGGCTTGGGTTTGGTGGGAAGCTTGATGTTTTCCCAATGGTTCCATCAGCTCTTAAAGACTCCTGCAGAGGTTCCGCGTTCTCATCATCAAGAAAGTCGCGAACTACTGCATCTTTGAGAAGCATTTCCATCATGGCGGGTCCGTAATCCAGAGGATCGCGCCTGCGGCGGGATTTGCCCAGGCTGAAGATCGATGAAAGCGCGAGATTGCTCGCATTGTGGCCTAGTTCCTTGCGCTTTAGAAAGGCCTTGACCTGTTCAAGCCGCTTTTCATCTTCCGACACATCAAAGTTTTCTTGGATGACAGCAATGAACATGTTGACCAAAATGAAGTACGAAAGAGTAAACCAGCCGATGAGAAATGTGGCACCAATCCAACCGGTTTTATAACCATGGGCATAACCTGTTACCGAGTAAAGAATATCGGTCCAATTCTCACTGGATAATATTTGGTACATCCCCAGAAAGGAGTTGTAGATGGTGAAAAAGGATATACGATTGAGATCGCCACCATTCTTGAGCGGGATCTCGCCGCGAAACAATTGTGCTGCAAAAATAGAAACCAGAAATGTCATCAGAAACACGAACAGCATCAGGTTCGCAATACCAGCGGCATTTCCGAGCACAAGCAGAATAAGCTTTCTGGTCATCGGCACTGCTAACACAATTCTGTAGGCTCGGACGATTTGAAAGACTGTCAGCCACCAATATGTCATTGTCTGGCGGATCGGCGGTATAAGTATGATCGTAGTGATTATTGCTAGCCCAAAGTCAAACAGATTTGCCGAGCTGCGATGGAAATTTCGCCAATTTGAAGCCAGACGCGCCGCTATCTCGATGTCCAAAAGTATGGTGACAGCAATTTCAGCGCCATCGATAAACTTCTCACGGGATGGCGACATTCGAGCGCTACGGCAAGCTTGGCATATCAACCCAAACACAATTATCAGTGTGAAGAGTGGTTTAGTCTTCGCGACAATGCGTTGCAGGGTTGACCTTTGAGTACGGTCATCAAAATGCGGCTGAGCAAATGACAGATGATCCGAAGTAAACGCGCTTCCCTTGCTCTCCTCTCTGATAACTTGAAAAGAGGAGGTAATCACCGCAATAAGAAGGTTGGTGAGCCAGAGGGTCATAATCATGATGCCAGCGCCGAAGAAAAGCGCAGCTTGCTGGTAATCGGAGGCCATCGTCTTATACATGAGATCCGAAAAGGTATTTGCGCTCATGATGACGAACACTAGCTCCAAAGATTGCAAGATGTTGTCAAAGTTAACTGTGCCATTGGATGGGTTGTTTTGTTGGAGACAAAGGGACCCTCGGGGGCAGATGAATCCTTTGCCTTTTCCGCCACCTGGAACAAGCCCATCCAAAGAATTCGGGGTCCCGATTTTGAGCCAAGGCATGATAGAACCAGTGTCATTATTCAAGTAGCCCCCGCAAAGTTGACCCTCGTTCGTGAATGCAGCTGATAGATTCGTCGGCTGAAGCGGGTCCAGCCAAACGCATTGGCGACTGAAACTAGCCTTGAAACTTTGCACGCCAATGATGGCAAACAGCAGCCAAAAGAAGCATAGAAGGAAGGCAACGCGGACCAGCAAAGGCGCTGCCTTTTTGAGACTGCGGAGTATAATTGCTGTACCATGCGTGAGAGAAAGCAGCCGCAAAATGCGAAGACTACTAAGCATCTTGAAAATGTATAAATGATGCCGACTTTCCAAGCCGGTGATGCCCAAAACAAAGCTTATCCAGAACGCAACAACGGCAATGAAGTCGAGTCTGTTGAATGAATGTCGCAGGAATGCTCGTCGTGCAAGCTGGAAGCGCATCTGAGCTTCCACAGTTCCTGGGCCACCAGGAGGCCCATGCATGAAGGTTGTGAACGATCGCGCGATGGTTGGTTGGTCCGGAGAATCTCGACGAGTACCTTTCACTGACCGTTGGCGCTGGGGCTGAAAGAAGGTTCGATATTGCTCAGAGATAATGGCGCGAACCCCCTTCTTTCGATCGATGGTGCTGTATTCCGCGGCATTCATGACCAACCCAGACACGACAATACGCGCTCCGATCTCCAGTGTGAATACTATGAAAAGAGCCAACATTGCCCAATCCATTATCCGGCCACCGAACCGCTCAGGTCGCCCATGACCTGGTGAAAAAACATCGGGTCCGGACTCGACAGCCAACAAGATGGCTTGAAGAACTATCAATAATAAGATGATTGGCTCCGTGTATGGATTCACAAGCGCATCGCAGAGTCGACGTCGCACTTTGCTCCGATGAGAGAAAAATCCAAGCGAATATCCTTTCAATGGGTTGGCCTGGCTTCCCGGTAGCCGAGGCGGCAACCCCGTAACAGTGCCACGGCCGGTACCTTTCTCGCCTGCCGCGAGACCAATCCGGGGATCGTACGAAGTGTCCATGTGAATTGAGTCGATACCGCCAGCAGTATGATCACGTATGACCCCATCGGATGCTTGAGAGTTTCTTGCCGCCTGTAATGATGCCCGCTGATTGACTGCTACTTCACTCTCTCCACTGATGTTGACGACTCTTTGTGACATAGCTCGTACAATCGAGCCAGCACGCTGAAACGCACCCGACGGAGACGGTGAGCGAGATGTGCGTGCCTCGCCAGGAGCAAGAGTCATACCATAAACGCGGCTGCGACTGCTAGCAAGACTCGGCAGCTTCTGGTCAGACGCTCGCAGCGTCTGCCTCCCTCTCGAGTCATCATTCCCCCAATCGGACGAAGCAGGCAAGCTACTGTGTGGCATCGGCTCGCTTCTATTATTCGCAAACGCTCCGGAAATAGGTTGTGCTTGTGATGTCAGCGGAACATTATCAGACTCCGCATATTCCTGGTGTTGCGCATCGTCGGGATATGTCTGCCTCGCATCGAAGGGGTTTTCGGGAGAAAAGTAGCGCTCATCTCCGTCAGAAAAGTTATGCAATTCAGGTGGAATGGCCATTTGCAACGCCGAATAGTCCATGGGAGACTCGGGTCTCGCATAGGGGCCCATCATGGAAGAAGATCCGAGAGGATCCCAGCTCCTCCCCGCATTGGTAACATCAGAGCTCGGCTGCCGAGAACTTGACGTATCCAGCGATGGATTTTGAAAATGTTCCAGGGTTTGGGCGCGATTTCCACCGCTCCCTCCGTGTGCTTGTATCTCTTGGCTTTGTGTCGAATGGCGCCGGCGCTGTTGGCTGCCTCTGGTGCTCGACAGCTCCATGATCCTCCAGCCTTCCCGCAGTTGTCTGCTATTTTTCCTTTGTCAGTATCATAGCAGAACGACGACGTAGAAGGCTATCTCTAGGAGACGGGAAAGCGTTCAAATATGTAGAGAAGATTCCGGTCGGGTGAGTGGTGACAGACAAGAACTTTCATCCCGACAACAGCATGACACCATGGTAACACATTTCAAACACAGGAGCTGCAGGGAGGCGCTCTCAGCCATATCGAGGCAAAACGCACTGTGAAAGTACAACAAATAATGTGGGTAATTTCACATATAAGTTTGTATTGATACAGTGTTAATATTGCTGGCTCTGTGTAAGCTTCAGGTGATGCGTACCTACCTACGTACCTATGTACATACATAGGTACCTATAGGTACCTACAAGGCTACCTATGTACATATGTACAAGGTACCTACGTGACTACCTACCTGTAGTACCTATGACATCCCCCTGCACATCAATTGGTCCGCTTTTATTGAAGGCTCGCGAAAGTCTAAGAGCTTAAGCTTCATGCTTCAACGCCCTGGCTCCAACAATGCGATACATCTAACGCGCTCGCGCAACTAGGTGCCACGCATGCCACGCCCTCATCGCCTAAAATCCGCCAAATTAACATGCCATCGCAGTCATGGACGGACATTCAGTCAATGCAGTTTCGCCGCTGCTACAACACATTCGGAGCATGTGGGAGTTTGCCAATCTTTGCCAGTGGATATACATCTTCGGCAAAGCCGCAAAAATTGATGAAGGTCTCGAAATCGAAGTGAGTGCGGCAGCCTATACAGTCCCGAGTACGGCGCGTTCTAATCGCATCTTATCCAGGATATCGAAACTGAATGCCTTAAACCCTCTTCAACAATCCTGTCCGGGATCGCGTTGGCCCTTCTCAAACTCGTGTCTTCACATCGCGGTCTGACGTTAGTAGCGCACCCTAGCTTCTCAGGCTGCAGGTTTTCTAATAAAGCTCTTCCAGCTACGAGGTCCTCGATGAACAGCTTCGGAAGGAATACATCTCCAAGTTGCCCGAAGAAAACCCGCTGGGCGATGGTGAAACGATTGTGCGCAGCTTTCGTGATCTTGATACACCGACCAAGGTGCTTATTCAGCCCAATCAAGCTGCGCAATGCAGCAAAGATGCTAACAAATTTGCCCGTAGATTGTTGTTCTTCAGCAGCTTACTCAATGGGTCATGAGTCAGCCTGAGCGATTGCGAGGGAAAATGGAGGAACCCCATGACATTGACCAAACTAGCTGGGTAGGTGATCTATCTTCCCACTAGATCAGAACAAGGAAAGCTTACACCATTGCAGAGAATAGAGCCCTATGGGTGGGATGCTGAAGATCGTACATATTATGTGTTAGACGACAACCGAGTCTACCGCTTATCAGAAATTTCCGAGCAACCGTTGCAGAAGCTGAGGAAACAGAAAACGTATGGTACGAGTCGGCGATCTGGTAGACGTCGACGCACATCCAACACATCAACGACAAAAGATTGCGCTCTAATGGAATCCATGCATACCCAAAGCTCAGAAGTAAAGAGTCGCCTCGGCAGTATGACTTGGGAGTGTGTGGCTGTAACGCTGGATGAGGTGCGACATCTCATCGACAGTCTTCAAACAACCCGAAATGCGAACGAGAAGATACTACGAAAACAGCTTGATATACACTTGTTACCAATACTGGAAAAGCAAGAAGCGTCGAGGAAGAGAAAGGAGGCGCAGCACCAGCGTGAACTATTGAGCCTTGCCAAGATGGCAAATGCAAAGCGTTCCAGCCGGATTGCTGGAAAAATCGAACAGCAAAAGGAAGAAGAGAAGGCGAGAGAAGAATGGGTGAAGGCTCAGAAGGAGCTTGAAAGTCAGCGGCGTGAGCGACAAATGCAGATGAAATTGGAACGAGAGCGAGATTTCAGGATGTTTTCTAGAGAAAGGAGACTAAATGAGAGGGCCGCAAGACGACGTTTACACGAAGAAGAGCTATCTCATTTGTCAGATGGTCACGGCTCTGCTCCGAATGGACGAACTCGAACATCAGACCGGCAGCTACAATCCGAAATCGATCGCAATAAACGGGCGCTTAAGACTTTAGAAGAAGAGGAGGAAGATTGGACTTTTGATTGCGTGTGCGGCTTGTACGGGCAGGTAGACGACGGTGCCCACAGTATTGCTTGTGAAGGATGCAATGTTTGGCAACATAGCAGCTGTGTTGGAATTGCAGAGTCAGAAGCTGACCGTGTCGATTTCCATTTTGTCTGTGGGACCTGCACGCGGCAAAAAGAGGGCGGCGCAGCAATCCGTAAGCCTGTGATCAAATTGAGAGTCAATACCTCAAACGGATCGATGCACCATGAAGCGGATAGCAGAACATTGGGGAAGAGCAACGATGACGAATCAGGAATTGAATCCGGGAAGAGACTTGAGGCTATTGCAAGGGGCGAAAATCCGAAACAAGAAACTGGCGACATCGACTCAACGCTGAAATCTGGACATGGGCCGGGCAAGACTGCGCATGTTGCCTCCGGGGGCGTACTGCCGCTCGCGACGAAAGATGTGCTGCAGGCATCTCCGTCTATCGACAGTGTGCGCGATACCTCTAGCACGGTTATGTCAACCAATTCCGCCGCCTTGCTAACGCACACGACTCAACCAACGGCACCCCAAGAAGTCTGCACAAAAGGATCGCCCGTGACGAACTCAACCAAGTCTTCGTCGGATCAAATTACTCTTACCCCCGTCAATTACACGATAACAGCGGCCCAAGGTAATCTTCGGCATGTGGTAAGGCCACTCACACATTTCGAATCTGGATCTCCTTCGAAGTTGCGGGGTGAGGAACAAAAGAATGGGTTCGCCAGTTCAGCGCTTGTACAGCCAGTTCTAGTGAGCGAGAGTGAACTTCCCGTGCTACGTTCAGAGGTATCGGAAACGTGCACGGATAGACTCGGAGACCTCACTCCAAAATAGATCACCATTGCTCCGGGTTCATCGGCCAGGAATCCGAAGAATGGGTGTTGTGTATATTCAAATTCCCTCCACGCGAGTAGCTTTAGCGAATCGCTCACATGCCCTTTTGGAAAACCTCGCATTTCATCATCTTCTCCCTTCCTGGGCTTTTAACCCTGAGATATCTAGTAGAACGTGTGGCAGGAGTGCAAGCATGAGTATTGGTTCGCAGAGCAGAGAAGCACCATCCTACAACGACTGCAGACTGGCTATTGCACTGGCACGAAGCACGACAAGCGTGCACGAGCACGGAAAGCAAACCGGATGGCACGCCGAATAACTTTCTAGGCGAAGCGGAATTGCAGCGACGTTTCGCCTGGCATCATATGGGGCCAATCACTCAGCTTAGAACAACCCGGGTTGCGTGTGCTTTGAACTGTTATATTTAGTTGGTGATGGTTGAGGATAGCCACGTGGAGAGCAAGGACAATACACAATGAGACTGGGAACTTGTGTGGCTCAACTTCAAGTATCTGCCCTATCAGCGTCTTTGTCTTTCCGTCGCCTTCGTTGTCTTGTTTCCCGCAGTTCGTTGTTCAAGCCAGTTGCGGGCGCAGTTGGCTGGTCCGTGACACCCCCAACTTTGTAAACCAAAGAAACATAGCCACGCAGTGGCAGATGCACTCTTTTTGTGGCATTTTCCGATCCACTCCTAGATCATACTGAGAAGCGTCGGCGGCTCGGTCTGAGGTTCTTTTGACGGCACCGCAAAGACCGACGGCTCGTGCGTGCCCGTCCAACGGTTTGTAATCTTGTAGCAAATGGAAGCAGCGGCCATTTGAGCCATTAACCGCAATATCTTCCGACACTTCAAAAGGAAGTATCTCCCTGCTAATTTCGGGTTTTCTTTTCTTTTTTCCAGAGCATTGAAAACACGACCTACTTTGACAGCCGTTCTCCCGATTGTGGTCTTACCATCTCCAACACCACGGGCAGCTTAATTGCTCTCGATCAACAACAATACAGAATACTTTTTTCAAAATACATGATTTTTTCCTGCTATTATTTTGATATTCATCTATTTCTAGTTGATGTTGTCTTTCTAAGAGGTTCACAATTCTCTCGAAGCTTTCCGTTACAGCATATTTTCCTTCAACATGGACACCGGTCCGAGCTCGATTCAGTCGACTGCGTCCATGAAGACAAGAGAGATACCATCTTATGCTGCCAATCATATTATCCGCAATTCTACATTGGCAGGTGCAGTCTCTAGTCTTACCTCCCGGTCGAGTGGCGGTGGTAATTCCGTGCGGCAACAAGGCAGCTCTGTTGTCCGACCAGCACAGCTCTCCCAGCAGGTATGCCTTTCAGTTGATCCTCTTTGGCTAAACGCTGATTTATTTCCTTAGGTATTTGCTGGTGAATCCTCGGAGTACTTGTCCCTAGATGCGGTCAATTCCATGACGAAAACTTTACATGGCCCAGGCCGAGATGCTAGGAGTCGCAGGAGCCAGAGCAGAGAACGCAGAGTCGACAAGCGGACTCAGAAACCCCCACCATCGGCCTGCCTAACAAAGTCGCTGTCAGAACTTGCAACAGAAGTTGGCGATCAAGGTCGTGACGCTGTCGAGATATTCGCGAGACGCTCGGCTGAGGATCGACGGAAGGAGTACAAGGAAGCTGAGAAAAAGCTCATGGAAGCTCCGAATAAGCCCAAGGCAGCTCCGAAGATAAAGCGGCCGCTTAATGCGTTTATGCTCTATCGAAAAGCCTACCAGGAGGTTGCCAAACTTCAGTGCAGTCGGACCAATCATCAACAAATCTCAACCATTTGCGGAAATTCTTGGAATAGCCTTGAGACCGAGAAACTGAAAAATGAGTTTCAGCGGCTGGCTTCAACCGAGAAGCAGAACCACGAAGAGGCCTTTCCAACCTACAAGTACGACCCAGTGCAGACAAGGAAGCCAAACCATGGTGTCATGGATAATCCCCAAGCTCGCGATTTGAGTGATGGCGGGTCGAGCTGTCCGCCCAGACGAAGTGACAGACGGCGGAGTGCTCGAGGCTCGTCTCGGGCGAGGCAGCCGTTTCCCTCGGAGATGCCTGATCAGTATCAATCTGTGCATGGACTACACTCTCAGCCCTCTGGCAGCGCCTGGGAACAACATCAGGCCCCTCCGTTCCCTGCATGGTATAATTCGCCGCGTGGTGCTGGGCAAAATCCTGCTGCTCCGGCTGTTGATACCTCGTACGCCTGCACCTCGTCGAGCCTGCATTTTCAGCCTTATTCGGCTTTCGTCGACCCATGTCTGGACCCTTCTCTGCGAGTGGATGTTCCGGGCTCACAATATGGGCAGTTCCTCGGTACCAACCAAAACATGCTGCCTGGCTGGATGAATGTCGGCGGTCCTCAGAACACCTCAACGACATTGGTGGCTGACTTGGATATTGCGGGTGCACATGCGGCTTATCTGCAGGGTGCAGAGGGAGACTGGCAGGTCGAGCAACTCGAGGACGGGAGTCACTTCACCGATTGGATGGCGCATGCTGGAAATGGCGAGCATCAGTAGAAAGCCAAGGCTCTTGGTACGGCTTGATGGGGTTTGTGTGGGGCGCTGTGGTTGATGTGGTTGGGGCGTGCTACCTATTGTTTGTCCCGGGGCGTTTCGGTTTGCTTCTATTGTTGCTATTTATGTGTTCATCTCATTTCTTGTCTGCTATCTTTCTGCTTTGTGGGAGGCACCTTTCGGTTTGTGTTAATGCTACTGCTTTTTCATATTTGGATTCATAGTCAAGGCTTGTGGCTAGCCTAGTAGCCGCCTGTGAAACAAGTTCGCGGTACTTGCTTTGTCCAGAGAACTCGAAGCGCATGCCATGTAAATAAGGTCCAAAGCAGGTGGATAGGGAAAAGAAAAAGCCCCCACGGGTCACCCGAGACAATTAAGAACGAGCCTAGGCGAGGACATACACCTGTGACCTGATGAATGTAATCCGTTGTACAAACGACAACTAGCTGAGATACAGGGTAAGTCAGTGTGTACTGGTCCGCCCTGAAGACCATATTAGTCATCGCGTACATGACAGACCTGGTACTTCGTACCTAGGTTGGCTTCCGAGGAATTCGCAAAGCTGCAGACAGACACACAGCTTCAATCATGACCTGGTTATCCCGATCAGTAACAGCCGCAGGACTGCTCCTTCTGGCACATGCGTACGAACTTTTACGCGATCAATCTTTTATTGTCCTAACAAACCATAGATGCTACTCCGCGCAGGAGCACGCGGCTCTCTCCGCAGCGCTCGCGAAACACGCCCTATCGCATCAGCAAACGAGCAGCCCCCTACCGATCGATGTATCCATCGAGGCGATTATAGCGACACTGATTATATGCATTGGACTTGTTTTGGGCTCACAGAACTTGCGCCCGATACAATGGAACGTATGGGCGGGCAAGCTTGAACGGGAAGGTGACGCTGGCTTTCTGGATGGATCCGGGGAGGTTGATAAAGATTTTCGTGGAAGTCCATTCACGTCTCTCCAGAGCCGTCCGGGGTTTGTTGATATCCGCAAACAACGTCATGAATTTGTAGACTGGGTCAAGAGAGACCGTAAATAGCAAAGGGGATCTGATAGTGGCACCAGCCGGGAAATACTCATAGACTGAGAAGGAAGTTTTTTCTCAAGAGGCCCATCTCACAAATGACGCATAGTGCAAAGTCATGAATGTGCGGAGATCAAACGGTGCAAACAGGGGCTATGCTGAACAACACAATAAACGCACAAAGCTACGGCGCGGAAAGTTGCGATACCTGCCGTGATTTGTACTGAAGCTGAACCATGTGTTGGGTCGTACTTCATCCAGGCCGGCGAGTGGCTGCATGTAGGTACATACATAGGTAGTAACTAGATACCCCCACAGGCAGCCGGCCGTATGTACCTACCTATCTGCTCCGGACATGCAAACGGACGATGCTGATCCCTACCACCTACCTCGCCCCGACTGAACAAGACGACGCAGCCGCCGTTACAAGAAGGCAAAGACCAGAGCGAACACAAGTAAAAGATACGCGCCTCAAAGGATCGTGGAAGGCGCTGGACAGTCCCCGGTGGGGAGAACATTACACAATGTCACACTTTGACGAGGCTACGCCATCCCGAGGCAGCCCACGGTTATCAAGCGGCGATATGGGTTTGAGAGCACCACAAAGCAGGAGCTATCAGCCAGCATCGAATAACTGCATGAAAAGAGGAACAGATTCTGCGGCAAGCACGCCATTCTTCGGCTTGAGATCTGCATATCAAAATATGGCAGCAGTCCGTCAGAAGATGTCGGCCGGGTGCGAAGGGAACGTGCAGCATCATGAGGCCGAGGACTTTGATATTCAAGTCACTAATGAGACAATAATGGGCACAACGATAACAGAAGATGGCACGATGGGATGTGCGTTCTTCTCTACCCGAGACAACCGCCTACTCATCGCACAGGATGCGCCACTCGGCGATGTGTCAGTTGTACAGCATTTCCTGGAATATATACAGCCATCCTGCATAATAGTATCGGAGAAGTTTCCGAATAACATGGCCGAAGCTCTCGATGCTTACGTTGACAGCGTATACCAAGGTCAGGACCACGGAAAATCGACGAGCCAAGTCGCAGCTAACGGATGAACAGAACAAGCTGCGCATCCCCACATACTTACGATTGCAAATTCTGAGTTCTCAATGTCAGCTTCCAAAGACCGACTCCTTAGCATCTTCTCGAACATCGATACCGAAAACCGTGCCATATTGCACCCGCCGGAAGGTGTTCAAATCACAGACAGCAATGCAGGAAAGATTCTACCGGACAGTGGATCCTCGGACATACAATATCTGAGACTAGGTGGTATTTTGGGCTCTGGGAATTCTACATCTGTAAGAGCTGTACCCCAAGCACTTGAAACAGAAATGCTAATCGTTAGATCATCTGCGCCGGTGTGGTCGTCGCTGAAGTCAATAAACACAGAGCTGCACAATCGCAGTGCGAACTTGACCTTTACGAAATACGAAACATAGAGTTGTTCCATCTGTCTGAATATTTATATATCAATACCGCTGCACTGTCTAGTTTGGAGATACTACATGGTGAAATACACCCGAATTCACAGATGTGGCATACAACCTCCGGGGTTGCGAATCAAAAAGAAGGACTATCTCTATACGGAATGTTTCATAACTTGGCATCAACTTCACAGGGCCGTGTACAGCTGAAAAGGCTCTTCTTGCGGCCCAGTACAGACGTTTCTACGATCCTGGCAAGACAGCAAACTATCTCAACGCTCCTGAAACCACAGAACTTCGGCGAATTGAAACAGATGGTTCACGCCCTCCGAAAAGTCCCAAATATGAAGGGAATTATATCGAAACTCGGTAAAGGCATCGATTTTACATCAATAGGCCAATCAGTACGCGGTGGACTGTGGGCAGCCCTGGAGAAGTTTAGCAGAAATATTGTTGAGGTTCAAAGGCTTGCCGGCTCATTTATAGAATGCGACTATGCACCTGTTCTGAAAAAGGTAAGGAGACATGCTGGAAGGTCGACATCTGCTGATACATGAACCGAGTCTAGTTTCGCGAGACCGTTGAAGTTGGAGCCATCGTCAGTGTTGGATTACTGGTCGAAAAAACTATCGACTTTGAACAATCTAGGTTGCGTGAGCGCTACTCTATACAAAGCGGAGTTGACACAGATCTCGATCGTCTCAAACGGCGATACGACGGCATGGAAAGTTTCCTGACTAAGGTTGTCGACGACATCATTAAAACGTCCGCTTCGTGGGCCCGACAATATATTAAATCTTGCATCTTTCTACCCCAGCTTGGATTTTTACTAGTCGTTGAGCTGGATGAACTGACCGGGAACGGAAAGTATTCCGGCGAAGGGCAACCGCTTGATATATGGGATAAGATATTTATTGCGGATGGCTCAGTCTGCTATAAAACCAAGCAAATGAAAGTGCTCGATGAAGCCTACGGGGATGTTTATTGCCAAATAGGAGGTGAGACAAGTTTCCAGCGGACCACATCAACAATTAACCGCTTTATAGACAGAGAGGTCGAGTTGTTGCAAAAGCTGGCTGCAAGTGTCTTGGAATACAGCTCTGAGCTGATGCATGCGTCTCAGTTAAGTGGTGAGCTGGATGCAATCCTTGCACTTGCCCTTGGGGCCCAAAAGTATGGATGGAATCAACCGGGAATTGCCAAGAGTGGGAGTTCCCACATCATAGGAGGGCGGCACCCTCTGCACGAGGCATTCATGCAGCACTTCATACCAAACGATTTCGGCGCTCCCAACGATCCAGAAGGGCTAAACCCGGACTCCGGACGTATAATGGTCGTTACAGGACCAAATAATTCTGGGAAGTCTGTCTATTTAAAACAAGTGGCCCTCATTACTTACCTGGCTCACATTGGGAGCTTCGTTCCCGCCGACAAAGCTACCATTGCAATTACCGACAAAATATTGGTGTGCATGCCAGCCCAAGAGAGCGCGTCGTCGAATGAAAGCGCACTCGCTACGGATCTAAGAGAAATGTCACACTCTGCAAAGCAAGCAACAGATAAAAGCTTGGTACTCGTCGATGAATTTGGCAAAGGTACCTGCCCTATCAATGGCGCAGGATTGGCAGCAGGCCTGTTGGATCATTTTGTTTCACTCGGCATCAAACGCTGCCCTCAAATTATCATTGCGACACATTTTCACGAAATATTTGAGTTCGAGTCTTTCGGTACCATCGGATTCTTGAACTTTGCTCACATGAAAGTGGAAATCAACTTGGACAATGGGAAAGAGGAGGACCCGATAGTCTATCTATTCATGCTGCAAAATGGTAGAAGCTCTTCTAGCTTCGGGGAACAATGCGCAACAATGAACGGCGTACCGAGCGTCGTTGTCGACCGTGCAGGAGCGATTTCTTCAATCATTAACCGGGATGAGGATCTTGCAGCCACTTGTGCAGCATTGTCGCATGCGGAACAAGCCCGACTGGAAATCGCGGAAGAAGTCGCAAGAAAGTTCCTATCTTTTGAATTGGGAGATGTGAAGCCAACGGAATCAACTCTGAGAGCCATTGATATACTTGACAGTTTGCTATCGTAAAACTTCTTCGTTTCCCAAGGCGATTAGTTTGCTACTAGGAGAGAAGACAAGCCCGATCTAGCAGATAATCGTACATAGACGTAGTCTATAATTATGTAAAGTTATGCGCATTGCGTGTGTGCTATTGAGGACCCTCGTTAAGCTAGGCTTGACATTGTATTATGGCCACAAGAGAGATGTGGCCTACCTGAATGCAATGGGATTATCGAAACCAACAGCTCCAGAACGCCATTTAGTCAAGGAAATTCTACTCATGTCGTAATATTCGTGAAACTGTGGCAAGGCCATGCATCTACCACACTAGAATCGCGCCTAGAAGCATCACGACTAGAAATGATGACAATCCTGGAGCACCTTTCCTTGCACTTGAATTTTGACCAAAGGATGCACAGGTAGCCGCGCTGAGGGAACCACAAGCTATGGAGCTCAAGCTGGAGCAAATCGAGGTTGCTTGGCTGCTAGGGAAGCTAGCACCGCCACCCGTGACCGTCGTGCCTGTGTTGCCTGGAACTGCCACGGTAACATGATAACCATTGCCGTTTTGAAGCTTTGTCAAGCAGGCGTCATAATTTTCAGAGCATGACTGTACAGCAGAAGAGCAGGAGGCTCTATTGCTAAAAGTAGTGGAGGCGTACGGGAACGGAAAATATGAATTGGAGACGTATGAAATAGAGCCAGCAGGAGCAGTTGGTGCTGAGGTAGGTGCGATTCCAGTACACACAGCACTAGTAGGTAAGAGCAGTATGCTGTTAGCTGGGCTCGTGGGAGTAAACAGATTTAGGAGCTCTGGAGTTCTTACCCTTGGGGGCAGCATGCTGGACTATTATTCGAATCCATGGTGCACAATTGTCCATTTTCGCAGCAAATATCGTTGAAAGCTGGACCCAATGCCGCAGGGCAGTGGTAGGTGTTTGCGGGGCATTCGGCTCGAGGTAGCAGCAACGTCGAGCTGTCGCGAGAGCTGGTTGGCGCTGGCCAGGCCATTATAACATAGATTTTACTGGAACTCGCCGTCGTCGTAGTGTAAAGGAGGCTGGCTTTCCTTCCGGTGGTCGGCAATACAGCGATATATTGAGAGCGGTGAAGCCTCGCACTCAGTGCTCGCTGTGCCTGGCCATAGGGTTGTTGGGTGGGGCAGCTGCATCATGGTGCAGCTGCTGCTCCGTGAAGAAACCCTAGAATAGTAGTGTTAGGAATGTCGTGAACCCACGGAAACTGGTTTTATAGACGAAAAAGATCTGATCATTGATAACTGTATTCATCGATATTTATACCATCCCCCGATATCAACTCTGACAGCGCTTTCCGAGCATTGGTTGGCCCAGCAACGGCGTCTCCCATCTAGAATTTGCCTCGCAAGTGAGCCAAGAGTTGCTGCAGGCGCCCTAACGCTTTGGCCTCGGGACTCCGTGTATCCGCGTGGGATTTGATTGTCTCGATTTCATGTCTCGCCTCATCTACCAGTGAACCCAGACTTCCCCAGACCTCATCTGTGTATGAGCTGAGAACATGGTGCCACTGCTGTAACCAAGTATCATGAGCTAATGTGGTGTCCTCGGTGCCCGTAAGTGACTTCGCTTCATGCGAACCACTGGGGTTTAAAAAGAATTCTGGATTGAAGCCGAGGAGCCGATTCCACGCTGCTTGTGAGATGTTGTTGCTAAATAAAGCTTCTCGAAGGCTAGCGGCCTCCTGCTCTGATAGGATTTCGTCGAACTCCGAGTATATTGGCTCTTCCTCTGGCATACCAAGTAGCTGAACAACGTCTGCGCCATCAGTTGCTGTCTGCTCCCGGAATGAAGGACTCGGCACTGATTGGTCGCTCTGGCAGTTCAGTTGAATCGAGCCTTGCATTTGCGGCGCCGCGTTGAGAAACTGATCGTAATGAGTAGATGCTTGGTCATAAGCCTGGGGCTTATGACGCAGAGAATCCCCAAGACCAGGTGTGCCGTGATGGTGAGCTGAATGAGTGAATTCGGTATCCGCGCCCTGGCTTGCTGAGGCAAGGCCTATGGTTGCCTTGCCGTTGCTGGAGCCCGCAAGTGTTGGCTGCGGTGCGACAGCTGCGTTCAATGCCATTCGGCCAGATGCTTGCAAGCGATCGCCGAATGTGGCCGCTTTCTCTTTGCCTTTGCCCTCTCGGTTCGCCTCCCCCGCCGTTAAACTATCCTGCGGTGCTCGAATTGGATCTGCGTCGGTGCCCGAGTCTTCCATTTGCAGCTATTCGTGTCCGATGATCGAAAAAAAAACAAAAAAAAAAACAAATATGCCACTGAATTAATATATGAGGACAACGTTATGTACAGGCTTTGTTCGTGGGGAAGAGACTTGGGCTTAGAACTATCTTGACAATAGCTATCTAGGTAATGGCGTAAGTTTTTAGTAACTGGTGGGTATACGGTCGCACATTAGCTAAGGCACCACCATTCGTGCAAATGGACAATTCGTCCACATTATACTATGTATAACACACTAAAACACAGGATCTTTAAACGTATATTTCTCTATAAATAGGGATGTAATTAGAATATAGTAGATATATTAATAAATAATTAGTTAATCTATAATCTAAAATATAGAAGTCTCTATCTATAGCTCTATTTATAGAGAAATAGGCGTTAAAGATACTATATTTTAACGCCCTATAGCGCCCTATAGCGCCATATAGCGCCCTATACTAGTCTCTCATAATAGTGTATTATAGTAGATAAAAACGTACTCTATAGTAGCGCCTATACTAAGTATTATAGTGGGTAAAGCCTAGTAATATATAAGGCACTATAGGGTACTATAGAGTACTAAGATATAATATCTTTAAACATTTATACTTATATAAATATAAATATTTCCTAATTATATCTTTATTTATAGAGGAATAAGTGTTTAAAGATACTATATTTTAATATAATAGAGTATAATATAGAGTAAATTAAGAATTTAGTCTATTTATATAAATAATAGTACTTTAGTTAATTAATATATAATTATAATAAATAATATTGATTTATAAGAATAGTTTATTATTTTTTAAACTTTAAAAGTCTAATTTTTATTTTAAAATTTAATATTTTACTTTTTAAAAGTATAATTCTAATTTATTTTAATTTATTTATTATATTATACTAATTAAACTAGTTTATTTATTTAATATCTTTATAAAATTAATAGTAAAAGAAAAACTAAAGTCCTTAAAAGAAAGCCTTTACTTCTATTATAAGTAATTAGTTTTATATTAGTTCTTAGTAGAGTCTAGTATAGGCCCCTCTTTTTATTCTTAGGTTTTTATTTTTAGTTTTATCTCTTCTATTACTTCTTCTCCCCCCTCTCTAATATCTTCTACTTTATTATTACTACTTTCTTTAGTTATATAGAATATATTAGGGTTAGGGTATTCTTAGTTCTCTTTATTATAGAGTATAGAGAGTTATTATAAGAACTAATATCTATTACTACTTATTACTAAAATATAAGATAAAGTTAGTAAAACTAAATAGTTTATAATACTTAACTTAAAAGGAGTTTATAACCTAATATAAATAAAGGAAGACTAAGAGTAAATAATAGCGTTTTAAACTACTAGAGGACACTATAAATACTTAATAATGCCTTTTAGACTTACTAATACACTTATAACTTTTTAAACTATAATTAATAACGTCTTATAGAAATAGTTAGGAGTTTTTATAGTTATATACTTAGATAATATCCTTATTTACTTAAATACACTTAAAGAGTATAAATAATATATCTATAAAATACTATAAACCTTTTAAGATAACCACCTCCTAGTAGAAGGAAAGAAGTATTAATTTTATTAATAAATAGTACACTTCCTAGGATATATACTTATATATAGAGAAGTATATATAAGCCTAGAGAAAATCTAAGTAATTAAAGAATAG